>NW_012101292.1:0-3494 GCF_000951045.1 Mandrillus leucophaeus
AGCATTGAAGACTATGGTGAAAGAGAAATATCTTCAGATAAAAACTAGAAAGAAGCTTTCTGAGAAACTGCTTTGTGATATCTTCATTCATCTCACAGAGGTAAATATTTATTTTGATGGAGCAGGTTTCAAACACTGTTTTTGTGGAATCTGTGAAGGGATATTTTGGAGCACATTGAGGCCTATGTTGGAAAAGGAAATATCTTAGGATAAAAAGTAGAAAGAAGATATCAGAGAAACTGCTTTATGATGTGTGCTTTCATCTCACAGAGGAAAACTTTCTTTTGTCTGAGTAGTTTGGAAACACAGCTTTTGTTGAACCTGTGAAGGTGTATTTGGGAACACATTGAGTCCTATGGTAAGAAAGGAAGTATCTTCAGATACAAATAGGAAAGAAGCTTTCACAGAAACTGCTTTGTGACTTGTGTATTCATCTCACAGATTTAAAGCTTCCATTTGATTGAGTAGTTTGGAAACTGTTTTTGTAGCATTGGCTGAGGGATATTTCAGAGCACATTGAAGCTTATGGTGACAAAAGACATATGTTCAGATGAAAACTAGAAAGAAGCCCTCTGAGAAACTCTTTTGTGATTTGTGCATTCATCACACAGAGATAAAGCTTTCGTTTCACTGAGCAGATTGGAAAAACCGTTTTTGTAGAATCTGCAAAGGGATATTTATTTGGGAGCACATAGAGGCCTATGGTGAAAACAAATATTTTCAGATAAAAGCAAGAAAGAAACATTATAAGAAACTGCTATGTGATGTCTACATTCTTCTCACAGAGTTAAACCTTTCTTTCAATTGAGCAGTTTGGAAACATGGTTTTGGTAGAATCTGCAAAGGGATATTTGTGAGCATCTGGAGGAGTATTTTGAAATAGGAAATATCTGCATATAAAAACTAGAAAGAAACTCTCTGAGAAACTGCATTGTGATGTGTGCATTCATCTCATAGAGTTAAACCTTTCTTTTGTTGAGCAGTTTGGAAACACTGTTTTTGTCCATTCTGTGAATGGACATTTGAGAGTTAATTGAGTCCAGTGGACAAAAAGGGAATATCCATGGATAAAACCTGGAAGGAAACTATCTGAGAAACCACTTTGATATTTAGACATTCAGGTCGTAGAGTTAAACCTGTGTTTTCATTCAGCACTTTGGAAACACTGTTTTGATAGAATCTGTGAAGCGATATTTGGGAGCGCATTGAGGCCTACGCTGAAAGAGAAAACATCTTCAGATAAAAACTAGAAAGAACTTTCTGAGAAACTGCATTGTGACGTGTGCATTCATCTCACAGAGCTAAACTGTTCTTTTGCTTCAGTAGTTTGGAAAGACAGTTTTTGTCCATCTGGCAAATGGACATTTGGGAACTCATTGAGGCCAATGGCCAAAAAGTGAATAACCCCGGATAAAAACTAGAAGGAAGCTATCTGAGAGACCACTTTGTGATGTGTGGTTTCATCTCACCGATTTACACCTTTCTTTTCATTCAGTATTTTGGAAACACTGTTTTTGTAGAATCTGTGAAGGGATATTTGGTAGTGCATTGAGGCCTATGGTGAATAAGATAATATCTTCAGATAATAACTGGAAAGAAGCTTTCTGAGAAACTGTTTTGTGGTATGTGCATTCATCTCACAGAGTTAAACAGTTCTTTTGATTCGGCTGTTTGGAAACATTGTTTTTGTTCATTCTGTGAATGGACATTTAGGAGTTTATTGAGGCCAAAGGCCAAACAGCAAAATCAATGGATAAAAACTAGAAGGGAGCTGTCTGAGAGACCTCTTTGTGATGTGTTCATTCATCTCACCAAGTTAAAATTTTCTTTTAATTCAGTAGTTTGTAAACATTGTTTTTGAAGAATCTGTGAAGGGATATTCAGTAGCACATTGAGTTCTAGGGTGAAAAAGAAAATATCTTCAGATAAACCTAGAAGGAAGCTATCTGAGAAACCGCTTTTTGATGCATGTGTTCATCACACAGAGTTAAACATTTCTTTGGATCCAACAGTTTCGGAACACTGTTTTTGTCCATTCTGCAAATGGACATTTTGGATCTCATTGAAACTATGGCCGACAAACTGAATATCCCTGGATAAAAACTTGAAGGAAGCAATCTGAGAAACAGCTTTGTGATGTGTGCATTCATCTCACAGAGTTAAACCTTTCTTTTCATTCAACAGTTTGGAAACACTGTGTTGTAGAATATGTGACAGGATATAACAGAGGGCATTGATGCATATGGTGTAGAAAATATCTTCATAAAAACTAGAAGAAGCTTTTTGAGAAACTGCTTTTAATGTGTGCATTCACCTCCAGAGTTAAAATTGTTTTTGTAGGATCTGTGAAGGGATAATTGGAATCGCATGGAGGCCTATGGTGAAAAAGTAAATATCTTCAGATAAAACAAAGAAAGAAGCATTCTGAGAAACTGCTGTGTGATGTGTGCATTCATCTCACAGAGTTAAATATCTCTTTTGATTCACTAGTTTAGAAACATTGTTTTTGTCCATTCTGAGAATGGACTTTTAGGAACTTATTGAGGCCAATCTCCAAAAAGTGAATATCCCCAGATATAAATAACAAGGAAGCAATCTGTGAGATCTCTTTGTGGTGTCTGCATTCATCTCGCAGAATTACACCTTTCTTTTCATTCAGCAGTTACAAAACACTATTTTTGTAGAATCTGCAAAGGGATATTTGGGAGCACATTGAGGCCAATGGTGAAAAAGAAAATACTTTCAGATAAAAACTACAAAGAAACTTTCTGAGAAACCACTTTGTGATGTGTGCATTCACCTTAGAGAGTTACAACTCTTCTTTCAGCTGTTTAGAAGCACTGTTTTTGTAGAAGTTGAGACGGGATATTTGGAAGTGCATTGAGGCCTAAAAAGAAAATATCTTCAGATAAAAACTAGGTAGAAGCATTGTGAGAAACTGCTTTGTGATGTGTGTATTAATCTCACAGAGTTAAACCTTTCTTCTGATTCAGCAATTTGGAGACTGTTTTTGTCCATTGTGGGAAAGCAACTTTGGGAACTCACTGAGGCCAATGGCCAAAAAGCAAATATCCCCAGATAAAAACTAGAAGGACACTATTCGATAAACTGCTTTGAGATGTGTGAATTCATCTCTCTGAGTTAAGGATGTCTGTTCATTCAGTAATTGGGAAACACTGTTTTTGTAGAATATGAGATGGGATAATTTGGGAGTGCAGTGAGGCCTCCGTTGAAAAATAATATATCTTCAGATAAAAACTAGAAAGAAGCTTTCTGAGAAACTGCTTTCTGATGTGTACATTCATCTTACAGAATTAAACCATTCTTTTTATTGAGCAGTTTGGAAACACTGTTTTTGTCCATTCTGTGAAAGGACTTTTGAGAGCTCATTGAGTCCAAAGACCAAAAAATGAATATCCTTGGATAAAAACTAGAAGGAAACTATCTGAGAAACCACTTTACGATGTATGCATTAATCTCACAGAGCTGAACAT
>NW_012101292.1:4919-10117 GCF_000951045.1 Mandrillus leucophaeus
GGATAAAAACTAGAAGGGAGCTGTCTGAGAGACCTCTTTGTGATGTGTTCATTCATCTCACCAAGTTAAAATTTTCTTTTAATTCAGTAGTTTGTAAACATTGTTTTTGAAGAATCTGTGAAGGGATATTCAGTAGCACATTGAGTTCTAGGGTGAAAAAGAAAATATCTTCAGATAAACCTAGAAGGAAGCTATCTGAGAAACCGCTTTTTGATGCATGTGTTCATCACACAGAGTTAAACATTTCTTTGGATCCAACAGTTTCGGAACACTGTTTTTGTCCATTCTGCAAATGGACATTTTGGATCTCATTGAAACTATGGCCGACAAACTGAATATCCCTGGATAAAAACTTGAAGGAAGCAATCTGAGAAACAGCTTTGTGATGTGTGCATTCATCTCACAGAGTTAAACCTTTCTTTTCATTCAACAGTTTGGAAACACTGTGTTGTAGAATATGTGACAGGATATAACAGAGGGCATTGATGCATATGGTGTAGAAAATATCTTCATAAAAACTAGAAGAAGCTTTTTGAGAAACTGCTTTTAATGTGTGCATTCACCTCCAGAGTTAAAATTGTTTTTGTAGGATCTGTGAAGGGATAATTGGAATCGCATGGAGGCCTATGGTGAAAAAGTAAATATCTTCAGATAAAACAAAGAAAGAAGCATTCTGAGAAACTGCTGTGTGATGTGTGCATTCATCTCACAGAGTTAAATATCTCTTTTGATTCACTAGTTTAGAAACATTGTTTTTGTCCATTCTGAGAATGGACTTTTAGGAACTTATTGAGGCCAATCTCCAAAAAGTGAATATCCCCAGATATAAATAACAAGGAAGCAATCTGTGAGATCTCTTTGTGGTGTCTGCATTCATCTCGCAGAATTACACCTTTCTTTTCATTCAGCAGTTACAAAACACTATTTTTGTAGAATCTGCAAAGGGATATTTGGGAGCACATTGAGGCCAATGGTGAAAAAGAAAATACTTTCAGATAAAAACTACAAAGAAACTTTCTGAGAAACCACTTTGTGATGTGTGCATTCACCTTAGAGAGTTACAACTCTTCTTTCAGCTGTTTAGAAGCACTGTTTTTGTAGAAGTTGAGACGGGATATTTGGAAGTGCATTGAGGCCTAAAAAGAAAATATCTTCAGATAAAAACTAGGTAGAAGCATTGTGAGAAACTGCTTTGTGATGTGTGTATTAATCTCACAGAGTTAAACCTTTCTTCTGATTCAGCAATTTGGAGACTGTTTTTGTCCATTGTGGGAAAGCAACTTTGGGAACTCACTGAGGCCAATGGCCAAAAAGCAAATATCCCCAGATAAAAACTAGAAGGACACTATTCGATAAACTGCTTTGAGATGTGTGAATTCATCTCTCTGAGTTAAGGATGTCTGTTCATTCAGTAATTGGGAAACACTGTTTTTGTAGAATATGAGATGGGATAATTTGGGAGTGCAGTGAGGCCTCCGTTGAAAAATAATATATCTTCAGATAAAAACTAGAAAGAAGCTTTCTGAGAAACTGCTTTCTGATGTGTACATTCATCTTACAGAATTAAACCATTCTTTTTATTGAGCAGTTTGGAAACACTGTTTTTGTCCATTCTGTGAAAGGACTTTTGAGAGCTCATTGAGTCCAAAGACCAAAAAATGAATATCCTTGGATAAAAACTAGAAGGAAACTATCTGAGAAACCACTTTACGATGTATGCATTAATCTCACAGAGCTGAACATCACTTTTCATTCAGCAGTTTGGAAACACTGTTTTTGTAGAATCTGTGAAGGGACATTTGTGAGAGTATTGAGGCCTATGGTGAAAAACTAAATATCTTCAGATAAAACAAAAAAAGAAGCATTCTGAGAAACTGCTGTGTGATGTGTGCATTCATCTCACAGAGTTAAGCCTTTATTTTGATTCAGCAGTTTGGAAACACTGTTTTTCTCCATTCAAAGAATGAACGTTTTGGATTTCATTCAGGTGAATGGCCAAAACGTGTTTGGAAACACTGTTTTTCTCCATACTGTGAATGGACATTTCTGAGTTCATTGACGCCAAAGGTCAAAAAGCAAGTAAGTCTGGACAAACACTAGAAGGAAGCTATCTGAGAAACCAGTTTGAGGTGTGTGCATTCATCTTCCAGAGTTAAACCTGTCTGTTCATTTTGCTGTTTGGAAACACTGTTTTTGGTGTATCTGTGAAGGGATATTTGGGAATACACTGTGATGTGTGTATTTGTCTTGGAGAATTAAATATTTCTTTTCTTTCAGCAGTTAGGAAACCCACTTTTGTAGTAACTGTGAAGGGATATTTGGGAGTGCATTGTGGTCAATGGTGAAAAAGAAAATACCGTCAGCTAAAAAGGGGAAAAAAGGTTTCTGAGAAACGACTTTGTGTTGTGTGCATTCATCTCACATAGTTAAGACATTCTTTTGATTCGGCAGTTTGGAAACACTGTTTTCCTAACATTCTGCAAATGGACATTTGGGAGCTCATTGAGGTCAATGGCCAAAAAGTGAATATCCCGGATAAAAACTAGAAAGATTTCTGAGAAACTGCTTTGTGATGTGTACCTTCATCTAGAATTATAGCATTGTTTTGATTCAGCAGTTTGGAAACACTGTTTTCCTAACATTCTGCAAATGGACATTTGGAAGCTCATTGAGGCCAATTGCCAAAAAGAGAATATCCCAGGATAAACACAAGAAAGAAGCTATCTGAGAAACCCCTTTGTGGCATGGGCATTCATCACTCAGAATTATATTTTTCTTTTCATTCAGGTGTTTGGAAACACTATTTTTGTAGAATATGTGTAGGGATATTTGGGAGCACATTGAAGCTTATGGAGAAAAAGAAAATATCTTCAGATTAAAACAAGAAAGAAGTTTTCTGAGAAAGTGCTTTGTGTTGTGTGCATTCATCTCTCAGAAGTAATCCTTAATTTTGATTCAGCAGTTTGGAAACACAGTTTCTGTCCATTCTGCAAATGGACATTTGGGAGTGCATTGAGGCTTATGTTGAAAAAGAAAATATCTTCTGATAAAAACAAGGCGCAAATTTTCTGAGAAACTGCTTTGTGATGTGGGCATTCATCTCACAGTGTTAAGCCTTTCTTTTAATTCAGCAGTTTAGAAACAGTATTTTTGTTCATTCGGTGAGTGGATATTTGGGAGTTCTTTGAGGCCAATGGCCAAAATCTAATATCACAAGATAAGAACTAGAAGGAAGTAATCTGAGAAACTACTTTATGATATGTGCACTCATTCCACAGAGTTAAACGTTACCTTTCATAGAGCACTTTGGACACACTGTTTTTGTGGAATCTGCAATGGGATATTTAGGAGTGCATTGATGCCCATGGTAATAAAGAAAATGTCTTCAGATAAAAACTAGAAGTAAGCTTTCTGAGAAACTACTTTGTGATGAGTGCATTCATCCCACAGAGTTAAACTTTTCTTTTGATTTAGCACTTTGGAAACACTGTTTTTGTCTGTTCTGCACATGGACATTTGGTAGATCATTGAGGCCAAAGGACAAAAAGCCAATATACTTGGATAAAAATTGGGAGAAAGCTATCTGAAACACCGCTTTGTGGTGTGTGTATCCAGTTCACAATGTTAACTATTCTTTTGATTCAGCAGTTTGGAAACACTGTTTTGTCCATTTTGCAAATGGACATTAGTGAGGTCATTGAGGCCAATTGTCAAAAAGCAAATATCAAAATATAAAACTAAGGAAGCTACCTGAGGGACCACTTTGTGGTTTGTGTATATTCATCTCACAGAGTTACACCCTTCTTTTCATTCAGCAGTTACTAAACACTGTTTTTGTAGAATCTGCAAAGGGAAATTTGGGAGCACATTGAGGCCTATGGTGGAAAAGGAAATAGCTTCAGGTAAAAATTAGAAATAAGCTCTCTTAGAAACTGCTTTGTGATGTGTCCATTCTTCTCACAGACTTAAAACTTTCTTTTGATTCAACAGTTTGGAAACTGTTTTTCTCCATTTTGTGAATGGACATATGGGAGCTCATTGAGGCCAATGGACAAAAAGGGAATATCCCAGGATAAAAAGAAGAAGGAATCTGTCCTAGAGACCACTTTGTGATGTGTGCATTCATCTCACAGTGTTAAACCTGTCTTTTCATTCAGCAGTTTGGAAATAATTTTTGTAAAATTTGCAAAGGGATATCTGGGAGCACATTGTGGTTTATGGTGAAAAAGGAAATATCCTCAGAAAAAAAAAAACAAGAAAGAAACTTTCTGAGAAACTACTTTGCAATGTTTGCATTCATCTCAGAGTTAAACCATTCTTTGATTCAGCAGTTTGGAAACAATTTTATTTTCCCGTTCTGTGAGTGCACATTTGGGAACTCATTGAGGCCAAGGGACAAAAAGCAAATATCCCCGGAAAAAAACTAGAAGGAACCACTCTGAGATGCCACTTTGTGATCTGTACATTCGTCTTGGAGAGTTACACCTTTGTTTTCATTCAGCAGTTTCAAAACCCTGTTATTTTATAATCTGCAGAGGTGTAATTGGGAGTGCTTAGAGGCCAGTGTTGAAAAAGAAAACATCTTCAGAAAAAAACTAGAAAGAAGATTACTAAGAAACTGCTTTGTGATGCTTGCATTCATTTCACAGAGTTAAAGCATTCTTTTGACTCAGCACTTTGGAAACACTGCTTTTGTAGATTCTGCGAATGGACATTTGGGAACTCATTGAGGCCAATGGCCAAATAGTGAATATCATCTGACAAAAACTAGAAGGAAGCTATCTGAGAGACTGCTTTGTGATGTGTCCCTTCTTCTCTCAGAGTTACACTTTTCTTTTCATTCAGAAGCTTGGAAACACTGTTTTTGTAGAGTCTCTGAAGGGATAATACAGAACACATTGAGGCCTAAAGTGAAAAAGGGAATATCTTCAGGTAAAAACTAGAAAGAAACTTTCAGAGAAATTGCTTTGTTATGTTTGCATTCATCTCACAGAGGTAAACCATTCATTAGTTTCAGCATTTTGGAAAAACTGTTTTTCTCCATTCTGCAAATGGACATTTGGGGGCACATGGAGGCCAATGGCCAAAAAGGGGATATCCCAGGATAAAAACTTGAAGGCAGCTACTGAGAAACTGCTTTGTAATGTATGCATTCATCTCTGAGAATGAAAATTTTCTTTTCATTCAGCAGTTAGGAA
>NW_012101292.1:10487-13201 GCF_000951045.1 Mandrillus leucophaeus
GAATCTATCTGTGAGACTGCTTATTGATGTGTTCATTGATCTCACTGAGTTAAAGTTTTCTTTTCATTCAGCAGCTTGGAAACACTATTTTTGCAGAATCTGCAAAGGGATATTTGGGAGCACTTTGAGGCCTACGGTGAAAAAGAAAATATCTTCAGATAAAAATATGAAGAAAATTGAAGAAAATATCTTCAATTTCTTTTTCTGAGAAACTGCTTTGTGATGTGTACATCTATCTCACAGAGATAAACATTTCTTTTGATTCAGCAGTTTGTCAACACTGTTTTTGTTTATTCTGTGAATGGACATTTGGGAGTTCATTGAGGCCAAAGGCTGAAAATCAAATATCTCCAGATAAAAACTAGAAGGAAGCCATCTATAAACCACTTTTTGATGTGTGCATTCATCTCACCGAGTTACACCTTTTCTTTTTTTCCATTCAGCAGTTTGGATACACTGTTTTTTTGTAGACTCTTTTAGGATATTTTGTAGTGAATTGAAGCCTGTTTTGAAAAAGAAAACATGTTCAGAAAAAAACTGGAAAGTATCTTTCTAAGAAACTTCTTTCAGATGTTGTTATTCATCACACAGAGTTAAACCTATATTTTGATACAGCAGTTTGGAAACACTGTTTTTCTCCATTCCGCAAATGGATATTTGGGAGCTTTTTGAGGCCAATGGTCAAAAAGTGAATGTCCTGGGATAAAAACCAGAAGGAAGCTATCTGAGAGACTGCTTTGTAATATGTGCATTCACCTTGCATAGTTAAAGCGTTCTTTTAATTCAACAGTTTCGAAACACTGTTTTTGTAGAATCTGTGAAGGGATATTTGGGAGTGCATTGAGGCCTATGGTGAAAAAGATACTACCTGTGGATAAAAACTAGATAGAAGCTTTCTGAGGAACTGCTTTGTGATGTGTGCATTCATCTCACATAGGTAAACTTTTCTTTTGATTCAGCAGTTTGGAAACACTGTTTTTGTGCATTGTGCAAGTGGACATTTGGGAGCTCATTTAGGCCAATGGCCTAAAAATGAATATTCCTGGATAAAAATTAGAAGGAAGCTATCTGAGAGACTGCTTTGTGATGGGTGTATTCATCTAGAAGAGTTACACCTTTCTTTTCATTCAGTAGTTTGGAAACACAGTTTTTTTAAGAATCTGTGAAGGGATATTTTGGAACACATTGAGGCAATGCTGAAAAAGAAAATATCTTCAGATTAAAATTAGAAAGATTTCTGAGAAACTGCTTTGTTTTGTGTGCATTCATCTCAGAAAATTAAAGCTTGCCTTCATTCAGCAGTTTGGAAACACTGTGTTTGTAAAATCTGCAAGCAGTTTTTGGGCACATGTTCAGGTATATGGTGAAAACATATTTTATGAAAAAAATTAGAAGGAATCTTTCTGAGAAACTACTTTGTGATGTGTGCATTCATCTCATAGAGTTAAACCTTTCTTTTGATTCAGCAGTTTTGAAACTGTTTATATCCATTCTGCGCATAGAGATTTGGAAGCTCATTGCTGTAAATGGCGAAAAGGAGAATATACTCAGATAATAAGTAGAAAGAAAGTTTCTGAGAAACTGTTTTGTCTTATGTTCTTTCATCTCACAGATTTAAATGGTTCTTTTGATTCAGCACTTTGGAGACACTGTCTTTGTCCATTCACAGAATGGATATTCTGGAGCGCATAGAGGCCTATGGTAAAAAGAAAATATCTTCAGATAAAAAATAGGAAAATGCTTTCTGAGAAACTGCTTTGGGGTGTGTGCATTCATTAGAGAGTTAAACCTTTCTTTTGATTCAGCAGTTGGGAAACACTGTTTTTTGTCCATTCTGCTAATGGATATTTGGGAGCTCACTGAGGCCAATGGCAAAAAAGGGAATATCTCAAGATAAAAACTAGAAGGAAGATCTCTGAGAAACCGATTTGTGATAAGTACATTCATCTCCCAGAGATAAATCTTTATTTTCATTCAGCATTTTGGAAATACTGTTTTTGTAAAATCTGCAAAAGGATATCTGGAAGCGCATTGAAGCCTATGTTGAAAAAGAAAATAGCTTCAGATAAAGACTAGAAAGAAGGTTTCTGAGAGACTGCTTTGTAATTTGTGCATTCATCTCAGAGTTAAACATTTTATTTGATTCATCAGTTTGGAAACACTGTTTATTTCCATTCTGTGAATGGACATTTGGGAACTCATTGAGGCCACTGGCCAAAAAGGGAATATCCCTGGATAAAAACTAAAAGGAAGTTATCTCAGAAACCACTTGTGATGTGTGCATACATCTCACAGAGCTAAACATTTCTGTAGATTCAGTGGATTGGAAACACTGTTTTTGTCCATTCTGCGAATGGACATTTGGGAGTTCATTGAGGACAAAGGGCAAAAGCTAACTATCCGGGGATAAAAATTGGAGGGAATCTATCTGAGAGACTGCTTTGGGATGTGTGGTTTCATCTCACAGTGTTAAACTGTTCTTTTGATTACAAAGTTAGGAAATCCTGGTTTTGTCCATTCTGTGATTGGGCATTTGGGAACTCATTGAGGCTAGTGGTCAAAAAGGCGAATATCCCCAGATAAACACAAGAAGGAAGCTATCTGAGAAACTGCTTTGTGATGTGTGCATTCATCTCACGAAGTTATACTTTCTTTTTCATTCAGCAGGTTGGAAACACTGTTTTTGTAGAGTCTGCAAAGGAATATTTTGGAAC
>NW_012101292.1:14889-24797 GCF_000951045.1 Mandrillus leucophaeus
ATCAGTGACAGACTGGATTAAGAAAATATGGCACATACACACCATGGAATACTATGCAGCCATAAAAAAGGATCAGTTTGTGTCTTTTGTAGGGACATGGATGCAGCTGGAAACCATCATTCTCAACAAACTATCGCAAGAACAGAAAACCAAATACTGTACGTTCTCACTCGTAGGTGGGAATTGAACAATGAGATCACTTGGACACAGGAAGGGGAACATCACACATTGGGTCCTATTGTGGAGAGGGGCTTGGGGGATGGATAACATTAGGAGATATAACTAATGTAAACGATGAGTTAATGGGTGCAGTACACCAACAGGGCACATGTATACATGTGTAACAAACCTGCATGTTGTGCTCATGTACCCTAGAACTTAAAGTATAATTTAAAAAAAGAAAACTAGAAAGAAGCTCTCTGAGATGTTCTTTGTGGTGTGCACATTCATGAAAAGAGTTAAAACTTTCTTTTCATTCAGCAATTGGGAAACACTGTTTCTGCCCATTCTGTGAATGGATATTTCTGAGCTCATTGAGGCAAATAGGGGAAAAGTGAATATTCCAGGATGAAACCCAGAAGGAAGCTATCTGACAACCCAATTTCTCATGTCTGCATCCATCTCGCACAGGTAAACTTTTCTTTTTTTGATTCAGCAGTTTGAAAACACTGTATTCGTAGAATCTGCAAAGGGATATTTGAGAGTGCATTGAAGCCAATGGCGGCACAGCTAATATGCGAGATATAAACTAGTTGGAAGGTCTCTGAGAAACTGATTTGTGATGGGTACATTCATCTCATAGAGATAAACCTTTCTTTTCATTCAGCATTTTGGAAATACTGTTTTTGTAAAATATGCGAGAGGATACCTGGGAGCACATTGAGGCCTATGGTGAAAAAGAAAATATCTTCAGATAAAAACTAGAAAGAAATTTTCTGAAAAACTGCTTTGTGATGTGTGCATTCACCTCACAGAGGTAAACGTTTCATTTGATTCAGCAGTTTGGAAACACTCTTTTTGTCCATTCTGCGAATGGACATTTGGGAGCTCCTTGTGGCCAATGGTGAAAAAGTGAATCTCCCAGGATAAAAAATAGAAGGAAGCACTCTGAGAAACAGATTTGTGATGTGTATATTCATCTCACAGAGATAAACCTTTCTTTTCATTCAGCAGTTTGGAAATACTGTTTCTGTACTCTCTGCAAAAGGACATTTGTGAGTGCATTGAGGCCTATGGTGAAAAAGAAAATAACTTCAGGTAAAAACTAGAAAGAATCATTCTGAGAAATTGCTTTGTGGTGTGTACACTCATAGAGTTAAAACTTTCTCTTGACTTATCAGTTGGGAAACACTGTTTTTATCCATTCTGTGAATGCACCATTTGGAGCTGAAAGAAGCCAAAGGCGAAAAAGTGAATATCCCATGATAAACATTTTTAAAAAGCTGTCTGTGGAACTGCTTTGTGATGTGTGATTATGTCTCACTAATTTAAAACTTTCTTTTCATTCAGCTGTTTGGAAACACTGTTTTTGTCTATTCTGTGAATGGACATTTGGAAGCTCATTGAGGCCAAAGGTGAAAAAGCGAATATCACCAGATAAAAACTAAAAGGAAATTATCTGAGAAACTGCTTTGAGATGTGTGTATTCATCTCACAGAGTTAAACCTTTCCTTTCACTCAGCAGTTCAGAAATGCTGTTTTTGTAGAATCTGTGAAGGGACATTTGGGAGTGCATTGAGGCCTATGGTGAAAAAGAAAATATTTTCAGATAAAAACCAGAAAGAAGATTTCTGAGAAACTGCTTTGTGATGCATGCATTCATCTCACAGTATTAAACAGTTCTTTTGATTCAACAGTTTGGAAACAATATGTTTCTCCATTACGCAAATGGACCTTTTTGAGGTTATAGAGGCCAAGTCCAAAAAGTGAATATCCCCAGAAAGAAACTACAAGGAAGCTATCTGACAAACCACTTTGCGATGTATACATTCATCTCACAGAGTTAATCCTTTCCTTTCATTCAGTAGTTTGGAAACACTGTTTCTGTAGAATCTTCAAAGGGATATTTGGGAGTGCATTGAGGCCTATGGTGAAAAAGGATATATCTTCAGATAACAACCAGAAAGAAGCTTTCTGAGAAACTGCTTTGTGATGTGTGCATTCATCTCACTGATTCAAACTGCTCTTTGGATTCAGCCATTTGGAGCCACTATTTTTTATCCATTCTGTGAATAGATATTTGGAAGCTTCTGGAGGATAATGGAAGAAAAGCAGTGAATCTCCCAGGATAAAAAATAGAAGGAAGCACTCTGAGAAACAGATTTGTGATGTGTATATTCATCTCACAGAGATAAACCTTTCTTTTCATTCAGCAGTTTGGAAATACTGTTTCTGTACTCTCTGCAAAAGGACATTTGTGAGTGCATTGAGGCCTATGGTGAAAAAGAAAATAACTTCAGGTAAAAACTAGAAAGAATCATTCTGAGAAATTGCTTTGTGGTGTGTACACTCATAGAGTTAAAACTTTCTCTTGACTTATCAGTTGGGAAAAACTGTTTTTATCCATTCTGTGAATGCACCATTTGGAGCTGAAAGAAGCCAAAGGCGAAAAAGTGAATATCCCATGATAAACATTTTAAAAAAGCTGTCTGTGGAACTGCTTTGTGATGTGTGATTATGTCTCACTAATTTAAAACTTTCTTTTCATTCAGCTGTTTGGAAACACTGTTTTTGTCTATTCTGTGAATGGACATTTGGAAGCTCATTGAGGCCAAAGGTGAAAAAGCGAATATCACCAGATAAAAACTAAAAGGAAATTATCTGAGAAACTGCTTTGAGATGTGTGTATTCATCTCACAGAGTTAAACCTTTCCTTTCACTCAGCAGTTCAGAAATGCTGTTTTTGTAGAATCTGTGAAGGGACATTTGGGAGTGCATTGAGGCCTATGGTGAAAAAGAAAATATTTTCAGATAAAAACCAGAAAGAAGATTTCTGAGAAACTGCTTTGTGATGCATGCATTCATCTCACAGTATTAAACAGTTCTTTTGATTCAACAGTTTGGAAACAATATGTTTCTCCATTACGCAAATGGACCTTTTTGAGGTTATAGAGGCCAAGTCCAAAAAGTGAATATCCCCAGAAAGAAACTACAAGGAAGCTATCTGACAAACCACTTTGCGATGTATACATTCATCTCACAGAGTTAATCCTTTCCTTTCATTCAGTAGTTTGGAAACACTGTTTCTGTAGAATCTTCAAAGGGATATTTGGGAGTGCATTGAGGCCTATGGTGAAAAAGGATATATCTTCAGATAACAACCAGAAAGAAGCTTTCTGAGAAACTGCTTTGTGATGTGTGCATTCATCTCACTGATTCAAACTGCTCTTTGGATTCAGCCATTTGGAGCCACTATTTTTTATCCATTCTGTGAATAGATATTTGGAAGCTTCTGGAGGATAATGGAAGAAAAGCAAATATCATGGGATAAAATGTAGAAGATAGCTATCTGAGAAACTGCTTTGTGGTGTGGGTATTCATCTTGCAGAATTAAAACCTTCTTTTCATTCAGCAGTTTGGAAACACTGCTTTTGTAGAATCTGTGAAAGGATATTTGGGAGCACATTGAGGCCTTTGTTGAACAAAATATATTCAGATAAAAACTAGAAACTTCCTGAGAAACTGCTTTGTGATGTGTGCATTCATCTCACAGAGTCAAATAATTCTTTTGATACTGCACTTTGAAAACACTGCTTTTGTCCATTCTGTTAATGGACATGTGGGAGCTCTTTGAGGCCAATGGTGAAAAAGTGACTATCCTCAGATACAAATTAGAAGGAAGCTATGTTAGAAACTGCTTTGGGATGTGTGCATTCAATTCACAGAGATAAACCTGGCTGTTCATTCAGCAGTTTGGAAACACTGTAGTTGTAGATTCTGTAGAGGATATTTGGGAGCACATTGAGGCCTAATGTAAAAAGAAAATATTTTCAGACAAAAACTAGAAAGAAGCTTTCTGAGAAACTGATTTGTGATGTGTGCATTCAACTCACAGAGTTATACCACTATTTTGATTCAGCAGTTTGGAAGCACTTTTTTTGTTCATTTTGCAAGTGGACCTTTGGGAATTCATTCGGACCACTGGTCAGAAAGCAAATATCACCAGATTAAAACTAGAAGAATGTAATCTGAGAGACCACTTTGTGATGTGTGTATTAATCTCACAGAGGTAAAATTTTCTTTTGATTCGGTAGTTTGGAAACAGTTTTTGTCCGTTCTGTGAATTGTCATTTGGGAACTCACTGAGGCCAATGGCTAAAAAGCGAATATCCCCAGATCAACACTAGAAGGAAGCTATCTGAGAAACTGTTTTGTGATATTTGCATTCATCTCGCAGAGTTACACCTTCCTTTTCATTTAACAGTTGGAAACACTGTTTTTGTAGAATCTACAAAGGGGTATTTTGGAGCACATTGAGTCTTATGGTGAAAAGGAAAATATCTTCAGATAAAAACTAAAAAGAATATTTCTGAGAAAGTGCTTTGTCATGCGTGCATTCTTTGCATAGAATTAAACATTTATTTTGATCCAGCAGTTTGGAAACACTGTTTTTATCTATTCTGCAAAAGGACATTGGAAGGTCATTGATGCCAATGGACAAAAGGGTAATATCCTGGGACAAAAATTGGAAGGAATGTATCTGAGAGACTGCTTTGTGATGTGTGTATTCATCTCACAGAGGTAAAATGTTCTTTGGATTCTGCAGTTTAGAAACACTTTTTCGTCCCTTATGTTAGTAGACATTTGGGAGCTAATTGAGGCCAATGGCCAAAAAGCAAATATCTCTGGAAAAACACTACAAGGAAGCTATCTGAGAAACCGACATGTGATGTGTGCATTCATGTCACAGAGTTAAATATTTGTTTTCATTCAGCAGTTTGGAAACACTGTTTTTGTACTTTCTGTGAATGGACATTTGGGAGCACATTGAGGCCTATGGTGAAAAAGAAAATATCTCCAGATAAAAACTAGAAGGAAGCTTTCTGAGAAAGTGCTTTGTGTTGAGAGCATTCATCTCACAGAGTTAAAGTTTTCTTTTTATTCAGCAGTTTGGAAACACTGTTGTTGCCCATTTTGCAAATGGACATTTGGGAACTCATTGAGGCCAATGGCCAAAAAGCAAATATCCTCAGATAAACACTAAAAAGAAGCTCTTTGAAAAACTGTTTTGTGATGTATGCATTAATCTCACAGAGGTCCACCTTACTTTTCTTTTTTTTTTTTAATTTATTTATTATTATTATACTTTAAGTTGTAGGGTACATGTGCATAACGTGCAGGTTTGTTACATATGTATACTTGTGCCATGTTGCTGTGCTGCACCCATCAACTCGTCATTTACATCAGGTATAACTCCCAATGCAATCCCTCCCCCCTCCCCCCTCCCGATGATAGGCCCCGGTGTGTGATGTTCCCCTTCCTGAGTCCAAGTGATCTCATTGTTCAGTTCCCACCTATGAGTGAGAACATGCGGTGTTTGGTTTTCTGTTCTTGTGATAGTTTGCTAAGAATGATGGTTTCCAGCTGCATCCATGTCCCTACAAAGGACACAAACTCATCCTTTTTTATGGCTGCATAGTATTCCATGGTGTATATGTGCCACATTTGGCAGTTTGGAAACACTGTTTTTGTAGAATCTGCGAAGGGATATTTGGGAGCACCTTGAGGCCTATGGTGAAAAAGAAAATATATTCAGACAAAAAAACAGAAAAAATTTTCCTGAGAAACTGCTTGGTGATGTGTGCATTCATCATATTACAGAGTTAAACCTTTCCTTTGACTCAGCAGTTTGGAAACCCTGCATTGTCCATTCGGAAGATGGACATTTGGGAGCTCATTGAGGCTAGTGGCCAAAAAGCAAATATCCCCCGATAAAAACTAGATGGAAGCTATCTGAGAGACCCCTTTGTGGTGTCTGCATTCATCTCACAGAGATACACCTTTCTTTTCATTCAGCAGTTAAGACACACTGATTTTGGAGAATCTGTGAAGGGATTTGTTGGAGCACATTGAGGTCTATGTTGAAAAAGAAAATATCTACAGATAAAAAGTATAAAGAAGCTTTCTGAGAAACTGCTTTTGATGTGTGCATTTGTCTCACAGAGTTAAACCATTGTTTTGATTCAGCAGTTTTGGAAATATGCTTTTTGTCCATTCTCCAAATGGATATTTGGGAGGTCATTGAGGCCAATAGCAAAAAGGGAAACAGCCCTGCATAAACACTAGAAGGAAGCATTCCGAGAAACTGTTTTTTGATGTGTGCATTCATCTCACAGAAGTACACCTTCCTTTTAACTCAGTTTTTGGGAAACACTGTTTTTGTAGAATCTGCAAAGGAATATTTGAGAACACATTGAGGGCTATGGTGAAAAAGAAAATATCTTCAGATAAAAACTAGAAAGAAGCTTTCTGAGAAACAGATTTGTGATGTGTGCATTCATCTCACAGAGGTAAACCTCTCTTCTGATTCAGCAGTTTGGAAACACTGTTTTTCTCCTTTTTGCAAATGGACATTTCGGAGCTCATTTAGGCCAATGGGAGAAAAATGAATATCCCAGGATAAATATAGGAAGGAATCTCTGAGAGACTGCTTTATGATATGTTCATTCACCTTTCAGAGTTAAACCTTTCTATTGGTTCAGCAGTTTGGAAACACTGCTTTTGTCCATTCTGTGAATGGATATTTGCCAGCTCATTGAGGCCAATGGCCAAGAAGTGAATATCTGCTGGTAAATACTGAAAGGAAAGCATCTCAGAAATTTCTTTGTGATTTGTGCATTTATATCACAGAATTCCACCTCCCTTTTTACTCAGCAGTTTAGAAACACTGTTTTGGTATAATCTATGAATGGATATTTGGGAGTACCTTGAGGTCTATGGTGACAAAGAAAATGTCTAGAGATAAAAAGTAGAAAGAAGCCTTTTGAGAAACTGCTTTGTGATGTGTACAGAGTTAATCCTTTCTTTTGATTCAGCAGTTTGGAAACACTGCTTTGTCCATTCTGTGAAGGGACATTTGGGAGCTCATCGAGGACAATAGCCAAAAAGTGAATATCCCCAGACACAAACTAGAAGGAAGGCATCTGAGAGACCCCTTTGTAATGTGCTAAACCTCTCTTTTCATTAAGCAGTTTGAAAACACTGTTTTCAAACATTGTTTGAAATGGCCAAAGAGCAAATATTCCCAGATAGAAACTAGAAGGAAGTTCTGTGAGAAACCATTTTGAGACGTGTGCATTCATCTCACAGAGTTTAAGCCTGTATTTTCATTCAGCAATTTGGAAACGTTGTTTTTGTAGAATCTGCACAGGGATACTTGGGAGTGCATTCAGGCCTATGGTGTAAAAGAAAATATCTTCAGATAAAACCTAGACAGAAGCTTTCTGAGAAGCTGCTTTGTGATTTGTGCATTCATCTCACAGTGTTAAACTTTTCATTTCATTCTGCAGTTTGGAAACACTGTTTTTCTCCATTTTCCAAATGGACATTTGGGAGCTCAATGAGGCCAAGGGCCAAAAAGTGAATATCCCCGGATAAAAAGTTGAAGGAAGCTATCTGAGAAACCACTTTATGATATGTGCATGCACCTCACAGAGTTACACCTTTCTTTTCATTCAAGAGTATGGAAACACTGTTTTTGTAGAATCTGTAAAGGGTTACTTTGGACCACCTTGAGGCCTATGGTGAAGCAGAAAATATCTTCAGATAAAAATTGTAAAGAAGGTTTCTGAAAAATTTCTTCATAGTGTGTGCACACATCTCACAGATTTAAACCTTTCTCTTTCTTTGGCACTTTAGAAACACAGCTTTTCTCTATTCTGCAAATGGACTTTTGGGAGCTCAATGAGACCAATTGCCAAAACATGAATACATCCAGATAAAAACTAGAAGGATGCTATCTGATAGACTACTTTGTGATGTGTGCATTCAACTACCAGAGGTAAACCTTTCTTTTCATTCAACAGTTTGGAAAAACTGCAATTGTAGAATCTGTGAAGGGGTATTTGGGAGCACATTGAAGCCTATGGTGATAATTATAATATCTTCAGATAAAAATTAGAAAGAAGCTTTCTGAGAAATTTCTATGTAATGTGTGCATTCATCTCACAGAGTTAAGCTGTCCAACCATTCTTTTGATTCATCAGTATGGAAGGAGTGTTTTTGTCCATTCTGTGAAAGGTCTTTTGGGAGTTCATTGAGGCCAATGTTGAAGAAGTGAATATACCCGCATAAAATGTAGAAGAGTGATATCTCAGAAACCACTTTGTGATGTGTGCATTCATCTTGCAGAGTTAAAGCTTTTAATTTCATTCAGCATTATGGAAACACTGTTTTTGTGGAATCTGTGAAGGGATATTTGGTGGAGCATTGAGGTCTATGGTGAAAAAGTAAATATCTTCAGATAAAACCTAGAAAGAAGTTTCAGAGAAACTGTCCTATGATGTGCACATTCACCTCACAGAGTTAAACATTTCTTTTGATTCAGCAGTTTGGAAATATTGTTTTTATCCATCCTGTGAATGGACATTAGGGAGCTCATTGAGGCCAATGGCCAAAAAGCAAATATCCATGGATGGAAACTACAAGGAAGCTATCTGATAAAACGCTTTGTGATGTGGGCATTTATCTCACAGAGTTAAAACTCTCTTTTCATTCAAAAGTTTGGAAACAATGTTTTCATAGAATCTGGGAAGGGACATTTGTTAGCGCATTTAGCCCTACAGTTTAAAAGAAAATATCTTCAAATAAATACTAGAAAGAACCTTTCTGAGAAACTGCTTTGAGATGTGCTCATTCATCTCACAGAGTTAACCAATTCTTTAGGTTCAGCCATTTGGACCACTGTTTTTCTCCAGTCTGTGAATGGACATTTGGGAGTGCAGATTCCAAAGGCCAAAAAGTGAATATCCCCAGAGAAAAACTAGATGGAAGCCATCAGGGAAACCACTTTGTGATGTATGCAATCATCTTGCAGAATTACAACTTTCTTTTCATTCAGCACTTTGGAAACACCACTTTTGTAGAATATGGGGAGGCATATTTGGGAACGGATTTAGGCCTACAGTGAAAAAGAAATTATCTTCAGATAAAAGCAAGAAGGAAGCTTTCTGAGAGACTGCTTTGTGACGTGTGCACTCATCTCACAGGGTCAAACTTTTCTTTTGATTCTACTGTTTGGAAACACTGTTTTCTCCATTCTGTGAATGGACATTTGGGAGCTCATTGAGGTCAATAAAGGAAAAGTGAATATTTTCAGGGAAAAAAAAGAAGGAAGCTATCTGAGAAACCACTTTGTGATGTTCTCATTCATTTCACAGACTTAAAGTTAATTTTATTTCAGCAGTATGGAAACATAGTCGTTGTAAAATCTGTGAAGGAATATTTGAGAGAGCTTTGAGGTCTGTGGTGAAAAAGAAAGTATCTTCAGACAAAAACTAGAAAGAAACTGTGAGAAAGTGCTTTGTGATGTGTGCATTCATCTCACAGAGTTAAACCTTTCTTTTTATTTAGCAGTTTGGAAACTGTTTTTCTCCATTCTGTGAATGGGCATTTGAGAACTCACTGAGGTCAATGGCCAAAAAGTGAATATCTGAGGGTTAAAACTAGAAGGAAGCTATCTGAGAAAACACTTCCTGATAGGTGCATTCATTATGCAGAGTTAAAGCTTTATTTTCATTCAGCAGCTTTAAACACTGTTTCTCTAAGGGATATTTGGGAGCTCATTGAGGCATATAGTGAAAAAATATATCTTCAGATAAAAACTAGAAAGAAGTATTCTGAGAAACTGCTTTGTGATTTGAGCATTCATGTCACACAGTTAAATCGTTCTTTTGATTCAGCATTTTGGA
>NW_012101292.1:24847-53083 GCF_000951045.1 Mandrillus leucophaeus
TTCAGCACTTTGGAAACACCACTTTTGTAGAATATGGGGAGGCATATTTGGGAACGGATTTAGGCCTACAGTGAAAAAGAAATTATCTTCAGATAAAAGCAAGAAGGAAGCTTTCTGAGAGACTGCTTTGTGACGTGTGCACTCATCTCACAGGGTCAAACTTTTCTTTTGATTCTACTGTTTGGAAACACTGTTTTCTCCATTCTGTGAATGGACATTTGGGAGCTCATTGAGGTCAATAAAGGAAAAGTGAATATTTTCAGGGAAAAAAAAGAAGGAAGCTATCTGAGAAACCACTTTGTGATGTTCTCATTCATTTCACAGACTTAAAGTTAATTTTATTTCAGCAGTATGGAAACATAGTCGTTGTAAAATCTGTGAAGGAATATTTGAGAGAGCTTTGAGGTCTGTGGTGAAAAAGAAAGTATCTTCAGACAAAAACTAGAAAGAAACTGTGAGAAAGTGCTTTGTGATGTGTGCATTCATCTCACAGAGTTAAACCTTTCTTTTTATTTAGCAGTTTGGAAACTGTTTTTCTCCATTCTGTGAATGGGCATTTGAGAACTCACTGAGGTCAATGGCCAAAAAGTGAATATCTGAGGGTTAAAACTAGAAGGAAGCTATCTGAGAAAACACTTCCTGATAGGTGCATTCATTATGCAGAGTTAAAGCTTTATTTTCATTCAGCAGCTTTAAACACTGTTTCTCTAAGGGATATTTGGGAGCTCATTGAGGCATATAGTGAAAAAATATATCTTCAGATAAAAACTAGAAAGAAGTATTCTGAGAAACTGCTTTGTGATTTGAGCATTCATGTCACACAGTTAAATCGTTCTTTTGATTCAGCATTTTGGAAACACTGTTTTTCTTAATTCTACCAATGGACATTTGGGAGCTCATTCAGGTCAATGGCCAAAAAGGGAATATACTCAGATAAAAACTAGAAGTAAACTACCTGAGAAACTGCCTTGAGATGTGTGCATTCATATTGCAGAGTAAAAACTGTCAGTTCAATCAGCAGTTTGGAAACACTATTTTTGTAGAATCTGTGAAGAGATATTTGGGATCGCATTGAGGCCTGTGGTGAAAAACTAAATATCTTCAGATGAAAACTAGAAAGAATCTTTCTGAGAAACTGCATTGTGATGTGTGCATTCATCTCACAGAGTTAAGCTTTCTTTTGATTTTGTAGTTTGGAAACACTGCTTTTGTCCCTTCTGCAAATGGACATATGAGATCTCTTAGAGGCCAATGACCAAAAAGTAGAATATCCCCAGATTAAAACTAGAAGGAAGCTGTCTGAGAAATTACTTTGTGATGTGTGCATGCTTCTCACAGAGTTAAAAATTTCCTTTCTTTCAGCCGTTTGGAAACAGTGTTTTTACAGAATCTGTAATTGAATATTTTTGAGTGAATTGAAGCCTATGGTGCAGAAGAAAATATCTTCAGATAAAAACTAGAAAGAAGCTTTCTGAGAAACTTCTTTGTTATGTGTGCATTCATCTCACAAAGTTAAAACATTCTTTTAATTCAGCATTTTGGAAACACCATTTTTATTCATTCTGTGAATAGATGTTTAGGAACTTACTGTGGCCAATAGCAAAAAAGTGAATATTTCCAAATAAAAACTAGAAGAAAGCTATCTGATGGACTGCTTATTGATGTATTAATTCACATCATGGAAGTAAAGCTTTGTTTCATTCAGCAGATTAGAAACACTGTTTTTGTCGGAACTGTGAAGGGATATTTGAGAGCGCATTGAGGCCCATGGTGAAACAGAAAATACGTTCAGATAAAAACTGGAAAGAAGCTTTCTGAGAAACTGCTTTGTGATTTGTGCATTCATCTCACAGAGTTAAGCCTTTCTTTTGATTCAGCAGTTTGAAAACACGGTTTTTCTCTATTCTGGGTATGGACATTTGAGAGCTCATTGAGGCCAATGGCCAAAAAACTAATATCCCCATATACAAACTAGACGAACACTATCTGAGAAATAGCTTTGTAATGGGTGCATTCATTTCACTGAGTTACAAATTTCTTTTCATTCAGCAGTCTGGAACCCTTCTTTTTGTGAAATATGCAAAGGGATATTTGGGAGCTCATTGAGGCTTATGGTGAAAAAGAAATTATCTTCAGATGAAAACTAGAAACAAGCTGTCTGAGAAACTGCTTTGTAATGCACACATTCATCTCACAGAGGTAAACCTTTCTTTTGATTCAGCAGCTTGGAAACAGTGTTTTTGTCCATTCTGCAAATGGACGTTTGGGAGCTCATTGAGGCCAACAGCCAAAAACTGAATATCCCCAGATAAGAAATAGAAGGAAACTACCTGTGACACAGCTTTGCGATGTGTACATTCATCTCACAGACATAAAGTTTGGTTTCATTTAGCAGTATGGAAAAACAATTTTTGTGGAATCTGCGAAGGGATATTTGGGACCGTGTTGAGGTCTATGGTGCAAAAGAAAATACCTTCAGATAGAAACTAGAAAGAAGACTTTTGGGAAACTGCTTTGTGATGTGTGCATTCATCTCACAGAGTTAAACCTTTATTTTGATTCAGCAGTTTGGAAACACTGTTTTTCTCCATTCTGTGAAAGGACATTTGGGAGTTCCTTGAGGCTAATGTCCAAAAAGTTTGTATTTGCAGATAAAACTAAAAAGAAGCTGTCTTAGAAAATGCTTTTTGATGTGGGTATTCATCTCACAGAGTTAAAGCTTTCTTTTCATTCAGAAGTTTTAAACACTGTTTTTTATCAAATCTGTGAAGGGATTTTTCAGAGCACATTGAGGCCTTTGGTGAAAAATAAAATATCTACAGATAAGAATTAAAAAGAAGCTTTCTGAGAAACTGCTTGTGATGTGTACATTCACATCACAGAGTTAAAGGTTTCTATTGACTCAGTTGTTTGGAAACACTGCTTTTCTCCCTTCTGCAAATGAACATTTAGGAGGTCATTCAGGCTAGAGGTAAAAAAGCATATACACCTGGATAAAAACTGGAGGAAAGCTGTCTGAGAAACAGCTTTGAGATGTGTGCATTCATGTCGTAAATTTCAACCTGTCTGTGCATTCAGCAGTTTGGAAACCCTGTTTTATAGAATCTGCAAAGGGATATTTTAGAGCACATTGAGGCCTATGCTGAAAAAGAAAATATCTTCAGATAAAAACTAGAAAGAAACCGTATGAGAAAGTGTTTTGTGATCTTTGCATTCACATCACAGAGTTAAGACTTTCTTTTGATACAGTAGTTTGGAAACCCTTTTATTGTCCATTCTTTGAATGGACATTTGGGAGCTCATTGAGTCCAAGGGCAAAGCAGCAAATATCCCCGGATAAATACTAGAAAGAATTTATCTGACCAACAGCTTTGTGATGTGTGCATTCATTTAGCAGAGTTCAACATTTCTTTTCATTCAGCAGTTTGGAATCACTGGTTTTGTAGAACCTGGGAAGTGATATTTGGGAGCCCATTGAGGCCTACAATGAAGGAGAAAATATCTTCAGGTGAAAACTAGAAAGAAACCTTCTGAGAAACTACTTTGTGATGTGTGATTTCATCTCAAATATTAAACAGTTCTTTTGATTCAGCAGTTTGAAAAAAGCATTTTTTTCCATTATGTGAATGGATATTTGGGAGCTCTTTGGGGCCAATGGTCAACAAGAGATTATCCCCAGATGAAAACTACAAGGAAGTTATCTGAGAAACCACTTTGAGAAGTGTGTATTCATTTCACCGGGTTAAACCTGTCTGTTAACACTGCAGTTTGGAAACACTGTTTTTGTAGAATCTTTGAAGGGTTATTTGGGAATGCATTGAGGCCTCGATGAAAAAGAAAATATCATCAGATACAAACTAGAAAGAAGCCTTCTGAGAAACTACTTTGTGATGTGTGCATTCATCTCATATTATTAAACCTTGCTATTGGTTCAGTTGTTTGAACAAATTTTTTTGTGCATTCTGCAAATGGACATTTGGAGCACATTTAGGCCAGCAACAATAAAGGAAATGTCCCTAGATTAAAAACTAGGAGGAATCCGTCTGAGAGACCCCTTTGTAATGTGTGCATTATATCTTGCAGAGTTAAACCTTTGTTTTCACTCAGCAGTTAGGAAACACTGTTATTGTGCATTCTGTGAATAGACATTTGGCAGCTCATTGAATCCAGCGGTGAGAAAGTGAATATCCCCAGAAAAAAAGCTAGAAGGAGACTATCTGAGAAATTGATTTTTCATATATGCATCCATGTCACAGAATTAAATCTTTGTTTTAATTAAGCAGTTTGAAAATATGGTTTTTGTAGAATTCCCCAAGGCATATTTGGGAGCTCATGGAGGCTAATGTCAAAAAAGCAAATATCTCGATATATAAACTAGAAGGAATCTATCAGAGAAACTGAATTGTGATGTGTGAATTCATCTCACTGGTTTGAACCTTCCTTTCCATTCAGCAGTTAAGCAAAACTGTTTTTGTTCATACTACGAATTGACATTTTGGAGCACATTAAGGCCTATGGTGAAAAAGAAAATGTATTCAGATGAAAGGGGAACGAAGATTTCTGAGAAACTGCTCTGTGATGTGTGCATTCATGTCACAGAGTTAAAGCTTTCTTTCTATTCAGCAGTTTGGAAAAACTGTTTTTGTCCATTCTGTGAATGGACATCAGGGAGCTAATTGAGGCTAATGGCAAAAAATAAAATATCCAATGATAAAAACTAGAAGAAATCTATCTGAGATTCCTTCAGAGACCCCTTTGAGATATGTGCATTCATTTTGCAGTTGAATCTTTCTTTTCATTCAGCAGTTTGGAAACACTGTTGTTGTCCATTCTGTGAATTGACATTTGGGAGATCATTGAAGACAATGGTGAAAAAGTGAATATCCCAGGAAACAAAATAGAAGGAAGCTGTATGATAAACTGCTTTGTCATGTGTGCATTCATCTCACACATTAAAATTCTATTCACTCAGCGGTTTGGCAACACTGTCTTTGTAGAAACTTTGAAGTGATATTTGGCAGCACATTGAGGCATACGGTGAAAAAGGAAATTTCTTCAGATAAAGCTGTAAAGAATCTTTCTGAGACACTGCTTTGTATGTGAGCAATCTTCTTACAGAGATACACCTTTCTTTTGATTCAGCAGTTTGAAAACACTGCTTTTGTCCATTCTATGAATGGACATTTGTGAGCACATTGAGGCCAAATGAAAAAGGAAATATCCCTGGATAAAAACTAGAAAGAAGTTATCTGAGAGACCACATTGTGATGTGTGCATTCATTTTGCAGGGTTAAACTTTTCTTTTCATTCAGCAGTTTGGAAACACTGTTTTCATAGGGTCTGTGAAGGAATATTTGGGAGCACACTGAGACCTATGGTGAAAAAGAAAATATCTTCCAATAAAAAGTAGAAAGAAGCTTTCTGATAAACTGCTTTGTGATGCTTGTATTCATCTGACAGAGTTCAATCTTTCTTTTGATTCAGTAGTTTGGAAACACTGTTTTTGTCCATTCTGTGAATGGACATTTCGGAGCTCAGTGAATCCAGTGGTGAAAAAGTGAATATCCCCAGAAAAAATCTAGGAGGAAGCTATCTGAGAAACCGATTTGTCTTGCAAGCATTCATGTCCCAGAGATAAATCTTTCTTTTAATTTAGCAGTTTGAAAACACGGTGTTTGTAGAATCCCTCAAAGTATATTTGGGAGCTCATGGAAGCAAATGGTGAAAAAGAAAATGCCCCATTATGTAAACTAGAAGGAATCTATCAGATAAACTGAATTGTGATATGTGCATTAATCTTGCAGATTTAAACCTTCCTTTTCATTCAGCAGTTTGTAAAACTGTTTCTGTTCATCTTATGAATGGACACTTTGGAGTGCATTGATTTTGGAGTGCATTGAGGCCTATGGTGAAAAAGAAAATATCGTCAGATAAAAACTAGAAAGAAGGTTTCTGAGAAACTGCTGTAAGATGGGTGCATTCATCTCACAGTTTTAAAACTTTCTTTTTATTCAGCAGTTTGAAAGCACTGTTTTTGTCCATTATGTGAAGGGGCATTAGGGAGCTCATTGAAGTCAATGGTGAAAAATGAATATCCCTAAATAAAAACTAGAAAGAAACTATCTGAGAGACCCCTTTGTGATGTGTGCATTCATCTCACATACATAAATATTTCTTTTCATTCAGCAGTTTGGAAACACTGTTTTTGTAACATCTGCCATGGCATATTTTGGAGTGCTTGGAGGCCTATGGTGAAAAAGAAAATATCTTCAGATGAAAACTAGAAAGAAGCTTTCTGAGAAACTGCTTTGTGACGTGCACATACATGTCACAGAGTTAAAGCTTTCTTTTGATTCAGCAGTTTGGGAACACCATTTTTGTCTATTCTGCAAATGGACATTTGGGAGCTTATTGAGGCTACGGGTGAAAATCAAATATCCAAGGAAAAAAACTAGAAGGAAGCCATCTGAGACTCCACTTTTTGATGTATGCATTCATCTCGCAGAGTTAAACCTCCTTTTGATTCAACAGTTTAGAAAAACTCTTCATCTCCACTCTGTGAATGGACATTTGGGATCTCTTTGAGGCCAATAGCAAAAAAAAAAAAAAAAGAATATCCCAGTATTAAAACTAGGAGGTACCTATCTGAGAAACCACTTTGTGATATGTGCATTCATCTCACAGAGTTAAACCTTTCTTTTAACTCAGCAGTTTGAAATCACTATTTTTGTAGAATCTTCGAAGGGATGCTTGGGAGTGCCTTGAGGTCTATGGGAAAATGAAAATATTTTCAGATAAAAACTAGAAAGAAGCTTTCTGAGAAATTGCTTTGTGATGTGTGCATTCATCTAAGAGACTTTTGATTCAGCAGTTTGGAAATACTGCTTTTTTTCAATTCTGCAAATGGACATTTCCAAGCTCCTTGAGGCCCATGGTAGAAAAGCAAATATCCCTGTGTAAAAACTAGATGGAAGTTATCTGAGAAACGGGTTTGTAATATGTACATTCATCTCACAGAGTTAAACCTTTCTTTTCATTCAGCAATTTGGAAACAGAGTGTTTGTAGAATCTCCAAGGCATATTTGGGACAACTTTGAGGCCTATGGTGAAGAAGAAAATATCTTCAGATAAAAGATAGGAAGAAGTTTTCTGAGAAACTGCTTTGTGATGTGTGCATTCATCTCACAGAGTTAAACGTTTCTTTTTATTCAGCAGTTTGGAAACACTGTGTTTGTCCATTCTACAAATGGACATTTGGGATCTCATTGATGCCCACAGCAAAAAAGCAAATATACCCAGATAAATACTAGAAGGAAGATGTCTGATTAACTGCTTGGTGATGTGTGAATTCACCTCGCAGATTTAAACATTTCTAATCATTCAGTAGTTTGGAAGCACTGTTTTTGTAATATCCATGAAGGGATATTTGGCAGCTCATTGAGACTTATGGTGAAAAAGAAAGTATCTTCAGGGAAAAACTAGAAAGAAGCTTTCTACAAAACTGCTTTTTGTTGTGTGCATTCATCTCACAGAGTTAAACCTTTCTTTTGATTCATACCAAAACACTGTTTTGGTCCATTCTGTGAATGGACATCTGTCAGGTCATCGAGACCAAGGGCGAATAAGTGAATATCCCCAGGTATAAACTAGAAGGAAGCTATATGATAAACCACTTTGTGATACATGCATTGATGTAACAGATTAAAGATTTCTTTTCATTCAGTAGTTTCAAAAAACTCTTTTTGTAGAATCTGTGAATGGATATTTGGGAATGAATTGAGGTCTAGTGAGAAAAAGAAAATATCTTCAGATAAAAACTAGAAAGAAGCTTTCTGTGAAACTGCTTTGTAATGGGTGCATTCGTCCCACAGTTTTAAAACTTTCTTTGGATTCTGTAGTTTGGAAACAAAGTTTTTGTGCATTCTCTGAATGGAGATTTTAGAGCTCATGGGGTCCAATGGAAAAAAAGCGAATATCCTTAGATAAAACTAGATGGAAGCCATCAGAGAAAAGGAAGTATGATGTGTGCATTCATCTCATAGTATTAAACTTTTTTTTTCACCCAGCAGTTTGTAAACACTGTTATTGTACATTATGTGAATGAACATTTTGGATCACATTGAGGCCTATGGTGTAAAACAAAATATCTTCAGATAAAAACTAGAAAGAAGCTTTCTGAAAAACTGCTTTCTGATGTGTGCATTCACCTCACAGAGCTAAAACGTCCTGTTCATTCAGTATTTTGGAAACACTGTTTTTAAAGAATTTGCAGATTATTTGGGAGTGCATTGAGCCTATGATGAAAATATATTCAGATAAAAACTACAAAGAAGCTTTCTGAGAGACTGTTTTTGTGAGAGAATTTGTGCATTTATCTCACTGAGTTGAACCATTCTTTTGATTCAGCAGTTTGGAAACACTGTCTTGATCCATTCTGTAAATAGACATTTGGAAGCCCTTTGAGGATAACTTCCAAATCAGGAATATCCCCTAATAAAAACTAGAAGGAAGCTATCTGAGAACTGCTTTGTGATGTGGGCATTCATCTCACAGAGTTAAACATTTATTTTCATTGAGCTGTTTGCAAACACTGTTTTTGTAGAATACGCAAAGGGATATTTTAGTGCATTGAGGCCTCTGGTGAAAAAGAAAATATACTGAGAGAAAAACTAGAAGGACGTTTTCTGAAAAATTGCTTTGTAATGTGTTCATTCATCTCACAGAATTAAAACTTTCTTTTGTTTCAGCAGTTTGGAAACACTGTCTTTGTCCATTGTGTGAATGGGCATTTGGGAACTCATTAATGCGAATGGCCGAAAAGTAAACATCCCCTGATAAAAACTAGAAGGAAGCTATCTGAGAAACCACTTTGTGATGTGTGCATTAATCTCACAAAACTAAAACACTCTTTTAACTCAGCAGTTTGCAAAATCTCTTTTTGTAGAATCTTTGATGGGGTATTTTGGAACGCATTCAGGCCTATGCTGAAAAAAAAAATATATCTTCAGATAAAAACAAGAAGGAAGCTTTCTGAGAAACTGCTTTGTTGTGTGAGCATTCACCCCACATAGTTAAATGTTTCTTTTGATTAAGTAGTTTGGAAACACTGTTTTTGTCCATCCTGTGAATAAATATTTGGGAACGCATTGAGGAGAAGGGCCAACAAAAGAATATCCATGGATAAAATCTATAAGGAGGCTATCTCAGAAACAACTTTGTGATGAGTGCATTAATCTCACAGAGTTACACTTATCTTGTCATTCAGCAGTTTGGAAATACTGTTTCTGTAGAATCTGCAAAGGGGTATTTGGGAGCATTTTGAGGCCTATGGTGAAAAAGAAAATACCTTCTGGATAAACCCAGAAAGATGCTTTGTGAGAAACTGCTTTGTGATATGTGCATTCATCTCCCAGAATTAAACTTTTCTTTTGATTCAGCAGTTTGGAAACACTGTTTTTCTCCATTCTGTGAATGGACATATGGTAGCTCATTGAGGTAAAGGGCCAAAAAGTGAATAAAAACTAGAAAGAAGCTATCTGTGAAACTGTTTTGTGATGTGTGCATTCATCTTGTGGAGTTAAACCTTTATTTTCATTCAGCAGTTTGAAAACACTTTTTCTAGAATCTTCAAAGGGATATTTGGGAGTGCTTTGAGGCCTATGGTGGAAAAGAATATATGTTCACAGAAAAATTAGAAAGAAGCACTCTGAGAAACTGTTTTGTGATGTATGCATTCATCTCATAGAGTTAAACCTTTCCTTTGATTCAGCAGTTTGAAAACACTGTTGTCCATTCTGCAAATGGGTACTTCAGAGCTCTTCAAGGCCAATGGCCATACAGCAAGTATCCTTGGATAAAAAGTAGAAGGAAGGTGTCTGAGTGACCACCTTGTGATGTGCTATTCATCCGTAGATTCAGCAGTTTGGAAGCATTGTTTTCGTAGAATCTGCTAAGGGATACATGGGAGCACTTCGAGGCCTTTAGTGAAAAAGAAAATATCTTCAGATAAAAACTAGAAAGAAGATTCCTCAGAAACTGTTTTGTGATGGGTGCATTCATCTCACAGAGTTAAACCTTTCTTGTGATTCAGTAGTTTGGAAACACTGTTTTTGAGCTCATTGAGGCCAATGGACAAAAAGCTAATATCCTGGAAAAACTAGAAGGAAGCTATCTGAGAGACTGCTTTGTGATGTGAGCATTCCTCTCATGAAATTAAACCTTTCTCTTTGATCAGCATTTTGGAAACACTTTTTTTTTTTTTTTGGTAGAATCTGTGAAGTGATATATGGGAGTGCATTGAGGCCTATGGTGAAAAAGTAAACAACTTCACATAAAACTAGCAAGTGGTTTTCCGAGAAACTGTTTTGTTATGGATTTATTCATCTCACAGAGTTAAACCGTTTTTTTGATTCAGCAATTTGGAGACACTGTTTTTATCCATTCTGCAACTGGATATTTGAGAGCTTGCTGAGGCCAATGGGCAAAGAGTGAATATCCCCAGATAAAAACTAGAAGCAAGCTATCTGAGACACCACTTTGAGATGTGTGCATTTATCTCATGGAGTTAAAACTTTGTTTCATTCACCGGTTTTGAAACATGTTTTTTTCAGAATTGGCAAAGGGATATTTGGGGGTGCATTTAGGCTGATGATGATAAGGAAAGTATCTTCAGATAGAAGCTAGAAAGAACCTTTCTGAAAAACTGCTTTTTGGTGTGTGCATTCATCTTGCAGAGTTAAATCATACTTTCAATTCAGCAGCATGGACACACCTTTTTTGTCCATTCTGCAAATGGCCATTTTGGAGCTCATTGAAGTCAATGGGCAAAAAGGGAATATCCCCGGACACAAACTAGAAGAAAGGTATCAGAGAAACTGCGTTATGATATGTGCTTTGATCTAGCAGAGTTAAACCTTTCTTTTCATTCAGCAGTTTGGAAACACTGCTTTTGTAGTATCTGCGAAGGGATAATTGGGAGTGCATTGAGGCCAATGGTGAAAAATACAATGTCTTTAGATAAAAACTAGAAGAAAGCTATCTGAGAAACCACTTTGTGATGTTTAACTTTGTGATGTGTGCATTCATCTCACACAGTTAAACATTTCTTCTGTTTCAGAAGTTGGAAACATTGTTTTTATCCATTCTGCAAATGGATATTTGGGAGTTCATTGAGGGCAATGCACAAAAAACTGAATATCCCCAGATAAAAACTAGAAGGAAGCTATCTGAGAGACCACTTTGAAATATCTGCATTCACCTCACAGAATTAAACCTTTCTTTTCATTCATCAGTTTATAAACACTGTTTTTGTGGAATCTGCAAAGGAATATTTGGGAGTGCTTTGAGGCCTATGGTGAAAAAGAAAATATCCTCAGTAAAAAGTGGTAAGCAGCTTTCTGGGAAACTGCTTGGTGATGTGTGCATTCATCCCACATAATTAAGCCTGTATTTTGATTCACCAGCTTGGATACACTGTTTTTTGCATTCTTTTCTTTTCATTCAGCAGTTTGGAAACACTGTTTTTGTAGAATCTGAGAAGGGATATTTGGGAGCGCATTGAGGTCTATGGTGAAGAATAAACTATATTTAGAAAAAAACGAGAAACAAGCTATCTGAGAAACTGCTTTGAGATTTGTACATTCATATCACACAATTAAATGAGCTTTTACATTCAGCAGTTTGCAAATTCTGTTTTTGCCAATTCTGCAAATGAACATTTGGGAGCTCCTTGAAGCCAAGGGCGAAAAAGTGAATATTGCTGGATAAAAACTAGAAGGAAGTTATCTGAGAAACCGATTTGTGATGTGTGCATTCATTTCACAGAGTTAAAACTGTCTTTTCCTTCAACGGTTTGGAAACATTGTTTTTGTAGAAACTGCGAAGGGGTATTTTGTTTCTCATTGAGGGTTATGGTGAAAAAGAAACTATCTTCAGATAAAATAGAAGGAAGCTTTCTGATAAACTGATTTGCTATGTGTGCATTCATCTCACAGTGTCAAACCTTTATTTTCATTCAACAGTTTGGAAACACTGGTTAGGCCATTCAGTGAAAGGACATTTGGGAACTCAATGAGGCCAATGTCCAAAAAGTGAATATCCCCACACAAAAACTAGAAAAATACTATCTGAGAATCCACTTTCTGATGTGTGCATTCATCTTAGAGAATTACACCTTTGTTTTCATTCAGCAGCTTGGAAACACTGTTTTTGTCAAATCTGCAAAGGGATATTTGGGAGCACATTGAGGCCTGTGGTGAAAGAGAAAATATCTTCAGATAAAAAATAGAAAGAAGATTTCTGAGAAACTACTTTGTGATGTATGCATTCATCTCATAGAGTAAAGCTTTGTTTTGATTAAGCAGTTTGGAAACACTGTTTTTGTCAATTCTGCTAATGTATATTTGGGAACTCATTGAGACCAACGGAGCCAAAGCGAATATCCCTGGATGAAAACCAGAAGGAAGCTATCTGAGAAGTTGCTTAGTGATGTGTGCATTTATCTCACTAAGTTACAACTCTCTTTTCAGCTGTTTGGAAAAATTATTTTTGCAGAATCTGTGACGGAATATATTCGAGCACTTTGAGGCCTATGGTGAAAAAGAAAATATCTCCAGATTAAAACTAGCAAGAAACTTTCTGAGAATCTGCTTTGCGATGTGTGCATTCACCTCACAGAGTTAAAACTTTTTTTTGATTCTTTCTTTTGATTCAGCAGTTTGGACACACTGATTTTCCTCATTCTGAGAATGGACATTTGGGAATTCATTGAGGCTAATGACCAAAAAGTAAATATACCCAGATACGAACTAGACGAAAGCTATCTGAGAAACAACATTGAGATGTGTGCATTCACCTCGCAGAGTTAAATCTGTCTATTTATTTTGCAGCTTGGAAACAGTGTTGTTGTAGAATCTGCAAAGGGATATTTGGGAGCATATTGAGGCCTATGGAGAAAAAGTATGTCTTCAGATAAAAACTAGAAAGAAGCTTTCTGAGAAACTGTTTTGTGATGTGAGCATTCATCTCACAAAGTTAAAATTTTCTTTTGATTCAGCATTTTGGAAACACTTTTTCTGCATTATTTGAGTGGTCATTTTGGAGCTTATTGAGGCCAAAGGCCAAAAAGGGAATATTCCCAGAAGAAAACTATAAAGAAGCTGTCTGTGAAACTGTCTTGTGATGTGTGGATTCATCTCACAGAGTTAAAGTTTATATTCATTCACTAGTTTGGAAACACTGTTTTTGTAGAATCTGTGAAGGGATATTAGGAAGTGCATTGAGGTGTATGGTGAAAAAAAATCTTCAGATAAATGCTAGAAAGAAGCTTTCTGAGAAACTCTTCGTGTGCATTCATCTCACAGAGTTAAAACTTACCTTTGAATCAGAATTTTAGAAACACTGTTTTTTGTCATTTTAACATTTGGGAGCTAATTAAGGCCAAAGGCCAAAAATTGAATATGTCCAGATAAAAACTGGAAGCATTTAAACCTTTTTTAAAATTCATTTAGCAGTTTGGAAACACAGTTTCTTAGAATCTGTGACAGGACATTTGGGAGGAAATAGAGGACTATGGTAAAAAAGAAAACATCTTCAGATAAAAATTAGAAAGAAGCTTTCAGAGTAACTGCTTTATGATGTGTGCATTCATTTCACAGAGACAAATGTTTCTTTTGATTCAGCACTTTGGAAACATTGCTTTTGGTGGAACCTGCAAAGGGATATTTGAGAGAGCATTGAGGCCTCTTGTGAAAAAGGAAATATCTTCAGATAATACCTAGAAAAAAGCTTTCTGAGAAACTGTTTAGTCATGGGAGCATTCATCTCACAGAGTAAAACTTGCTTTTGATTGAGCAGCTTGCAAACACTGTTTTTGTAGAATCTGTGAAGGGATATTTTGGAGCACATTGAGGCCTATGGTGAAAAAGGATATATCTTCAGATTAAAAGTGGAAAGAAGCTTTCTGAGAACCTGATTTGTGATGTGAGCATTCATCTCACAGATTTAAACCTTTCACTTGATTGAGTAGTTTGGAAACACTGGTTTTTGAGAATCTTTGAAGGGATATTTGGAGCATGTTGGGGCCTATGGTGAAAAAGGAAATATCTTCAGATAATAACTAGAAAGAAGATTTCTGAGAAACTGCTCTGTGATGTGTGCATTCATTTCACAGAGTGAAAACTTTCTTTTGATTGAGCAGTTTGGAAACTCTCCTTTGTAGAATCTGTAAGGGATATTTGGGAGTGCATTGAGGCCTATGGTGAAAAATGAAATATCTTCAGATAAAAACTAGAAAGAAGCTTTCTGATAAAATTGCTTTGTGATGTGTGCATTCAACTCACAGAGGTAAAGCATTCTTTGATTGAACAGTTCGAAAACACTGTTTTTGTAGAATCTGCAAAGGGATATTTGGGAGTGCATTGAGGCCTATGGTGAAAAAGGAAATATCTTCAGATAAAAACTAGAAAGAAGTTTTCTGAGAAACTGTTCATGATGTGTCCAATCATCTCACAATGTTAAACTTTTCTATTGATCGAGCAGATATGAAATACTGTTTTGTAGAATCTTCAAAAGGATATTTGGGAATGCATTGAGGTTTGTGGTGTAAAAGGAAATATATTAAGATAAAAAATAGAAAGAAGTTTTCTGATAAACTGCTTTGTGATGTGTGCATTCATCTGACAAATTTATGCTTTCTTTTAATTGAGCAGTTTGAAAACACTGTTTCTGTAGTATCTGAGAAACTGCATTGTGATGTGTGCATTCATGTGACAAATTTATACTTTCTTTTAATTGAGCAGTTTGAAAACACTGTTTCTGTAGTATCTGCAAATTTACATTTGGGAGTGCTTTGAGGTCTATGGTGAAAAGAGAAATATCATTAGATATAAACTAGAAAGAACCTTTCTGAGAAACTGCTTTGTGATGTGTGCATTTATCTCACAGTGTTAAAATTTTCTTTTGATTGGACGTTTTGGAAACACTGTTTTTGTAGAATCTGCAAAGGCATGTTTGGGAGTGCATTGATGCCTATGGCAAAAAAGGAAATGTCTTCAGATAAAAGCTAGAAAGAAGCATCCTGAGAAGCTGCTTTGTGATGTGTGCATTCATATCACAGAGTTAAAGCTTTCTTTTGATTGAGTAGTGTGGAAACACTGTTTTTGTAGAATCTGTGAAGAGATATTTGGGAGTGCATTGAGGCCTATGGTGTAAAAGGAAATATCTTTAGATGAAATCTAGGAAGATGCTTCCTGAGAAACTGCTTTGCGGTGTGTGCATTCATCTCACGTAGTTAAACATTTGCTTTGATTGAGCATGTTGGAAACATTGTTTTTGTAGAATCTGCAAAGGAATATTTGAGAAAACATTGAGACCTATGGTGAAAAGGAAATATCTTTAGATAAACACTAGAAAGAAGCTTTCATAGAAACTACTTGGTGATGTTTTCACTCAAATCAAAGAGTTAAATCTTTGTTTTGATTGAGCATTTTGGAAACACTGTTTTTGAAGAATCTGTGAAGGAATATTTGGGAGGGCACTGAGGCCTGTGGTGAAAAAGGGAATATCCTCAGAATAAAGCTAGGAAAACACTCTGTGAGAAACTACCTTGTGATGTGTGCATTCATCACACAGAGTTAAACTTTTGTTTTGAATGGGCAGTTTGGAAACACTGTGTGGAATCTGTGAAGGGTTATTTGGGAGCATTGAGCCCTATGGTGAAACAAGAAATATCTTCAGATAAAAATTAGAATAAATTTTTCTGAGAAACTGTTTTGTGATACATGCATTCATCTGAAAGAGTTTAACCATTCCTTTGTATGAGCAGTTTGGAAAAACTGTTTTTGTGGAAACTGTGAAATGATATTTGGGAGCACAATGAGGCCTATGGTGAACAGAGAAATATCATCAGATAGAAACTAGAAAGCAGTTTTCTGAGAAACTGCTTTGCAATGTGTCCATTCATCTCTCAGAGTTAAACGTTTTTTGACTGAGCAGTTTGGAAACACTGCTTTTGTAAAATCTGTGAAGGCATATTTGGGAGCACATAGAGGCCTATCATGGAAAAGGAAATAAGTTCAGATAAGAACTAGAAAGAAGCTTTCTGAAAAACTGTTTTGTGATGTTTCCATTCATCACACAGAGTCAAAACATTCTTTTTGTTGAGCAGATTGGAAACACTGTTTTTGTAGAGTTTGCAAAAGGTTATTTGAGAGTGCATTGAGGACAACGGTGAAAAAGGAAATATCTTCAGATAAAAAATAAAAAGTGGCTTTCTGAGAATCTCCTTTGTGATGTGTGCATTCATCTCATAGAGTTAATACTTCCTTTTGATTGAGCAGTTTGGAAACACTGCTTTTGTACAATATGTGAAAGGATATTTGGTAGTGCATTGAGACCTATGGTGAAAAGAGAAATATCTTCAGATAAAAACGAGGATGAAGCTTTCTGAGAAACTGCCTTGTGATGTATGTATTCATCTCACAGACCTATAACATTCATTTGATTGAGCACTTTGGAAAAAAATATTTTTGTAGAGTCTGCAAGCTGATATTTGGGAGTGCATTGAGATCTATGATAAAAAGAGAAATATTTTCAGATAAAAACTATAAAGAAACTTTCTGAGAAACTGTGTTGTGATGTGTGCCTTCTTCTCACAGAGTAAAACCTTTGTTTAGATTGAGCAGATTGGAAACATTGTTTTTGTAGAATCTGTGAAGGGATATTTGGGAGCGCATTGAGGACTATGGTGAAAAATAAAATATCATCAAATAAAGCTAGAAAGAAACTTTCTGAGAAACTGCTTTGTGATGTGTTTATTCGTCTCACAGGGTTAAAATTTTCTTTTGATTGAGCAGATTGGAAACACTGTTTTTGTAGAGTCTCTGAATGAGTATTTGGGAGCCCATTGAGGCCTATGGTGAAAAGGAAATATCTTCACATAAAAACTAGAAAGAAGCTTTCTGAGAAACTGCTTTGTGATACGTGCATTCATCTCACAGAGTTAAACCTTTATTTTGATTAAACACTTTAGAAACTTATTTTTTTTTTTACAATCTGTCAAGTGATATATGGGAGAGCATTGAGGTCTAAGGTGGAAAAGGAAATATCTTCACATAACAATTAGAAGGAAGCTTTCTGAGAAACTGCTTTGTGATGTGTGTATCCATCTCACACAGTTAAAACTTTCTGTTGATTGAGCAGTTTGGAATCACTATTTATTTGGAATCTGTGAAGGGATATTTTTGAGTGTATTGAGGCCTATGGTGAAAAGAGAAATGTCTTCAGATAGAAACGAGAATGAAGCTTTCTGAGAAACTGTTTTGTGATATGTGCATTCATCTCACAGACCTATAACATTCATTTGATTGAGGACTTTGGAAACACGTTTTTTTAAGAATCTACATGTTGCTATTTTGGAGTGCATTGAGGTCTATGGTAAAAAGAGAACTATCATCAGATAAAAACTATAAAGCTTTCTGAGAAACTGCTTTGGGATGAGTGCATTCATCTCACAGAATAAAACCTTTCTATAGTTTGAGAAGATTGGAAACATTGCCATTGTAGAATCTGCAAAGGGATTATGGAGAGCTTATTTAGGCCTGCAGTGAAAAAGGGAATATATTCAGAGAAAAACTACAAAGAAGGTTTCTGAGAAACTGCTTTGTAATGCATGCATTCATCTCACAGTGTTAAAACTACTTTTTGATTTGGCAGTTTGGAAACGCTTTTTCTGTAGTATCTGCGAATTTATGTTTGGGAGCACATTGACGTCCACAGTGAAAAGAGAAATATCATCAGATAACAACTAGAAAGAAACATTATGAGAAAGTGCTTTGTGATATCTGCATTCATTTCAGATTGAAACCTTTCTTTTCATTGACCAGTTTGGAAACACTATTTATGTAGAATCTGTGAAGGGATATTAGTGATTGCATTGAGGCCTATGTTGAAATAAGAAATATCTTCAGATAGAAACTGGAAAGATGCTTTCTGAGAAACTGCTTTGTGATGTGTACATTCATGTCACTGAGGTAAACAATATTTTTTTTTCAGCCGGTTGGAAACGCTCTTCTTGATTATAATCTGCAAAGGCATATTTGGGAGGGCATTAAGCCCTATGGTAAAAAGGAAATACCTTCGGATAAAACTAGAAAGAAGCTTTAAACAAACTGCTTCAGGATGTTTGTATTCATCTCACAGAGTTAAACATTTCTTTTGATTGAGTAGTGAAGAGAAACCATTTTTGCAGGATCTGTGAATTGATATGTGGGAGTGAATTGAGGCCAATGGTGAAAAGAGAAATATCATCAGATACAACTAGAAAGAATCTTTCTGAGAAACTGCTTTTTCATGTGTGCATTCATCTCACAGAGCTAAACCTTTCTTTTGACTGAGCAGTTTGGAAACACTGTTTTTGTAGAACCAGCAAAGGCAATTTTGGGAACGCCTTGAAGTCTTTTGTGAAAAAGGAAATATCTTCAGATAGAAACTAGAAAGAAGCTTTCTGAGAAACTGCTTTGTGATGTGTGCATTCATCTCCTAGAGTTAATCTTTCTTTTCATTGAGCAGTTTGGAAATACTGTTTTTCTAGAATCTGCAAAGGGATATTTAGGAGCTATTAAGGCCTATGTGGAAAAACGAAATATATTCAGAAAAAAATTAGAAGGAATCTTTCTGTTAAACTGCTTTGTGATGTGTGCATTCATCTCAGAGAGTAAAGCATTTCTTTTGATGGGGCATATTTGAAATATTGTTTTGTAGAATCTATGGAGGGTTATTTGGTCACACATTTAGGCCCATGGTGAAAGGGAAATGTCTTCAGATAATCACTAGAAAAAAGCTGAAAACACTGTTTTCATAGAATCTGTGAAGGGATATTTGGGATCGCACTGAGGCCTGCAGTGAAAAAGCAAAAATCTTTAGATTAAAACTGGAAACATTTCTGTGAAACTGCTTTGTGTTGTGTGCCTTCATCATGCAGAGTTAAACCATTCTTTTTATTTAGCAACTTGTAAACTTTTTTTGGAGAATCTGCGAAGGGGTATTTTGGAGTACATTAAGGCCGATGGTTGAAAAGGAAATATCTTCACATAAAAACTAGAAAGAAACATTCTGAGAAACTTCTTTGTGATGTAGGCATTCCTCTCACAGAAATAAACCATACTTTTTAATGGGCAGTTTGGAAACATTCTCTATTTTTACAATCTGTGCAGTGATATTTGGGTGGGCATTGAGCCCTATGCTGCAAATGGAAATATCTTCAGATAAAAATTAGAAAGAAACTTTCTGACGAACTGCTTTGTGAAGTGTGCATTCATCTCACAGAGTTAAACTTTTCTTTAGATGGAGCTGTTCAGAAGCACTGTTTTTGTAGAATCTGCAATGAGATATTTCAGAGTACATAGAGGCCTATGGTGAAAAAGGTAATATCTTCAGATAATAACTAGAAAGAAGCTTTTTGAGAAACTGCATTTGATGTGTGCATTAATCTCATAGTTCAACCTTTCTTTTGATGGATCAGTTTGGAAACACTGTTTTTGTAGCATCTGTGAAGGGATAGTTTGAAGCACATTGGGCCTATGGTGAAAGTGGAAATGTCTTCAGATAAGAACTAGAAAGAAGCTTGCTGAGAAACTACTCTGTGATGTTTGCATTCATCACACAGAGGCAAACCTTTCTTTTTATTGAGCAGTTCGGTAACATTGTTTTTGTAGAGTCTGTGAAGGGATATTTGGAAGTGCATTGAGGACTTAGGTGGAAAAGGAATATCTTCAGATACACCTTAGAAAGCAGCTTTCTGAGAAACTGCTTTGTTATTTGTGCATTCATCTCACAAAGTTAATACTTTCTTTTGATTGAGCAGGTTGGAAACAGTCTTTTTTTACAAAATCAGTGCGGTGATATTTGGGAACTCCTTGAGACCTATAGTGAAAAAGGAAATATCTTCAGATAAAAATGAGAATGAAGCTTTCTGAGAAACTGCTTTTTCATGTGTGCACTCATCTCACAGAGTAAAACTTTTTTAATAGAGCAGTTTGGAAACTGTTTTTGTAGAATCCGCAAATTGACATTTGGGAGTGCATTGAGGCCTATGGTGAAAAGAGGGATATCATCAGATAAATACCAGAAAGAATCTTTCTGAGAAACTGCTTTGTGAAGTGTGCATTCATCTCACAGAGTTAAACTTTTCTTTAGATGGAGCTGTTCAGAAGCACTGTTTTTGTAGAATCTGCAATGAGATATTTCAGAGTACATAGAGGCCTATGGTGAAAAAGGTAATATCTTCAGATAATAACTAGAAAGAAGCTTTTTGAGAAACTGCATTTGATGTGTGCATTAATCTCATAGTTCAACCTTTCTTTTGATGGATCAGTTTGGAAACACTGTTTTTGTAGCATCTGTGAAGGGATAGTTTGAAGCACATTGGGCCTATGGTGAAAGTGGAAATATCTTCAGATAAGAACTAGAAAGAAGCTTGCTGAGAAACTACTCTGTGATGTTTGCATTCATCACACAGAGGCAAACCTTTCTTTTTATTGAGCAGTTCGGTAACATTGTTTTTGTAGAGTCTGTGAAGGGATATTTGGAAGTGCATTGAGGACTTAGGTGGAAAAGGAATATCTTCAGATACACCTTAGAAAGCAGCTTTCTGAGAAACTGCTTTGTTATTTGTGCATTCATCTCACAAAGTTAATACTTTCTTTTGATTGAGCAGGTTGGAAACAGTCTTTTTTTACAAAATCAGTGCGGTGATATTTGGGAACTCCTTGAGACCTATAGTGAAAAAGGAACTATCTTCAGATAAAAATGAGAATGAAGCTTTCTGAGAAACTGCTTTTTCATGTGTGCACTCATCTCACAGAGTAAAACTTTTTTAATAGAGCAGTTTGGAAACTGTTTTTGTAGAATCCGCAAATTGACATTTGGGAGTGCATTGAGGCCTATGGTGAAAAGAGAGATATCATCAGATAAATACCAGAAAGAATCTTTCTGAGAAACTGCTTTTCAATGAGTGCATTCATTTCTTAGAGTTAAAACTTTCTTTTGATTGAGCCGTTTTGAAGGACTGTATTTGTAGAATCTGAGAAGGGATATTTGGGAGCCCATTGAGGCCTATGATGACAGAGGAAATATCTTCAAATTAATACTAGAAATAAACTTTCTGAGAAGCTCTTTTTGATATTTGAATTAATCACACAGAGTTAAATAATTCTTTTTAAGGAGCAGCTTGGAAACACCGTTTTGGTGGAATCTGAGAAGGGATATTTTGGAGTGATTTGATGCCTATGTTGAAACAAGAAATATCTTCAGATAACAACTGGAAGGAAGCTTTCTGAGAAACTTCTTCATGATGTGTGCATTCATCTCTCAGAGTTGAACCTTTATTTTGATTAAGCAGTTTGGAAGCACTGTTTCTGTGGAAACTGCAAGGGATACTTGGGAGCACATTGAGACAAATGATGAAAAACGAAATATCTTCAGATAAAATCTAGAAAGAAGCTTTCTGAGAAACTGCTTTTTGATGTATGCATTCATCTAGCAGAGTTACAACTTTATTTTGTTTGAGCAGTTTGGAAACAATGTTCTTTTATAATTTGCAAATTGATATTTGGGATAGCATTGAGGTCTATGGTGAAAAAGGAAATGTCTTCAGATAAGAACTAGAAAGAAGCTTTCTGATAAACTGGTTTGTGGTACATGCTTTCATTTCACATAGTCAAACCTTTCTTTTGATGGAGCAGTTTGGAAACACTGTTTTTGTAGAATCTGAGAAGAGATATTTGGAAGCACATTGAGGCCTATGGTGAAAAAGAAATTATCTTCAGTTAAAAAGTTGAAAGAGAAGCATTCTGAGAAACTGCTTTGTGATATGTGCATTCAATTCACAGAGTAAACCTTTCTTTTTATTGAGCAGTGACAAAACAGTTTTTGTAGAATCTTCAAAGGGATATTTGGGAGCGCATTGAGGCCTATGGTGAAAAAGGAAATTATCTTCAGATGGAAATGAGAAAGAAGCTTTCTGAGAAACTTCTTTGTGATGTGTGCATTCATCTCACAGATTTAAACCATTCTTTTTGTGGAGCAATTACAAACACTCTGTTTGTTTAGAATCTGTGAAGGGATATTTGGGAGTGCATTGAGGCCAGTGGTGGAAAAGGGAAATATCTTCAGATAAAAACTAGAAAAGCTTTCTAACAAACTGTTTGTTATCTGGGCATTTATCTAACAGAGATTAAGTTTTCTTTCCATTGCACAGTATGTCAACCCTGTTTTTGTAGAAACTGGTAAGGGATATTTGTGAGCACATTGAGGTCTATGGTGAAAAAGAAAATATGTTCAAATCTAAACTGGAAAGAAGCTTTCTGAGAAACTGCTTTTTGATGTGTGCCTTCATCTCACAGAGTTAAACCTTTCTCTTCATTCAACAGTTTACAAACACTGTTTTTCTCCAGTCTGCGAGTGGATATTTGGGATGACTTTGAGGCCAATAGTTAAAAGAGAATATCCCCAGATAAAAACTAGAAGGAAGCTACCTGAGAAAGCACTTTGTGATGTGTGCATGCATCTCACAGAATTAAAGCATTCTTTTCATTCAGCAGTTTGGAAACACTGATTTTGTAGAATCTGGGAAGGGATATTTGAAAGCACATTGAGGCCAAAGACCAAAAAGTGAATATCCTGGATAAACACTAGAAGGAAGGTATCTGAGAAACTGCTTTGTGATATGTGCATTCATCTCACAGAATTAAATCTTTCTTTTCATTCAGCAGTCTGGAAACTGTCTTTGTACAGTCTGCAAAGCGATATTTGAGAGCACTTCGAGGCCTAAGGTGAAAAACAAAATATCTTCAGGTAAAAACTAGGAAGAAGCTTTCTGAGCTGAGAAACTGCTTTGTGATGTGTGCTTTCATCTCACAGAGTTAAGTGTTTCTTTTAATTCAGCAGTTTGGAAGAACTGTTTTTGTGAATTCTGCGAATGGATGTTTGGTAACTTATTGAGGCCATTGGCAAAAGAGCGAATAACCTGGATAAAAACTGGAATGATGCTACATTAGAGACTACTTTGTGATGTGAGCATTCATCTCGCAGAGTTACAGTTTTCTTTTAGTTCAGCAGTTTTCTTTTAGTTCAGCAACGTGCAAACACTCTTTTTATAGAATTTGCAAAGGGATATTTGGGAGTGCATTGAGGCCTATGTTGAAAAAGAAAATATCTTCAGATAAAATCTAGAAAGAAGCTTTCTGAGAAAATGCTTTGTGATGTGAGCATTCATCTCACAGAGTTAAACTTTTCTTTTCATTCAAAATTTTGGAAACACTGTTTTTGTAGAATCCTTGAAAGGATATTTGCAAGTGCATTGAGTCCTATGGTGAAAAGAAAATATATCCAGAAAAAAACAAGAAAGATGCTTTCTGAGGAACTGCTTTGTGATATGTGCATTCAAATCACATAGTTAAACATTTCCTTTGATTCGGCAGTTTGGAAACACTGTCTTTGTCCTTTCTGCAAATGGACTTTCCCACGCTCATTGAGGGCAATGTCCAGAAAGTGAATATTCCCGAGTAAAAATAGTAGGATGCTATATGAGAGACTGCTTTGTGATGTGTGCATTCGTTTTACAGAGTTAAACATCCCTTTTCATTCAGCTGTTTGGAAACACTGTTTTTTTTTTCCATTCTGTGAATGAACATTTGGGAGCTCATTGAGACCAATGACGAAAAAGCGAATATCCTGGACAATAATTAGAAGGAATCTGTCTGAGAAACAGCTTTGTGATGTGTGCATTCATCTCACATTGCTAAAGGCTTCTTTTCATTCAGCAGTTATGAAACACTGCTTTTGTATAATCTGCGAAGTGATATCTGGAAGTGCATTAAGGTATATAGTGAAAAATAAAGTGTATTCAGATAAAAACAAGAGCGAACTGTCTGAGAAACTGCTTTGTAATTTGTGCATTCATCTCAGAGAATTAAACTTTTTTTTTCATTGACAGTTTGTAAACACTGTTTTTGTCCATTCTGTGAAGGGATATTTGTGAGCTCTTTGAGGCCAAATGCTAAAAAGGGAACATCGCTGGATAAAAATCAGAAAGAGGCTAGATGAGGTACTGCTTTTTGATGTGTGCATTCATCTCCCAGAGTTAAACTTTCCTTTTGATTCAGCAGTTTGGAAACACGGTTACTGTCCATTCTATGAATGGACATTTGGGATCTCATTAAGGTTAAAGGCCAAAAAGCGAATATACCTGGATAAAAACTAGAAGAAAGCTACCTGAGAGACTACATCGTGATATGTGCATTCATCTCCAAGAGTTACACCTTTCTTTTCACTCAGCAGTTTAGAGACACTGTTTTATAGAATCTACGAAGGGTTAGTTGGGTGTGCATGGAAGCCTATGAATAAAAAGAAAGTATCCTCAGGAAAAAAGCTAGACAGAAGCTTTCTGGGAAACTGCTTTGTGATATGTGCATTAATCTCACAGAGTTAAAACGTTCATTTCATTAATTAGTTTGAAGATTCTCATTTTTCAGATATTTGGGAGAGCATTGAGGCTATGGTGAAAAACAAATTATCTTCAGTTGAAAACTAGAAAGAAACTCTCTGAGAACCTGCTTTGTGATGGGTGCATTCATCTCACAGAGGAAAATTTTTCATTTGATTGGGCAGTTAGTAATCACTGGTCTTGTAGGATATATGAAACTATATTTGGGAGTGCATTGAGGCCTACAGTGAAAAAGGAAACATCTTCACATAAAATTCAGAAAGAAGCTTCCTGAGAACCTGCTTGGTGATGTGTGCATTCGTGTGACAGCATTAAAACTTTCTGTAGATTGAGCAGTTTAGAAACACTGTTTTTATAGAATCTGCCAAGGGATATTTGGGAGCTTATTGAGGCTTGTGGTGAAAAAGGAAATATGTTCAGATAAAAAGTAGAAAAAAGATTTATGAGAAACTGCTTTGTGATGTGTGTATTCATTTCACAGAGTCAATCCATTCTTTACATTGGGTAGTTTGTAAACACTTTTTGTAGAATCTGCAAAGGGTTTCTTTGGAGCGTTTTGAGGCCCATGGTGAGAAGAGAAGCATCTACAGATAAACACTAGAATGAAGTTTTCTCAGAAACTGCTTCGTGACTAGAGCATTCATCCCACAGAGCTAAAACTGTTCTTTGATTGAGCAGTTTGGAAACACTGTTTTTGTAGAACCTGCAAAGAGGTATTTGGGAGCGCTTTGAGGCCTATTGTGAAAAGAGTAATAACATGACATAAAAATGAGAAAGGAGCTTTCCAAGAAACTAGTTTGTGATGTGTGCATTCATCTCACAGAGTGAAACACTTCGATTGATGAAGCAGATTGGAACACTATTTTTGTAGAAACTTTGAGGAAATATTTGGGAGTGCACTGATGACTATGGTGAAAAGAGAAATATCATCATAAAAAACTGGAAAGAATTTTTCTGAGAAATTGCTTTGAGATGTGTGCATTCTTCTCACAGAGTTAAATATTTCTTTGAGCAGTTTTGAAACACTGTTTTGGTAGAATCTATGAAGGGATATTTGGGGGCGCATTGAGACTTATGTTAAAAAAGGAAAAAAACTTCAGATGAAATCTAGAAAGAAGTTTTCTTAAAAGCTGCTTTGTGATGTGTGTGTTCATCTCCCAGTTTACCTTTCTTTTGATTGAGCAGTTTGGAAACATTGTTTCAGTAGAATCTGCGAAGGGATATTTGGGAGTGCATTGAGGCCTATGGTGAAAAGAAAAATATCTTCATATAAAAATTAGAATGAACCTTTCTGAGAAACTGCTTTGTGATGTGTGCATTCATCTCACAGAGTTAAATCTTTCTTTTGATGGAGCAGTTTGGGAACATTGTTTTTGTAGAATCTGAGAAGGGATTTTTGGGAGCGCTTTGAGGCCTGTGTTGAAAAGGAAAATATCATCAGATAAAAACTAGAAAGAAGTTTTCTGAGAAACTGGTTTGTGATGTGTGCATTAAGGTCTCAGATTTAATATTTCTTTTGATTGATCAGTGTGGAAACTTTGTTTTTGTAGAATCTATGAAGGGATATTTGGGAATGCATTGAGGCCTATGGTGAAAGGGAACTATCTTTAGACAAAAACTAGAAGGAAGTTTACTGAGAAACTGCTCTGAGATGTGTGCATTCATCTCACAGAGTTAAAGCTTTCTTCGAATTGAGCAGTTTGGAAATACTCTTCTTGTAAAATCTGTGAAAGGATATTTAGGAGTGCATTGAGATCTATGGTAATAATGGAACTATCTTCAGATAAAAACTAGAAAGAAGCTTTCTAAGGAACTGCTTTGTGATGTGTCCTTTCATCTCATAGTGTTAAACATTTATTTTCATTGAGCAGTTTGGAAATGCTGTTTTTGTAGAATCTGCGAAGGCATATTTCGGAGCGCATTGAAGACTACAGTGAAAAAGCAAATATCTTCAGATGAAAACTAGGATGATGCTTTCTGAGAAACGTCTGACACGTGCATTCATCTCACACAATTAAAGCTTTCCTTTGAAGAACCAGTTTGGAAATAGTGTTTTTTTGGGATAATCGAAGGGATATTTGAAAGTGCTTTGAGGCCTATAGTGAAAAAGGAGATGTCTTCAGACAAAAAGTACAAAGGATGTTTCAGCGAAACTGCTTTGTGATATGTGCATTCATACGACAGAGGTACAGCTTTCTTTTTATAGAGCAGTTTGGAAGCACTCTTGTAGAATCTGCGAAGGGATATTTGGGAGCACATTGTGACCTATTGTGAAAAAGGATATATCTTCAGATAAAACCTAGAAGGAAGCTTTCTGAGAAGCTGCTTTGTGATTTGTGCATTCATCTCACAGAGTTAAACCTTTCTTTTGACTGAACTGTTTGACAACACCATTTCTTTTTTTTTAATTCATTCAGAAATTTATTTTTTCACAATTCTTTGTAAATATTTTATGTTATTTATTTTACTCCATTAACTTCTTAAAACTCAGAAAGCCATGTTTTAATTCAAGTATAAAAACTACCTCCCCAGTGTATAAAGTTGATTGGCTGAAAAATACTCAATTACTAATTTTTTTGTGGAATAATGAAAAAGTTTTTATTTTATTACTTTTGTTAAAAATAGTAATCTCCAATGTTAGAAATCATCAATCAGATTAATTCATTAAAACTTCCAAGGAATTTTCAGAATACAAAACAGCTAATGTTACTCAAATCTAGTTTATTTTGGTCTTTATCAAGTTCCATCACTTACTAGGCTTCTACAAGAGTTTTGAAGATTCAGGGGAATTGTTATGAACAGGTAGCTAGCTATTTTATGACTAGTCGTATGAAAATGCAAAAACATTTCATTCACTTACTGTTTAAAAAGACTATATATTTTCTAATCTTCCTCACTTTATTTCTATGACAAAATGATAGGTAGAGAAATGTCTGCAGGGAAAAAAAACCTTCCCAGTTACAGAGAGTTTCATGCTATCATTTACATTAACAAAACAAAACACGTGATTAGTTTTCTTTTGTTTCTTTACAATAGTCCATTGATTTCTTAAATGCCCCAAAGGAATTTACAGAGAAGAATAAAAGAAATCTAACAACTGATTGATGAAGTATATACTCAGTGCAATGCTTGGCAAAGACTACATTTTTATTATGGTAAAAAAATGATATTAAAGGATCTTAGAGAATTGGACAAAATGAACCATCTGATTTGACTGATCTTGATTATGCAATACTTTCCAGCATGTACCCCTGAGGTTTGCATACACTATTTTGGCATTTTAGAGTAATTATCACTTGAAACTTTCACATATATGCCTTATTTTTTTATATTATTACTATACTTTAAGTTCTAGGGTACATGTGCATAACGTGCAGGTTTCTTACATATGTATACTTGTGCCATGTAGGTGTGTTGCACCCGTCAACTCGTCAGCACTCATCAACTCGTAATTTACATCAGGTATAACTCCCAATGCAAACCCTCCCTCCTCCCCTTCCCCATGATAGGCCCCGGTGTATGATGTTCCCTTTCCCGAGTCCAAGTGATCTCATTGTTCAGTTCCCACCTATGAGTGCGAACATGCAGTGTTTTGTTTTCTGTTCTTGTGATTGTTTGCTGAGAATGATGGTTTCCAACTGCATCCATATACTACAAAGGACACAAACTCATCCTTTTTTATGGCTGCATAGTATTCCATGGTGCATATGTGCCACGTTTTCTTAATCCAGTCT
>NW_012101292.1:56138-56815 GCF_000951045.1 Mandrillus leucophaeus
GTGGTGATATCCCCTTTATCATTTTTTATTGCATCTATTTGATTCTTCTCTATTTTCTTCTTTATTAGTCTTGCTAGCAGTCTATCAATTTTGTTGATTTTTTCGAAAAACTAACTCCTGGATTCATTGATTTTTGGAGCGTTTTTTGTGTCTCTATTCCTTCAGTTCTGCTCTCATCTTAGTTATTTCTTGCCTTCTGCTAGCTTTTGAGTGTGTTTGCTCTTGCTTCTCTAGTTCTTTTAATTGTGATGTTAGAGTGTCAAGTTTAGATCTGTCCAGCTTTCCCTTGTGGGCATCTAGTGCTATAAATTTCCCTCTACACACTGCTTCAAATGTGTCCCAGAGATTCTGATATGTTGTATCTTTGTTCTAATTGGTTTCAAAGAACATCTTTATTTATGCCTGCATTTCTTTGTGTACCCAGTAGTCATTCAGGAGCAGGTTGTTCAGTTTCCATGTAGTTGAGTGGTTTTGATTGAGTTTCTTAGTCCTGAGTTCTAGTTTGATCGTACTTTGGTCTGAGAGACAGTTTGTTATAATTTCTGCTGTTGTACATTAGCTGAGGAGTGCTTTACTTCCAATTATGTGGTCAATTTGGAATAAGTGTGATGTGGTGCTGAGAAGAATGTATATTCTGTTGTTCTGGGGTGGAGAGTTCTGTAGATGTCTATTAGGTC
>NW_012101292.1:57593-92119 GCF_000951045.1 Mandrillus leucophaeus
AGTCAGGACCCTCAGCTGTAGGTCTGTTGGAGATTGCTTGAGGTCCACTCCAGACCCTGTTTGCCTGGGTGTCAGCAGCAGAGGCTGCAGAAGATAGAAAATTGCTGAACAGTGAGTGTGCCTGACTGATTCTTGCTTTAGAAGCTTCCTCTCAGGGGTGTACTCCACTGTCTGAGATGTGGGGTGTCTGTCTGCCCCTAGTGGGGGATGTCTCCCAGTTAGGCTACTCAGGGGTCAGGGACCCACTTGAGCAGGCAGTCTGTCCATTCTCAGATCGCAACCTCTGTGTTGGGAGATCCACTGCTCTCTTCAAAGCTGTCAGACAGAGTCGTTTGCATCTGCAGAGGTTTCTGCTGCCTTTTTGTTGTTGTTGTTGTTTAGCTGTGCCCTGTCCCCAGCGGTAGAGTCTACAGAGACAGGCAGGCTTACTTGAGCTGCTTTGAGCTCCACCCAGTTCGAGCTTCCCAGAGGCTTTGTTTACCTACTTAAGCCTCAGCAATAGCGGGCACCCCTCCCCCAGCCTCGCTGCTGCCTTGTGGTTAGATCACAGACTGCTGTGCTAGCAATGAGGGAGGCTCGGTGGGCATGGGACCCTCTCGGCCAGGTGTGGGATATAATCTCCTGGTGTACACGTTTGCTAAGGCCTTTGGTAAAGCACAGTATTGGGGTGGGAGTTACCCGATTTTCCAGATGTCGTGTGTTTCCCTGGCTATGAAAAGGGATTCCCTTCCCCCTTGCGCTTCCCAGGTGAGGCGATACCTCGCCCTGCTTCAGCTCTTGCTGGTCAGGCTGCAGTAGCTGACCAGCACTGATTGCCCGGCACTCCCTAGTGAAATGAACCCAGTACCTCAGTTAAAAATGCAGAAATCACCTGTCTTCTGTGTCACTGGTACCTGGAAACACCATTTCTGTAATATCTGTGAATTTATATTTGGGAGTGCATTGAGGCCTATGGTGAACAGTGAAATATCAACAGATAAAAACTAGAAAACAGCTTTCTGATAAATCAGTTTTTGCATTCTGTGCATTCACCTCACAGAGGTAAACGTTTCTTTTGATTGAGCAGTTTGGAAACACTGTTTTTTTGTATATGTGAAATGGTATTTGGAGGGCATTGAGGCCTATGTTGAAAAACGAAAAATCTTCAGATAAAAACTAGAAAGAAGCTTTCAGAGAAACTTCGTTGTGATTTATGCCTTCATCTGACACATATAAAACTTTCTTTTGATGGAGTAGTATGGAAACACTGTTTTCTTAGAATCCATGAAGGGATATTTCAGAGCACATTTAGGCCTATGGTGAAAAGAGAAATATCATCAGATAAAACCTAGAAAGTAGCTTTCTTGGAAACTGCTTTGATATGTGTGCATTCATCTCATAGAGTTAAATCTTTCTTTTGATGGAGCAGTTTGGAAACACTGTTTTTGTATAATCTGAGAAGGAATATTTTGGAGTGCCTTGAGGCCTATGGTGAAAAGAGAAATATCTTCACATAAAAACTAGCACTAATTTTACTGGGAAACTGCTTTATGTGTGTGCATTCATCTCACAGAGTTAAAACTTTCTTTAGATTGAGCAGTTTGGAAACACAGTTTTTGTAAAATCTGTGATGGGATATTTGGCAGCGCATTGAGGCCTGTGGTGAAAAAGGAACTAACTTCAGATAAAAACTAGAAAGAAGCTTTATGAGGAACTGCTTTGTGATGTGAGCTATCATCTCATAGTGTTAAAAATTTATTTTCATTGAGCAGTTTGGAAACATTGCTTTTTAGAATCTGTGAAGGCATATTTGGGAGTGTATCAAAGCCTAGAGTGAAAAAGGAATATCTTCAGATAAAAACTAGGATGATGGTTTCTGAGAAAGTGCTTTTGTGATGTGTGCATTCAACTCACAGAGTTAAAGCTTTCTTTGATTGACCAGTTTGGAAACACTGTTTTTGTATAATCTATTAAGGGATATAAGGGAGTGTATTGAGGCCTATGGTGAAAAAGGAATTATCTTCAGACAAAAAATAGTAAGAAGCTTTCTGAGAAACTGCTTTGTGATATGTGAAGGGATATTTCAAAGCTTTTATAAGCCTATAGTGTAAAAAGACATATCTTCAGATAAAAACTAGAAGGAGTCTTTCTGAGAAACTTCTTTGTGATGTGTACATTCATCTCACAGAGTTAAACCTTTCTTTTTATTGAGGAGATAGGAAACGTTGTTTGTGTAGTATCTGCAAAGGGATATTTGGGAGCTCATTGAGGCCTATGTTGAAAAAGGAAATATCTTCAGATAAAAAGTAGAAAGAAGTTTTATGGGAAATTGCTTTGGGATGTGTACATTCATATCACAGAGTTAAAACTTTCTTTTGATGGAGGAGTTTTGAAATCTTGTTTTTGTAGAATCTGCGAAGGAATATTCAGGAGCACATTCAGGCCTAGGTTGGAAAGGAAATATCTTCAGGTAAACCTAGAAAGAAGCTTTGTGAGAAACTGCTTTGTGATGTGTGCATTCACCTCACAGAGTTAAACCTTTCTTTTGATGGAGCAGTTTGGAAACACTGCTTTTGTAGAATCTGCAAAGGGATATTAAGGAGCACACTGAGGCCTAGGATGAAAAAGGAAATGTCTTCATATAAACCTGGAAAGAAGCTTTCTGAGAAACTTCTTTGTGATGTGTGCATTCATCTCACAGAGTTAAACCTTTATTTTGATGGATCAGTTTGTAAAGTCTGTTTTTTTGTAAAATCTGCATAGGGATATTTCAGAGCACATTGAGGCCTATGGTAGAAAGAGAGACATCTTCAGATAAAAACTATAACAAATTTTTCTGAGAAATTGCATTTTTATGTGTGCATTCGTCTCACAAAATTAAAGTTTTCGTTTGATTGAGCAGTTTTGGAACACTATTTTTGTAGATTCTGCGAATTGATATTTGAACACCTTGAGGCCTATAGTGTATAGAGAAATATCAGATAAAAACTATAAAGAAGCTTTCTGAGATAGTTCTTTGTGATGTGTGCATTAATCTCAGAGAGTTAATCCTTTCTTTTGATTGAACAGTTGAGAATCACTGCTTTGTAGAAACTGCACCGGCATATTTGGAGGTGCATTGAGGCCTATGGTGAAAAAGGAACGGTCTTCAGATAACAACCAGTAAGAAGCTTTCTGAGAAACTGTTTTCTGATGTGTGCATTGGTCTCACAGTGTTAAAAGTTCGTTTTCATTGAGCAGTTTGGAAACATTGCTTTTGTAGAATCTGTGAAGGGATATTTGGAACACATTGATTCCTATAGTGGAAAAGGAAATATCCTCACATAAATACTATAAAGAAGCTATCTGAGAAACTGTATTGTGATGTGTGAATTCGCCTCATCGAGTTAAACCTTTCTGTTGTTGGAGCAGTTTGAAACACTGTTTTTCTAGAATTGCAAAGGGATATTTGGAAGCGCATTGAAGCCTATAACGAAAAGAGAAATGTCATTAGATAAAATCTAGAAAGAATCTTTCTGAGAAATGCTTTGTGATGTCTGCATTCATCTCACAGAGTTAAAGCTTCTTTAGAGTGAGTAGTCAGGAAACACTCTTTTTGTAGAATCTGTGAAAGGATATTTTGGAGCAAAGTGAGACCTTTGGTGAAAAAGTTAATATATTCAGATAAAAAGAGAAAGAAGCTTTATGAGAAACTGCTTTCTGATGTGTGCATTCGTCTCACAGAGTTAAATCTTTATTTTGATTTAACAGTTTGGAAACATGGCTTTGTACAATCTTCAAGTGATATTTTGGAGTGCGTTGAGGCTTCGGTAAAAAAGGAAATATCTTCAGATAAAAACTAGAAAGAATCTTTCTGAGAAACTGCTTTCTGATGACTGCATTCACCTCACAAAATTAAACCTTTCTTTTGACTGTGCAGCTTGGAAACTCTGTTTTCCTAGTATGCGCAAAGGTATATTTGGGAGCACATTGAGGCCTATGGTGAAACAGAGAATGTCTTCAGATAAAAACAAGAAAGAAGCTTTCTGAGAGACAGCTTTGGATGTGTGCATTCATCTCACAGAGACAAACGTTTCTCTTGATTGAGTAGTTTGGAAACACTTTTTTTTGTAGAATCTGTGAAGGGTTATTTGGGATATCCTTCTCAGGGGTGAAGGGATATTGTGGCCTATGGTGAAAAAGGAAACATCTTCAGACAAAAAGTAGAAAGAAGCTCTCCGAGAAACTGATTTATGAAAGGTGCATTCATCTGAAAGATGTAAACCATTCCTTTTATTGAGCAGTTTGGAAACACTCTTTTTTTAAGAATCTGTGAAGGGATATTTGGGAATGCATTGAGGCCTATGGTGAAAAAGGAATATCTTCAGAGAAAAACATGAAAGAAGCTTTCTGAGAAATTGTTTTGTGATGTGTGCATTTATCTCACAGAGTTAAAGCTTTCTTTTGGTTGAGTTATTTGGAAACACTCTTTCTAGAAACTGCCACAGGATGTTTGGGAGCACATGGAGACCTAGTGTTAAAAGGAAATCTCTTCTGATAAAACCTAAACAGAATCTTTTTGAGACACTATTTTGTGAGGTGTGCATTCATCTAACAGAGTTACAACTTTCATTTGATGAAGCAATTTTGATACACTGCTTTTGTAGAATCTGTGAAGGCATATTTGTGTGCGCCTTGAGGCCTTTGGTGAAAAAGGAAATATCCTCAGATAAAAACTAGAAAGAAGCTTTCTGAGAAACTGCTTTGTGATGTGTGCATTCATCTCACAGAGTTAAACCTATCTTTTGATGGAACAGTTTGGAAACACTGTTTCTGTAGAGAGTGTGACAGGATTTTTTGCTTGCATTGTGGCCTATGGTAAGAAGAGAAATATCTTCAGATGAAAACTAGAAAGAAGCTTTCTGAGAATCTGCATTGTGATATGTGCATTAATCTCACAGAGTGAAACCTTTCCTTTTATGGAATAGTTTGGAAACACTGTTCTTGTAGAATTTGCGGAGGGACATTTGGGAGTGCATTGAGGCCTCTGTTGAGAAAAGAACTATCTTCAGATAATAACTAGAAAGAAGCTTTCTCAGAAACTGTTTTGTGATGTTTGCATTCATCTCACAATGTAAAACTTTTCTTTTCATTGAGCATTTTGGAAACACTGTTTTTGTAGAATCTGCGGTTTGATATTTGGGAGCGCATTGAGGCCTATTGTGCAAAAGGAAATATCTTCAGATAAAAACTGAAAAGAAGCTTTTGAGAAACTACTTTGTGATGTGTGCATCCATCTCACAGAGTTAAACTTTTCTTCCAGTGGAGCAGTTTGGATACACTGTTTTTGTGTAATCTGTGAAGGGATATATGGAGCGCATTGAGGCCTATTGTGAAAAAGGAATTATCTTCAGATAAAAATAGAAAGAAGCTTTCTGAGAAACTGCTTTCTGATGTTTGCATTCATCTCACAGTTTTACCTTTCTTTTGATTGAGTAGTTTGGAAGCACTGTTTTTTGTAGAATCTTTGAAGTGCTATTTGGGAGTCGTTTGACGCCTATGGTGAAAAGGAAATATCTTCCTATAATAACTAGAAAGAACCTTTCCTAAAACTGCTTTGGGATATGTGCATTCAGCTCACAGAGGTAAAACTTTCTGGAAACACTGTTTTTGTAGAATATTAGGAAAGGTATTTGGGAGCACTTTGAGGCCAATGGTGAGAAAGGTAATATCGTCAGATAAAAATAGAGATAAGATTTTTGAGAAACTGCTTTGTGATGTGCGCATTCATCTCACAGAGCTTTAAGTTTCTTTAGATGGAGGAAGTTGCAAACGCTGTTTCTGTATAATCTGCCTAGGGATATTTGAGAGCGCTTTGAGGCCTATGGTGAAATAGGAAATATCTTTAGATAAAGCTAAAAAGAAGTTTTCTGAGAAACTGTTTTGTGATGTGTGCATTCATCTCACAGAGTTAAACCTTTATTTTGATTGTGCAGTTTGGAAGCACTGTTTTTGTGGAATCTTCCATGGGATATTTGGGAGCATATTGAGTCCTTTGATGAAAAAAGGATATATCTTCAAATGAAAGCTAGAAAGAAGCTTTCAGAGAAACTGTTTGTGATGTATGCAGTCATCTCACAGAGTTAAAGTTTTCCTTTCATTGAGCAGTTTGGAAACACTGCTTCTCTAGAATCTGTGAAGGTATATTGGAAAGTGCATTGAGTCCTCTGGTGAAAAATGTGGGAATAAGAAAGAGAGATCAGACTGTTACTGTGTCTAGGTGGAAAGAATTAGACATAGGAGGCTCCATTTTGTTCTGCTCTAAGTAAAATTCTTCTGCCTTGAGATGTTGTTAATCTGTAACCCTAGCCCCAGCCTTTTGCCTGCAGAGACATGTGCTGTGTTGACTCTGGTTTAATGGATTTAGGGCTGTGCAGGATGTGCTTTGTTCAAAAAAGTGCCTGAAGGCAGTATGCTTGGTAGAAGTCATTGTCATTCTCTGATCTCAAGTACCCAGGGACACTATGAACTGCAGAAGACCATAGGGACCTCTGCCTAGGAAAGCCAGGTATTGCCAAGGTTTCTCCCCATGTGATAGCCTGAGATATGGCCTCGTGAGAAGCAAAAGAAAATAAAAAAGCAGTAGAAAATAAGATCCAGCAGCCAGTAGCCTATTAACTTCAGTATCGGTCACCCCCAGAAAATCAGTATGGACAGCCAGGAATGTCTCCAGAACCACAGGTCAGCGCACTATATCCTCAGCCGCTCATTATGAGACTTAATCCTACAGCATCACCTAATGGACAAGGTAGTGTATTACATAAAATTTTTGATAAAGCAGGAAAACAAGGAGCTATTGAGGTGTGGTAGTTCCCAGTAATATTAGAGCCAATACCACCTGGAGAAGGGGCACAAGAGGGAGCACCTCTCCTAGCTGAGGCCAGATATGAGTCCTTTTCTATAAAAATGCTAAAAGATATGAAAGAGGGATTAAAAGAGTATGGACCCAACTCCCCTTATATGAGGACATTATTAGATTCCATGGCTCATGGACATAGACTAATTCCTTTTGATGCAGAGATTTTGGCCAGATTATCACTCTCACCCTCTCAATTTTTAGAATTTAAGACTTAGTGGATTGATGGGGCACAAGAACAGATCCGAAGAGATAGGGCTGCCAATTCTCCAGATGCAGATCAACTATTAGGAACAGGTCGAAATTGTAGCACTACTAATCAGTGAGCAATAATGCAAAATGATGCCATTGAGCAAATTAAAGCTATCTGCCTTAGGGCTTGGGAGAAAATCAAAGACCCAGGAACCACCTACCACTCATTCAATATAATAGGACAAAGCTCTAAAGAGCCCTACCCTGATTTTTTGGCGAGGCTCCAAGATGCTGCTCAAAAGTCAATTACCAATGAGAATGTCCATAAAGTCATACTGGAGTTGATGGCATATGAAAACCCCAATCCTGAGAGTCAATCAACCATTAAGCCATTAAATGGAAAGCTCCCAGCAGGATCAGATGTAATCTCAGAGTATGTAAAATCCTGTGATGGAATTGGAGGAGCTATGAATAAGGCTATGCTTATGGCTCAAGCAATAACGGGAATTTCTTTAGGAGGAGAAGTTAGAACATTTGGGGGAAAATGTCACAAGTGGGGTCAAATTGGTCATCTGAAAAAGAATTGCCTAGTCTTAAATAAACAAAATATAACAACTCAATGTACTATAACAACAGATAAAGAGCAACCTGGCCTATGTGCAAAATGTTAAAAAGGAAAGCATCGTGCTCACCAATGTCATTCTAAATTTGATAAAAATGGCCAACCATTGTTGGGAAATGAGAAGAGGGGCCAACCTCAGGCACCACAACAAACTGGGGCATTCCAAATTCAGCCCTTTATTCCCCAGGGTTTTCAGGGACAACAACCCCCACTGTCACAAGTGCCTCAGGGAATAAGCCAGTTACCACAATAAAACAGTTGTCCCACACAGCAAGCAGCAGTGCAGCAGTAGATTTATGTACTATACAAGCAGTCTCTCTGCTTCTAGGGGAGCCCCCACAAAAAATCCCCATAGGGGTATGTGGCCCACTGCCTGAGGGCCATATACTAATCTTAAGAAGATCAAGTCTAAATCCAAAGGGAGTTCAAATTCATACTGGTGTGGTTGATGCAGACTACGAAGGCGAAATTCAATCAGTTATTAGTTCTTCAATTCCTTGCAGTGCCAGTCCATGAAACAGAATTGCTCAATTATTACTCCTGCCTTATATTAAAGTTGGAAACAGTGAGATAAAAATAGCAGGAGGGTTTGGAAGCACTGATCTGACAGGAAAGGCTGCATATTGGGCAAGTCAGGTCTCAGAGAGCAGACATGTGTGTAAGGCCATTATTCAAGGAAAACAGTTTGAAGGGTTAGTAGACACTGGAGCAGATGTCTCTATCATTGCTTTAAATCAGTGACCAAAAAATTGGCCTAAACTAAAGGCTGTTACAGGACTTGTTGCCGTAGGCACAGCCTCAGAAGTGTATCAAAGTACTATGATTTTACATTGTTTAGGGCCAGATAATCAAGAAAGTACTGTTCAGCCAATGATTACTTCAATTCCTGTTCATCTGTGAGGTCGAGATTTATTACAACAATGGGGTGTGGAAATCACTATGCCTACTCAATTATACAGCCCCACGAGTCAAAAAAAAGCATGACTAAAATGGTATATGTAGCAGGAAAAGGATTAGGAAAAAATAAAAATGGCATTAAAGTCCCAATTGAGATTGAGAGAAATCAAGAAAGAAAATGAATAGGGTATCCTTTTGAAGGGAGGCCACTGTAGAGCCTCCTAAACCCATTCCATTAACGTGGAAAACAGAAAAACCGGTATAGGTAAGTCAGTGGCCGCTACTAAAACAAAAACTGAAGACTTTGCATTTATTAGCAAAGTAACAATTAGAAAAAGAATATATTCAGCTTTCATTCTCACCTTGGAATTCTCCTGTGCTTGTAATTCAGAAAAAAAAAAATCCGACAGATGGCGTATGTTAACTGTAAATGCCACAAATGCCATAATTCATGGGGCCTCTCCAACCCGGGTTGCCCTCTCCGGCCGTGATCCCAAAAGTCTGGCCTTTAACTATAATTGATCTGAAGGATTGCTTTTTTACCATTCCTCTGACGGAACAGGATTGTGAAAAATTTTCCTTTAGTGTATCAGTCATAAATAATAAAGAACCAGCAACCAGCTTTCAGTAGAAAGTGTTACCTCAGGGAATGCTTAATAGTCCAACTGTTTGTCAGACTTTCGTAGGTCAAGCTCTTCAATCAGTTAGAGGCAAGTTTTCAGACTCTTATATAATTCATTAAGTTGATGATATTTTATGTGCTGCAGAAACAAGAGACAAATTAATTGTTACACATTTCTGCAAGCAGAGGTTGCTAACTCAGGAATCCAATAGCATCTGTTAAGATTCAAATCTCTACTCCTTTTCATTATTTAGGGATGCAGATAGAAAATAGAAAAATTAAGCCACAGAAAATAGAAATAAGAAAACACACATTGAAAATATTAAATGACTTTCAAAAATTGCTAGGAGATATTAATTGGATTTGGCCAACTCTAGGCATTCCTACTTATGCCATGTCAAATTTGTTCTCTATCTTAAGAGGAGACCCAGACTTAAATAGTAAAAAAAATTAACTCCAGCGAAAACAAAAGAAATTAAATTAGTGGAAGAAAAAATTTAGTCAGCACAAATAAATAGAATAGATCCCTTAGCTCCATTCCCATTTTATTTTTGCTACTGCACATTCTCCAACAGGCATCATTGTCCAAAATACTGACCTTGTGGAGGGGCCATTCCTTCCTCACAGTACAATTAAGGCTTTTACATTGTACTTGGATCAAATAGCTACATTAATTGTTAAGACAAGATTACAATAATAAAGTTGTGTGGAAATGACCCAGACAAAATAGTTGTTCCTTTAAACAAGGAACAAGTGAGAAAAGCCTTTATTAATTCTGGTGCGTGGCAGATTGGTCTTGCTACTTTTGTGGGAATTATTGATAATAATTATCCCAAAACAAAAATCTTCCAGTTTTTAAAATTGACTACTTGGATTTTACCTAAAATTACCAGATATAAACCTTCAGAAAATGCTCTGACAGTGTTTACTGATGGTTCCAGCAATGGAAGGGTGGCTTACACAGGGCCAAAAGAGCGAGTCATCAAAACTCAGTATCAATTGACTCAAAGAGCAGAGTTGGTTGCAGTCATTATAGTCTTAAAAGACTGTAATAAACCTATTAATATTGTATCAGATTCTGCATATGTAGTACAGGCTACAAAAGATGTTGAGACAGCTCTAATTAAATATAATATGGATGATCACTGAAACCAGCTGTTCAATTTGTTACAACAAACTGTAAGAAAAAGAAATTTCCCATTTTATGTTACTCATATTCGAGCACACACTAATTTACCAGGGCCTTTAACTAAAGCAAATGAACAAGTAGACTTACTGGTATCATCTGCATTCATAATAGCAGAAGAACTTCATGCTTTGACTCATACAAATGCAGCAACATTAAAAAACAAATTTGATGTCACATGGAAACAGGCAAAATATATTGTACAACATTGCATCCAGTGTCAAGCCCTACATCTGTCCACTCAAGAGGCAGGAGTTAATCCCAGAGGTCTGTGTCCTAATGTGTTATGGCAAATGGATGTCACACATGTACCTTCATTTGGAAGATTACTATGTGTCCATGTAACAGTTGATTCTTATTCACATTTCATATGGGCATCCTGCCAGACAGGAGAAAGTACTTTCCATGTTAAAAAACATTTGTTATCTTGTTTTGCTGTAATGGGAGTTCCAGAAAAAATTAAAACTGACAATGGACCAGGATACTGTAGTAAAGCCTTCCAAAACTTCTTAAATCCGTGGAAAATTACACATACAACATGAATTCCCTATAATTCCCAAGGACAGGCCATTGTTGAAAGACCTAATAGAACAGTCAAAACTCAATTAGTTAAACAAAAAGAAAGGTGAGATAGTAATGAGTGTACCACTTCTCAGATGCAACTTAATCTAACACTCTATACTTTAAATTTTTAAAACATTTATAGAAATCAGACTACTACTTCTGCAGAATAACATTTTACTGGAAAAAAGAACAGTCCACATGAAGGAAAACTGATATGGTGGAAAGACAACAAAAATAAGACATGGGAAATAGGGAATTTGGTAACGTGGGGGAGAGGTTTTGCTTGTGTTTCACTAGGAGACAATCAGCTTCCTGTTTGGATACCCACTAGACATTTGAAGATCTACAATGAGACAGAAACACCGCAATCAAGCAACATTGACTCACAAGATGAACAAAATGGTGATGTCAGAAGAACAGATGAAGTTACCATACACCAAGAAAGTGGAGGCACCAACTTGGGCACAATTAAAGAAGCTGACACAGTTAGCTAAAAAAAAGTCTAGATAACACAAAGGTGGCACAAACTCCAGAGAATATGCTGCTTGCAGCTTTTATGGTTGTATCAATGGTGGTAAATCTCCCCATGCTTGCAGGAGCAGCTGCAGCTAATTATACCTACTGAGCCTATGTGCCTTTCCCGCCCTTAATTCGGACAGTCACATGGATGGATAATCCTAATGAAATATATGTTAATAATAGTGTATGGGTACCTGACCACACAGATGTTCATTGCCCTGTGAAACCTAAGGAAGAAGGAATGATGATAAATATTTCCACTGGATATCGTTATCCTCCTATTTGCTTAGGGAGAGCACCAGGATGTTTAATGTCTGCAATTAAAAATTGGTTGATAGAAGTACCTACTGTCAGTACCACCAGTAGATTTACTTATCACATGGTAAGTGGAATGTCACTCAGGACACAGGTAGATTATTTACAGGACTTTTTTTTTTTTAATCAAAAATCCTTAAAATTTAGGCCTAAAGGGAAACCTTGCCCCAAGGAAATTCCCAAAGGATGAAAAGACACAGAAGTTTAATTTTGAGAAGGACATGTGGCCAATATTGCAGTGATATTACAAAACAATGAATTTGGAATGATTATAGATTGGGCATCTTTAAGTAAATTCTACCACAACTGCACAGGACAAACTCAATGGTGTTCCAGTGCACAAGTGAATCCAGCTGTTAATAGTGACTTAACAGAAAGTTTACACAAACATAAGCACAAAAAATTACAGGCTTTCTACCCTTGGGAATGGGGAGAAAAAGGATTCTCTACTCTAAGACCAAAAATAATAAGTCCTGTTTCTGGACCTGAACATCCAAAATTATGGAGACTTACTGTGGCCTCATACTGCATTAGAATTTGGTGTGGAAATCAAGCTATAGAGACAAGAGATCATAAGCCACTTTATACTATTGACCTAAATTCCATTTTAACAGTTCCTTTACAAAGTTGTGCAAAGCTCCCTTATATGCTAGTTGTAGTAAATATAGCATTTAAACCAGACTCCCAAACTATAACCTGTGAAAACTGAAGACTGTTTACTTGCATTGATTCGAATTTTAATTGGCAACAGCGTATTCTGCTAGTGAGAGCAAGAGAAGGCGTGTGGACACCTGTGTCCATGGACCGACTGTGGGAGGCTTCGCCATCTGTCCATATTTTGACTAAAGTGTTAAAAGGCATTTTAAATAGATCAAAAAGATTCATTTTCACTTTAACTGCACTGATTATGGGATTAATTGCAGTCACAGCTACAGTCATGGTGGCAGGAGTTGCATTGCACTCTTCTGTTCAGACAGTAAATTTTGTTAACAATTTTCAAAGGATTCTACAAGATTGTGGAATTCACAATCTGGTATTGATCAGATAAAGTGGCAAATCAAATTAATGATCTTAGACAAACTGTCATTTGGATGGCAGATAGGCTAATCAGCCTAGAACATCATTTCCAGTTACAGTGTGACTGGAATACATCAGATTTTTGTATTACACCCCAAGTTTATAATGAGTCTGACCATCACTGGGACATGGTTAGATGCCATCTACAGGGAAGAGAAGATAATCTCACTTGAGACGTTTCCAAATTAAAAGAACAAATTTTTGAAGCATCAAAAGCCCATTTAAATTTGGTACCAGGAACTGAAGCAATTGCAGGAGTTGCTGATGGCCTCGCAAACCTTAACACTGTCACTTGGGTTAAGACCATCAGAAGTACTACTACTGTAAATTTCATATTAATCCTTGTGTACCTGCTCTGTCTGTTGTTAGTCTCTCTCCACCATTACCCTATAGTCCTGCCACATTCCACTCTCCGAGATGGTAGAGACAGTGATCAATAACTACTGAGGGAGCTCAGAGACCAGGGCCAGTGCAGGTCCTCTGTATGCTGAGCGCCAGTCCCCTGGGCCCACTTTTCTTTCTCTATAGTATATCTCTGTGTCTTAATTCTTTTCTAAGTCTCTCGTCCCACCTGATGAGAAACACCCACAGGTTGTGGAGGGTCTGGCTACCCCTCCAAAAAAGGAAATATCTTCTGAAAACACTAGAAAGAAGATTTCTGAGAAACTACTTCGTGATGTGGACATTTTTCTTACAGTGGTAAACTTTCCTTTTGTTTGAGAAGTTTGGAAACACTGTTTGTGTGGAATCTGCGAAGGGATATTTGTGAATGCATTGAGGCCTATGGTGAAAAAGGAAATATCGTCACATAAAAGCTACAAAGAAGCTCTCTGAGAAACAGCTTTGGGATATGTGCATTCATCTCACTGAGCTAAAACCTTCTTTTACTGAGCAGTTTGGAAAAACTCTTTTTGTACCATCTACAAAGGGATATTTGGAAGCCATTGAGGCCTATGGTGAAAAGAGAAATATCATCAGACAAAAACTAGAAAGAAACTTTCTGAGAAACTGTTTTGTGATGTATACATTCATCTCACAGAGTTAAAGTTTTCTTTTGATAGAGTAGTTTGGAAATACTGTTTTTGTAGGAATTGTCAATGGATATTTGGCAGTACCTTAAGGACTATGGTGAAAAGGCAAATATCTTCTGATAAAAACTAGAATGAAGCTTTTTGAAAAATTGCTTTGTGATGTATGCATTCATCACACAGAGTTAAACCTTTCTTTTGACTGGGCAGTTTGCAAGTGCTGTATTGGTATAATCTGCAATGGGATATTTGGGAGTGCTTTGAGGCCTATGGTGAAAAATGAAATAACTTCAGATAAAAACTAGAAAGAAGCTTTGTGAAAAACTGCTTTTTGATGTGTGCAATCGTGTCACAGAGTTAAACATTTCTTTTCAATCAGCAGGTTCGAAATACTGCTTTTGTAGAATCTGTGTATTGATATTCAGAGTACATTGAGCCCTATGTTGAAAAGGAAATACCTTCAGATAACAACACCTTTCTTTTCATTCAGCAGTTTGGAAACATGGTTTTTGTAGAACCTGTGAAGGGATATTTCGGAGCGAAATGAAGCTTATCATGAAAAAGAAAATATTTTCAGATAAAAACTAGAAGGAAGATATCTGAGAAACTGGTTTGTGGTGTGTGCATTCATGTCACAGGATTAAACATTTCTTTGATTCTGGGGTCTGAAAACACTGTTTTTGTAGAATCGGCCTAGGGTTACTTTGGAGCACATTGAGGCCAATGGTGAAAAAGTAAGTATCTTCACATACAACCTCGAAAGAAGCTGTCTGAGAAACTACTAACCACTTTGTTATGTGGTCATTCATCTCACAGAGTTAAATGTTTCTTTGGTTCAGTTGTTTGGAAACACTGTTTTTGTCCATTCTGCAAATTGACATTTGGGAGCTCATTGAGGCCAATGGCAAAAAATGGAATAACCACTTTGAGATGTATGGATTCATCTGACAGAGTTGAAAATTTCCTTTGATTCAGCAGTTTGGAAACACTGTTTCTGTTTGTATAATCTGCGAAGTGATATTTGAGAGTGCGTTGAAGACTACAGAGAAGAAAATATTTTCAGATAAAATTAGAAACAAGCTTTCTGAGAAACTAGTTTGTGATGTGTGCATTCATCTCACTGAGTTAAACCATTATTTCGATACAGCAGTTTGGAAACACTGTTTTTGTCCATTCTGCGAATGGGCATTTGGGAACTCATTGAGGCCAATGGCCAAAAGGTGAATATCCCCAGATGAAAACTAGAAGAAAACTATGTGAGAAACCGCTTTGTGATATGTGCGTTCATATCACAGGTTTATACCCTTCTTCTCATGCAGAAGTTTGGAAACTCTGATTTTGTAGAATCTGCAAAAGCAAATTTGGCAGAGCATTGAGGCCTATGGTGAGAAAGAAAATACCTTCAGAAAAAACTGGAAAGAAGCTTTCTGAGAAACTGCTTTGTGATGTGTGCATTCATCTCATGGAGTTGAAGCATTGTTTTGATTCAACAGTTTGGAAACATTATTTTTATGCTATCTGCAAAGGGATATTTTGAAGTGCATTGAGGCTAATGGCCTAAAAGTGAATATCCCCAGATGAAAACTAGAAGGAAGGAATCTGTGAGACTGTTTTAAGATGCATCCACTCATCTCACAGAGATAAACCTGTCTTTTCATTCAGCAGATTGGACACGCTGGTTTTCTAGAATCTGCGAAGTGATACTTGGGAACCTATTGGGGCCCATGGTGAAGAAGTAAATATCTTGAGATAAAAACTAGAGAGAAGTTTTCTGATAAACTGCTTTGTGATGTGTGCATTCATCTTACAGAGGTAAACTGTTCTTTTGATTCAGAAGGTTGGAAACATTGTATTTGTGCATTTTTTGAATGGAGATTTGGGAGCTCATTGAGGTCAATGGCCAAAAAACAAATATCCTCAGATAAAAACTAGAAGAAAGCTATCTGAGAGACCGTTTGGTGATGGGTGGATTCATCTCCCAGACTTAGAACTTTGTATTCTTGCAGTAGTTTGAAAACACTCTTTTTGTCCATTATGTGAAAGGGCAGTCTGGAGCTCATTGAGGACAGTGGCAAAAAAGTGAATATCCCTTGATAAAAAATAGAAGAAAGTTATCTGAGAAACAACTTTGTGATGTGTGCATTCATGTAGCAGAGTTGAACATTTCTTTTGATTTAGCAGTTTGGAAAAACTGTTTTGTACATTCCACAAATGGATATTTTGGAGCTCATTGAGGACAATGGACAAAAAACGTATATCCCAGAATAAAAACTAGAAGGAAACAATGTGAGAAACCACTTTCAGATGTGTGCATTCCTGTCACAGAGTTAAACCATTGTTTTCATTCACCACTTTGGAAAAAATGTTTTTACAGAATCTGCTAAGGCATGTTTTTTAGCGCCTTGAGGCCTATGTAGAAAAAGGAAATAGCTTCAGTTAAAAACTGGAAAGAAGCTTTCTGAGAAACTGCTTTGTGATGTGTGCATTCTTCTCACAGAGTTAATCCATTCTTTTCATTCAGCAGTTTTAAAACACTGTTTTTGCCCATTCTGTGAATGGATATTTGAGAGCTCATTGAGGCCAATAGCCAAAAAGTGAAAGTCCCCAGGTAGAAAGTAGGAGGAATCCTACTTGAGATGTGGGCATTTGAGATGTGTGCATTAATCTTGCAGAGTTAAACCTGTTTTTTCAATCAGCAGTTTGGAAACACTGTTTTTGTAGAATCTGTGAAGGAATATTTGGGAGTTCATTGAGGCCTATGGTGAAAATGAAAATATCTTCACTTGAAAGCTAGAAAGAATCTTTGTGAGAAACTGCTTTGTGATGTGTGCATTCATCTTCTGAGTTAAATATTTCTTTTGATTTAGCAGTTTGGAAACACTGTTTTTGTCCATTCTGGGAATGAATATTTGGGAGCTCATTAAGCCCAATGGCCCAAAAGAGAATATCCCCAGATAAAACTAGAAGGAAGTTATCTGAGAAACTGCTTTTTGATGTGTGCATTCGTTTCACAGTGATAAACATTTCTTTTCATTCAGCAGCTTGGAAACACTGTTTTTGTAGAATCTGTGAAGGGATATTTGGGAGCGTAGTGAGGCCTATGGAGAAAAAGAAAATATCTTCACATAAAAACAAGAAACAAGCTTTCTGAGAAACTACTTCACGATGTATGCATTCATCTCACAGAATGAAGTGATTCTTTTGATACAGCAGTTTGGAGACACAGTGTTTGTCCTTTCTGTGAGTGGACATTTGGGAGCTTATTGAGGCTAACGACCAAGAAGAAAATATCCCTGGATGAAAACTAGAAGGAAGCTATCCAAGAAACTTCTTTGTAATGTGAGCATTCATCTCACAGAGTTAAAACTTTCTTTTCATTCAGCAGTTTCTTAACACAGTTTTAGTGGGAGCTGTGAAAGGATATTTGGGAGCACATTGAGACCTATGGTGAAAAAGAAAGTATTTTCACATAAAAACTAGAAAGAAGCATTTTGAGAGACTGCTTTGTGATATGTGTATTCATCTCACAGAGTTAAACCCTTTTTGGATTCACCAGTTTGGAAACACTGTTTTTGTAAAATTTGCAAAGGGATATTTGGGAGTGCCTTGAGGCCTATGTTGAAAAAGAAAAATATCCTCAGATAAAACCTAGAAAGATGCTTTCTGGGAAATTCCTTTGTGATTTTTTCATTCATCTCACAGAGTAAACCCTTTCTTTTGATTCAGCAGTTCAGAAACACTGTTTTTGTGCATTCTGTGGATGGATATTTGGGAACTCATTGAGGACAATGGCCAAAAAATTATTATTCCTAGATTAAAAGTAGAAGGAATCTATCTGAGATACCATTTTGAAATGTGTGCATTCATCTTGAAGAGGTACACTGTTCTTATGATTCTGCCGTTTGGAAACATTGTTTTTGCAGAATCTGGAAAGGGATATTTGGGATTGCATTGAGGCATATGATGAAAAACAAAATATCTTCAGATGAAAACTAGGAAGAAGATTTCTGAGAATTTGCTTTGTGATGTGGGCATTCATCTCTTAGAGTTAAAGCTTTCTTTTGATTCAGCAGTTTGGAAACACGTTTTTGCCCATTATTCAAATGGAAATTGGGAGTTCATTGATGCCTGTGGAGAAAAAGGTAATATCCCAAGGTGAGAGCTAGAAGGAATCTATCAAAAGACCACTTTCTGATGTGTCCATTCACTTCACTGAGTTTAACCTTTCTTTTCAGGCAGCAGTTTGGAAACACTGTTTTTGTAGAATCTGTGAAGGGATATTAAGGAACGCATTGAGGCCTGTGGTGAAGAAGAAAATATCTTAACATAAAATACAGAAAGAAGATTTCTGAGAGACTGTTTGTGATGTTTCCATTCATCTCACAGAGGTAAACCTTTCTTTTCATTTAGCAGTTTGGAAAGACTGTTTTTGTTCATTCTCTAAACGGACATTTCAGAGCTCATTGAGGCCATTGGCCAAAAAGCAAATATTCCCAGATAAAAACTAGAAGAAAGGTATGTGAGAGACTGCTTTGCAATCTGTTCATTCATCTCACAGAGTTAAACCTTTGTTTTCATTCAGCAGTTTCGTAACAGTGTTTTTGTAGAATTTGCAAAGGGATATTTGGGAGCACATTGGGGCCTATGGTGAAAAAGAAAGTATCTTCAGATGAAACCTAGAAAGAGCCTTTCTGAGAAACTGCTTTGTGATGTGTGCATTCATTTCACCAAGTTAAAGCTTTCTTTGATTCAACAGTTTGGAAATACTGTTTTTGTCTATTCTGTGAATGAACATTTTGGAGTTAATTGAGGCCAATGGCAAAAAAGGGAATATCCCTGGATTAAATTAGAAAGAAGCTCTCTGAGAAATGGCTTTGTGATGTGTGCATTCTTCTCACAGTGTTAAACCTTTCTTTTCCTTCAGCAGTTTGGAAACATTGTTTTTGTGGAAACTGAGAAGGGATATTTGGGGGTGCATTGAGACCTATTGTGAAAACGAAAGTATCTTCACATTAAATTGGGAAAGAAGCTTTCTGAGAAACTACTTTGTGACGTGTGCATTAAACTCACAGAATTGAAACATTCTTTTGATTCAGCAGTTTGGAAACATTGTTTTTCTCCCTTCTATGAATGCACATTTGGGAGCTCATTGAGACCAGTGGCCAAAAAAGGAATATGCCCCAATAAAAACCAGAAGGAAGCTATCTGAGAAATCCTTTTGAGATGTGTGCATTTATCTCACAGAGTTACACCTTTCGTTTCATTCAGCAGTTTGGAAACACTGTTTTTGTAGAATCTACTAAGGGATATTTGCAAGTGCTTTGAGACTTATGGTGAAAAATAAAATATCTTCAGATAAAAACTGGAGGGAAGCTTTCTGAGAAACTGCATTCTCAGAAACTGTGATGTGTGCATTCATCTTACAGAAATAAACTTTTCTTTTGATTCAGCAGTTTGGAAACTGTTTTTGTCCATTCTGCGACTGGACATTTAGGAGCTTATTGAGGTGAATTGCCAAAAGGTGAATATCCCCAGATAAAACCTAGAAAGAAACTATCTGAGAAGCTGCTTTGTGATGTGTGCATTCATCTAGCAGGGTTAAACCTTTCTTTTCATTCATCTGTTTGGAAACGCAGTTTTGGTTGGATCTGTGATGGGTTGTTTAGCAGTATATTGAGGCCAATGGTTAAAAAATAGATACATATATATGTGTGTGTGTGTGTATATATATGTGTATATATATATATATATCTTCCAATGAAAACGAGAAAGAAGTTTTCTGAGAAAATGTTTGTGATGTGTCCTTTCATCTCACAGAGTTAACATTTACTTTGACTTGGCAGTTTGGAATCACTGTTCTTGTAGAATCTGTGAAGGGATATTTGGGAGTGCCTTGAGACCTATGGTTAAAAAGAAAATATCTTCAGATAAAATCTAGAAAGTCGCCTTCTGAGAAACTGCTTTGTGATGGGTGCATTCATCCCACCGAGTTAAACCATTCTTTTATTCAACAGTTTGGAAACACTGTTTTTGTCCATTCTGCAGACAGATATTTGGGAGTTCAGAGAGGCCAATGGTGAAAAAGCAAATATCGCCAGATAAAAACAAGAAGGATGATGTCTTAGAGACCGCTTAGTGATGTATTCATTCATCTTGTAGAATTAAATCATTCTTTTCTTTTAGCACATTGAAGAGAGTGTTTTTGTAGAATCTATGAAGGGATATTTGGGAACTCATTGAAGCCTATGGTGAAGAAAACATCTTCAGATACAAACTAGAAAGAACCTTTCCGAGAGACTTCTATATGATATGTGAATTCATCTCACAGAGTTAACCCACTGTTTTGATACAGCAGTTTGGAGACCCTGTTTTTGTCCATAATGTGAATGGACGTTTGGGAGCTCAATGAGGCCAATGGCCAAAAGGCTAATATTAACGGATGAAACTAGAAGGAAGCTATCTGAGAAATGCTTTGTGATGTGTGCATTCATCTCTCAGAATATTTGGGAGCATTTGAGGCCTACAGTGAAAAATAAAATATCTTTAGATAAAAACTAGAAAGAAATTTTCTGAGAAACTGTTGTGTGATGTGTGCATTCATCTCACAGAGTTAAACCTTTCTTTTAATTCAGCAGTTTGGAAACACTGTTTTTTCCATTCTGCAAATGGACATTTGGGAGCTCATTGAGACCAATGGCGAAAAAATAAATATCAGTGTATAACAACTAGAAGGAACCTATCTGAGATACTGCTTTGTTGTGTGAGCATTCATCTCGCAGAGTTACACCTTTCTTTTCATTCAGCCATTTGGAAACACTGTTTTTATAGAGTTTGCAAAGGGTAATTTTGGAGCACATTGTGGTCTATGTTGGAAAAGAAAATATCTTCAGATAAAAACTAGAAAGAAGATTTCTGAAAAAGTGCTTTGTGATGTCTGCACTCATCTCACAGAGTTAAGCCTTTCTTTTGGTTTAGCAGTTTTTAAACATTGTTTTTCTACATTCTGCAAATCGGCATTTGGGAGCTTATTCAGACCAATGACCAAAAAGTGAATATCTCTGGATAAAAACAAGAAGGAAGTTACCTGAGAAAACGCTTTGAGATATGAGCATTCATCTCTTAGAGTTAAATCTGTCTCATTATTAAGTAGTTTTTAAACACTGTTTTTATAGAATCTTTGAAAGCATATTTTGGAGCCCATTGAGGCCTGTGGTGAAAAAGAAAATATCTTCAGACGAAAACTGGAAAGAAGCTTTCTGAGAAACTGCTTGTGATGTTTGCATTCATCTCACAGAGTTAAACCTGTCTTTTCATTCAGCAGTTTGGAAACACTGTTTTTGTAGAATCTGTGAAGGACATTTGGGAGTGAATTGAAGCCTACAGTGAAAAAGAAAGTATCTTCAGATAGAAACTAGAGACACTTTCTGAGAAACTGTTTGTGATTTTTACATTCATCTCACAGAGTTTTTCGTTGATTCAGCAATTTGGAAACACTGGTTTTGTAAAAATTGTGAAGAAATCTTTGGGACTGCACTGGGGCCTATGGTGAAAAAGAAAATATCTTCAGATAAAAACAAAAAGAAGTAGTCTGATAAACAGCTTTGTGAAGTGTACATTCATCTCACAGTGTTAAACTGTTCTTTTGATTCAGCAGTTTGGGAGCACTCATTTTGTCCATTCTGTGAATGGATATTTTGGAGCTTTTTGAGGCCATTGGCCAAAAAGCAAATATCCCCAGATAAAACAAGAAAGAAGCTATCTGAGAAACCACTTTGAGAACTGTGCATTCATCTCTCAGAGTTAAAGCTGTCTTTTTACTGAGCAGTTTGGAAAAGCTGTTTTTGTATAATCTGCAAAGGGATATTTGGGAGTGAATTGAGGCCTATAGTGAAAAAGAAAATACCTTCATATAGAAACTAGAAAGAGGCTTTCTGAGAAACTGTTTGTGATGTTTGCATTCATCTCACAGAGTTAAATCTTACTTTTGATTCAGCAGTTTGGAGACACTATTTTTGTAGAAACTGTGAAGGGATATTTGGGAGCGCATTGTGGAATATGATGAACAAGAAAATATCTTCAGATAAAAACTAGAAAGAAGCTTTCTGAGAAACTGCTTTGTGATGTGTGCATTTATCTCACAGAGATAAAACTTTCTTTTGGTTCAGGAGTTTGGAAACACTGTTTTTATCCATTGTGCAAATCGACATTTGGGAGTTTATTGAGGTCAATGGCCAAAAAGTGAATATCCCAGGATAAAAACCTGAAGGAAGCTATATGAGAGGCTGCTTTGACATGTCTGCATTCACCTCATAGAGTTAAACATTTCTTTTCATTCAGAAGCTTGGAAACACTGTTTTTGTGGAATATGCGGATGGGTATTTGGGAGCACATTGAGTCATATGGTGGAAAAGAAAATAACCTCAGATAGAAAGAAGAAAGAAGCTTTCTGAGAAACTGCTTTGTGATGTGTGCATTCAACTCACAGAGTTAAACCTTTCCTTTGATTCAGGAGTTTGAAACCACTGTTTTTGTTCATTCTGTGATTGAACATTTGGGAGTGCATTGAGGCCAATGGGCAAAAAGTGACTATCCCCAGATAAAAATTAGAAGGAATTTATCTGAGAGATCACTTTTTGATTTGGGCATTCATCTTGCCGATTTACATATTTATTCACATTCAGCAGTTTGGAAAACTGTTTTTTTAGAATCTGTGATGGTATATTTGGGAGCATATTGCAGCCTATGGTTAAAAAGTAATATCTTCAGATTAAAACTGGATAGAAGTTTTCTGAGAAACTGCTTTGTAATGTGTGCATTCATCTCACAGAGTTAAACTTTTTACTCAGCAGTTTGGAAACACTATTTTTGTACATTCACAGAATGGACATTTTGGATCTCAATGAGGCCATTAGCAAAAAAGCATATATCACCAGATAAAAACTAGGAGGAAGGTATCTGATAAACCACTTTGTGATGTGCGAATTCACCTCACAGAGTTAAACATTTCTTTTAATTCAGCAGTTTGGGAACACTGTTTTTGTCCATTCTGTGAATGCACATTTGGGAGATCATTGAGGCTAATGGACAAAAAGTGAACATTGCCAGATAAATACCAGAAGGAATCTATATGAGAAACTACTTTGTGATGTGTGCATCCATGTGGCAGAGTTAAAACTTTCTTTCATTCATCAGTTTGGAAACAGTGTTTTTCACAATCTGTGAAAGGATTTTTGAGAGCACATTGAGGCCTATGGTGAAAAAGAAAATATCTTCAGATAAAACCAAGGAAGAAACTTTCTGAGAAACTGCTTTGTGATGTGTGCATCCATCTCACAGAACTAAACTTTTCCTTTGTTTGACAGTTTGGAAACACTGTTTTGAAGAATCTGTAATGGGATATTTTGGCGCATACAGAGACCTATTGTAAAAAACAAAATAACGTCAGATAAGAATTAGAAAGTAATGTTCTGGGAAACTGCTTTGTGATGTGTACATTCATTTCACAGAGTTAAACCTTTCTTTCGATTGAGCAGCTTGAAAGCACTGTTTTTGTAGAAATCTGTGAAGGGATATTTGGGAGTGCCTTGAGGCCTATGGTGTAGAAGAAAATATCTTCAGATAAAAAATTGAAACAATCTTTCTGAGAGACTGCTTTATGATGTGTCCATTTTTCTCACAGAGTTAAACTTCACTTTTGATTCAGCCATTGGAAACACTGTTTATGTAGAATCTTCAAAGAGATATATGGGAGTGCATTGAGTCCTATAGTGAAAAATGAAATATCTTCAGATGAAAACTAGACAGAACCTTACTGAGAAGCTGCTTTATGATGTGTGCATTCATCCCCCACAGTTAAACCTTTCTTTTTCGGAGATCTTTGGAAACACTGGTTTTGTAGTATCTGTGAAGGGATATTTAGTAGCACATTATGCCTGAAATGAGAGAAATATCATTAGATAGAAACCAGAAAGAAGTTTTCTGAGAAACCGCTTTGTGATGTTTTCATTCAACCCACAAAGTTAAAGTTTTCTTTTGATTGAGCAGTTTGGAAACACTGTTTTTGTAGAATCTGTGAAGAGATATATGGGAGTGCATTAAGTCCTATGGTAAAAAAGGAAATATCTTCAGATGAAAACTAGAAAGAAGCTTTCAGAGAACCTGCTGTTTGATGTGTGCATTCACCTCACAGAGGTAAACTGTTCCTTTGATTGAGTAGTTTTGAAACACTGTTTTTGTACAATCTGTAAAGGTATATTTTCTAGCTCGTTGAGGCCTATGGTGAAAAAGGAAATGTCTATAGATGAAAACTAGAAAGAAGCTTTCTAAGAACCTGCTTTGTGATGTGTGTATTCATCTCAGAGATAAATCATTCTTTTAATTGAGTAGTTTGGAAACACTGTTATGTAGAATCTGCTGACTGATAATTGGGAGCACATTGAGGATTGTGGTGAAAAGAGAAATATCTACAGATAAAAATTAGAATTAACCCTTCTTAGAAACTCCTTTTTGATGTGAGCATTGATCTCACAGAATTAAACTTTACTTGAGCATCTTGGAAAAACTGTTGTTGTAGTGTCTGCGAAGGGATATTTGGGAGCACGTTGAGGTCTATGGTGAAGAGCAATGTATCCTCAGAAAAAACTAGAAAGAAGCTATTTGAGAAATTGCTTTGCGATGTGTACATTCATATAACAGAACTAAAGCTATCTATTGATTTAGCAGTTTGGAAGCACTGCTTTGTAGAATCTGCAATGGGATATTTGGGAGCACTGTAAGGCTGGTGGTGAAAAGACAAATTTCTACAGATAAAAACTAGAAAGAAGCTTTCTGAGAACGTGCTTTGTGGTGTGTGCATTCAGTTCACAGAGTTAAACTTTTCTTTTGATTGAGCAATTCGGAAACACTGTTTTTGTAGAATATGTGAAGGGATATTTGGGAGCTCCTTGAGGTCTATGGTGAAAAAGGAATTATCATCAGATAAAAACTAGAAAGAACCTTTCTGAGAACCTGTTTCATGATGTGTGCATTAATCTCATGGTCTTAAACCATTCTCTTGATTGAACAGTTTGGAAGACCTGTTTTTGTAGAATCTGTCAAGGGATATTTATGAGCGAATTGAGGCCTAAGTTGATAAAGGAAATATGTTCAGATGAAAACTAGAAAGAAGCTTTCTGAGAAACTGCTTTGTGATGTGTGCATTCATCTTACAGAGCTAAACTTTTGTTTTGATTTAGCAGTTTGAAAAAACTGTTTTTGTAGGATCTGCAATGGGATATTTGGGAGAGCTTTGAGGACTATGGTGTAAAACGAAATATCTTTTCACAAAAACTAGAAAGAAGCATTCTGAGAAACTTATTTGCATTGCATGCATTCATTCCCCAGAGTTAAACATTTCTTTAGATTGAGCAGTTTGGAATCACTGTTCTTGGAGAATTTGTGAAGGATATTTGAGAGTACATTGAGGATCATGGTGAAAAAGGAAATATCTTCAGACAAAAACTTGATAGAGACATTCTGAGAATCTGCTTTGTGATGTGTTCATTAATCTTGCAATGTTAATCCCTTCTTATGATTGAGCAATTTGGAAACACTGTTTTTGTAGAAACTGCGAAGGGATATTTGGGAGCACATTGAAGCCTATGGTGACAAAGAAAATAGCTTCAGATGAAAACTAGTAAAAAGCTTGTGCAGAACCTGCTTTGTGATCTGTGCATTCATCTCACAAAGGTAAACCTTTGTTTTTTTGGAACAGTTTGGGAACACTATTTTTGTACTATCTGTGAAGGGATATTTAGGAGCATATTATGTCTGTAATGAAAAGAGAAATATCATCAGATAATAACTAGAAAGAAGCTTTCTGAGAAGTTGCTTGGTGATGTGAGCATTCAACTCACAGAGTTAAACTTTCCTTTGATCGAGCAGTTTCAAAGCACTGTTTCTATACAAACTGTGAAGGCATACTTTGCTGCATATAGAAGCTGATGGTGAAAAAGGAAATATCTTTGGATAAAAACTAGAAAGAAGCTTTCTGAGAAACTCCTTTGCAACGGATGCATTCATCTCAAAAAGTTAAACTGTTCTTTTTGTTGAGCAGTTTGGAAACAATATTTTTGCTGAATCTGTGAAGGATATTTGGGAGCACATTGAGGACCATGGTGAAGAAGGAAGTATCTTCAGACAAAAGCTAGAAATAAACACTCTGAGAATCTGCTTTGTGATGTGTGCATTCCACTCATAGAGCTTAACCTTTGCTTTTTTGGAGCAGTTTGGAAACACTTTTCGTAGTATCTGTGACAGGATATTTAGGAGCACATTATTTCTGAAATGATAATAGAAATATCACCAGATAAAAACTAGAAAGGAGCTTTCTGAGAGACTGCACTGTGATGATAGCATTCATCTCACAGAGTTAAACATTTATTTTGAGTTAGCAGTTTGGAAACACTATTTTTGTAGAAACTGCAAAGGAATGCTTGAGAGCATATTGCGGCCTATGATGAAAAAAGAAATATCTTCAGGTAAAAACTAGAAAGAAGATTTCGGAGAAACTCCTTTGTGATTCTTCAATTCATCTCACAGAATTAAACTTTTCTTTTGATTGAGCAGTTTGGAAACACGTTTTTGGTAGAAACTACGAAGGGATATTTGGGAGCACATTGAGGCCTATAATGAAAAAGGAAATATCTGCAGCTTAAAAATAGAAAGAAGCTTTCTGAGAAACTACATTATGATGTGTACATTCATTTCACAGAGTTAAATGATTCTTTGGATTGAGCAGTTTGGATACACTGTTTTTGTAGAATCTGTGAAGGGATAACTGGGAGCACATTTAGGCCTAGGGTGAAAAGAGAAATATCTACAGATTTAAAGCTATCTATTGATGTAGCAGTTTAGAAACACTGTTTTTGTGGAATCTGCAAAGGGATATTTGGGAGCTCCTTGAGGTCTATGGTGAAAAAGGAATTATCATCAGATAAAAACTAGAAAGAAGCTTTCTGAGAACCTGAATTGTGATGTGTGCCTTCATCTCACAGAAGTAAACCATTCCTATGATTGAGCAGTGTGGAACCACTGTTTTGTAGAATCTGCAAAAGGATATTTGGGAGTGCATTGAGGCCTATGATGAAAAGGAAGTATCTTCAGGAAAAAAACTAGAAAGAAGTATTCTGAGAAACTGCTTCCTGATATGCTCATTCATCTACACTGATAAACCTTTCTTTGATTGAGCAGTTTGGAAACACTGTTTTTGTAGAATCTGCCAAGGGATATTTTGCAGCCCTTTGAGGCCTATGGTAAAAAAGGAAATGCCTTTAGATGAAAGCTAGTAAGCATCTTTTTGAGAACCTGCTTTGTCATGTGTTCAGTCATCTCACAGAGTTAAAACTTTCTTTTGATTGAGCAGTTTAGAAACACTGTTTTTGTGGAATCTGTAGACTGATATTTGATTGCGCTTTGAGGCCGGTGGTGAAAAGACAAATATCTACAGATAAAAGCTAGAAAGCAGCATTCTGAGAAACTGCCTTGTGATGTGAACATTCATCTCAAGAGGTAAAACTTTCTTTAGATTGAGCATTTGGAAGCATGGTTTCTGTAGAATCTGTGAAGGGATATTTGGGAGTGCTTTAAGGCCTATGTTGAAATATTAAATATCTTCAGATGAAAACTAGAAAGAAGCTATCTGAGAAACTGTTTTTTGATGTGTGTATTCATCTCATGGAGTTAAAGCTATCTATTGATTTATCAGTTTGAAAACACTCTTTTGGAGAATCTGTGAAGGATTAATTTGGAGTGCTTTAAGGTTAATGGTGAAAAGACAAATATCTACACATAAAAACTAGAAAGAAGCTTTCTGAGTACTGCTTTGTGATGTGTGCAATCATCTCACAGAGTTAAACCTTTGTTTTGATTGAGAAGGTTGGAAACACATTTTTTCTAGAATCTGTGAAGGGATATTTGGGAGTGCATTGAGGTCTATGGTGAAAAAGGAAATATTTTCAGATAAAAACTATAAAGAATCTTTCTGATAACCTGCTTTATGATGTTTGCATTCATCTAACAGAGTTAAACCAATCTTTTGTTTTAGCAGTTTGGAAAAACAGTTTTGTAGGATCTGCGCCAGGATATTTGGGAGCGCATTTTGGCCTGTGGTGAACAGAGAAATATCTATCAATAAACTAGAATGAGCTTTCTGAGAAACTTCTTTGTGATATGAGCAGTCATCTCAAGAGTTAAACCATTATGTTGATTGAGTGGTTTGGAAAGACTGTTTTTGTAGAAGCTACTCAGGGATATTTAGGAGTGCATTGAGGCCTATGTTAGGAAGGAAATCTCTTCAGATGAAAACTAGAAAGAAGCTTTCAGAGAACTTGCTTTGAGATGTGTTCTGCCTTCTGACAAAGTTAAACTTTTTTTTTTTGAGTGAGCATTTTGGAAACACTGTTTTTGTAGAATCTGCACAGCAATATTTAGGAGCACAGTTAAGCCTATGGTGAAAAAGGAAATATCTTCAGATAAAAACTAGAAAGAAGCTTTCTGAGAAACTGCTTTATGATGTCTCCATTCACCTCAGAGAGTTAAACTTTCCCTTCAATTCAGCACTTTGGAAACATGGTTTTTGTAGGATCTACGAAGGGATATTTGGGAGAGCATTGAGGCCTATGGTGAACAGGAAATATCTTCAGATATAAACTAGAAAGAAGCTTTCTGAAAGCATGCTTTGTGATGTGTGTACCATCTCACTGAGATAAACTATTCTTTTCATTGAGCAGTTTGGAAGTACTGCTTTTTTAGAATTTGTAAAGGGATATTTGGGAGTGCATTGAGGCTTATGGTGAAAAAGGAAATATCTTCAGGTGAAAACTAGAAAGAAGCTATCTGAGAAACTGCTTTGTGATGTTTCCATTCATCTCACAGAGTTAAAGCTATCTACTGATTTAGTAGTTTGGAAACTGTTTTTGCAGAGTCTGCGAAGTGCTATTTGGAAGCACCTTGAGGGTTATGTTGATAAGAGGAATAAAAACAGGAATGAAGCTTTTGGAGAAACTGTTTCATGATGTGAGCATTTGGCTTGTGATTGAGCAGTTTGGAAACACAGGTTTTGAATAATATGTGAAGGCATATTTGGGAGTATATTGAGGCCTATGGTGAAAAAGGAAATATCTTCAGATAAAAACTAGAGAGAAGCTTTCTTAGAATTTGTGTTGTGATGTGTGCATTCAACTCACAGAGTTAAAGCTATCTTTTCATTTAGCAGCTTGGAAACACTGTTTTTGAAGAATCTATGATGGGATCTTTGGGCACCCTGAGCCCTATGGGGAAAAGGAAATACATTCAAACAAAAGATAGAAAGAAGCTTACTGAGAACCTGCTTTGTGATGTGTTCATCCATCTCACAGAGTTAAACCATTCTTTACATTGAGCAGTTTAAACATTATTTTTGTGGATCTGTGAAGGGATATTTTAGAGTACATTGAGGCCTATGGTGAAAGGAGAATTACCTACAGGTAAAAACTAGATCGAAGCTTTCTGACAAACTGTTTTGTGATCTGTGAATTCACCTCACAGAGTTTAACCTCTCTTTTGATTGAGCAGTTTGGAAACACTGTTTCTGTAGAATCTGCAGAGGGATATTTGGGAGTGCCTTGAGGCCTATGGTGAAAAAGGAATTATCATCAGATGAAAACTAGAAAGAAGGTTTCTGAGAGTATGCTTTGTGATGTGAGCATTCATATCAGAGAGTTAAACCTTTGTTTTGGTTGAGCAGTTTGGAAACATTGTTTTTGTAGAATCTGCAAAGGGATATTTGGGAGCACACTGAGGCCTGTGCTGAAAAAGGGAATATGTTCAGGTAAAAACTAGAAAGAATCTACCTGAGAAACTGCTTTACGATGTGAGCATTTGTTTCACAGAGTTAAAGCTTTCTAATGATTTAGCAGTTAGAAATACCGTCTTTATAGAATCTGCGAGGGGAAATTTGGGAGTGCTTTGAGGCCTATGGTGAAAAATGAAATGTCTGCTAATAAAAACAAGAAAGAAATTTTCTGAGAACCTGCTCTGTGATGTGTGCATTCAGCTCACAGAGTTAAACCTTTGTTTTGATTGAGCAGTTTGGAAACACTGTTCTTGTAGTATCTGTGAAGGGATATTTGGGAGCACATTGTGACCTGTGGTGAAAAAAGAAATACTTTCGATAAAAACTAGAAATAAGCTAGCTGAGAAACTGCTTTGTGGTATGTGCATTCATCTCACAGAGTTAAAGCTATCTATTGATTTAGCAGTTGAGAAACATTGTTTTCTTGGAATCTGTGAAGGGATATTTGGCAGTACCTTGAGGCCTAATCTGAAAAAGGAAATATCTTGAGATAAAAACTTGAAAGATGCTTTCTGAGAACTTGCAATGTGATGTTGCATTTATCTTATGGACATAAACCGTTCCTATGATTGAGCAGTGTGGAAACACTGTTTTGTAGAATCTGCAAAGGGATATTTCAGAAAAAATCTAGAAAGAAGTTTTCTGAGAAACTGCTTTCTGATGTGTTCATTAATTTCACAGTGATAAACCTTTCTTTTGATTGAGCAGTTTGGAAACATTGTTTTTGTAGAATCTTCCAAGGGATATTTTGTAGCCCATTAAGGCCTATGGTGAAAAAGGAAATGTCTTTAGATGAAAACTAGAAAGCACTTTTCTGAGAACCTGCATTGTGATGTTTGCAGTCATGTCACAGAGTTAAAACTTTCTTTTGATTAAGCAGTTTAGAAACACTGTTTTTGTAGAGTCTGTAGACTGATATTTGGGAGCACTTTGAGGTCTGTGGTATAAAGAGAAATATCTACAGATAAAAGCTAGAATACAGCACTGTGAGAATCTCCTTTGTGATGTGAACATTCATCTCAAGAGACAAAACTTTCTCTAGATTGAACAGTTTGCAAGCATGGTTTTTGTAGAATCTGCAAAGGGATTTTCGGAGCTCTTTGAAGCTTATGGTGAAATATTAAACAGGTCCACATAAAATCCAGAAAGAAGCTATCTGAGAAACTACTTTGTGAGTGTGCAGTCATCTCACAGAGTTAAATCCATCTATTGATTTAGCAGCTTGTAAACCTGTTTTTGTAGATTTTATGAAGGGATATTTGGTAGCACTTTAAGGCTAATGGTGAAAAGAGTAATATCTACAGATCAAAACTAGAAAGAAGCTTTCTGAGAACCTTTTTTTGGTCTCTGCATTCACCTCATGGAGTCAAACCTATCTATTTCTTTAGCAGCTTGGAAACACTGTTTTGTAGAATCTGTGAAGGGAAATTTAGGAACACTTTGAGCCCTATGGGGAAAGGAAATACCTTCAGAACAAAACTAGAAAGAATCTTTCTGAGAACCTGCTTTGTGATATGTGCATCCATCTCACAGAGTTAAACAATTCTTTTCTTCGAGCAGTTTGGAAACTGTTTTTGTAGAATCTGTGAAGGGATATTTTGGAGTGCATTGAGTCTTTTGGTGAAAAGAGAATTATCTACAGATAAAAAAACTAGATTGAATTTTTCTGACAAACTGCTTTGTGATGTGTACATTCATCTCACAGAGTTAAACCTTTCTTTTGATGAGCAGTTTGGAAACACTGTTTTTATGTTATCTGTGAAGGGATATTTGGGATTGCATTGATGCTTATGGTGAAAAAGGCAATGTCTTCACATAAAAACCAGAAAGAATCTTTCTGAGAGACTGATTTCAGATGTGTGCATTCATTTCACAGAGTTAAACTTGTTTTTTGGTTGAGCAGTTTGGAAACACTGTTTTTGTAGAATTTGTGAAGGGATATTTGGGAGTACATTGAGGTCTATGGTGGAAATAGGAAAATCTTCAGATAAAAACTAGGAAGAAGTTTTCTGAGAAATTGCTTTGTGATGTGTGCATTCATCTTGCAGAGGTAAACCTTTCTTTTGATTGAGCAGTTTGGAAACACTGTTTTTGTAGAATCAACGAAGGAATATTTGAGAGTCCTTTGAGGCTGTGGTGAAAAAGGAAATTTTGTCAAATAAAAACTAGAAAGGGGCTTTCTGAGAAATTGCTTTGTGATGTCTGCATTCATCTCACAAAGTTAAAGATGTACTTTGATTGAGCAGTTTGGACACACTGTTTTTGTAACATCCACGAAGAGATATTTGGGAGCCCATTGAGACCTATGGTGTAATGAGAAATATCTTCAGATAAAAACTAGAGAGAAGCAACCTGAGAAACTGCTTTGTGATGTGTGCATTCAACTTACAGAGGAAAGCTTTTCTTTTTATTGAGAAGGTTTTGTATTGTAGAATCCACGAAGGAATATTTGGGAGTCCTTTGAGGCCTATGGTGGCACCAGAAACACTGTAAGAGAAAAACTAGAAGGAAGCTTTCTGAGAAACTGCTTTGTGATGTTTGAATCCATCTCACAGAGTTAAACATTTCCTTTCGTTGACCAGACAGAAACACTGTTTTTGTGTTTTCGTAGGATCTCCAAAGGGATATTTGGGAGTGCATTGAAGCCTACAGTGAAAAAGGAAATATCTTCAGATAAAAGCTGGAAGGAAGAAACCTGAGAAACTGCTTTATGATGTGTGCATTCATCTCACAGAGTTAAATACTTCTTTTCATTGAACAGTTTGGAAACACTGTTTTTGTAGAATTTGTGAAGGGATATTTGGTAGCACATTGAGGCCTAAGTTGAAAAACGAAATGCCTTCAGATACAAACTAGAAAGACACTCCCTGAAAACTTCTTTGTGAGATATGCATTCATCTCACAGTGTCCCACCATCCTTTTGATTGGGAAGTTTGGAAACACTTTTTCTAGAATCTGCAAAGGGATATTGGGAGTGCTTTGTAGCCTATGGTGAAAAAGGAAATATCTTCAGACACGAACTAGAAAGAAGCATTCTGAGAAACTGCTTTGTAATGTGCATATTCATGTCACATATTTAAGCCATTCTTTTGATCGAGCAGTAGGGAACTACTGTTTCTCTAGTTTCTGTGAAGGGATGTTTGGGAGCACATTGAGTGCTACAGTGAAAAAGGACATATCTTCAGATAAAACTAGAAAGAATCTTTCTGAGAAACTGCTTTGTGATGTGTGCATTCACCTCATAGAGGTAAAGTTTTATTTGGTTGAGCAGTATGGAAACACTGTTTTTCTAGAATCTGAAAAGAGATATTTGGGAGCGCATCAAGGTCTATGTTGAAAAAGGAAGTATCTTCACATACAAATTAGAAAGAAGCTCTCTGAGAAACTTCTTTGTGATATGAGCATTCACATCACATAGTTAAACCTTTCCTTTGAGTGAGCAGTTTGGAAACACGGTTTTTATAGAATCTGCAAAGGGATATTTCAGAGCACAGTGAGGCTTATGGTGAAAAAGGAAATATCTTCATGTAGAAACTAGAAAGAAGTTTTCTGAGAACCTGCATTGTGATGTGTGCATTCATCTCAAAGACTTAAACCTTTCTTGGGATTGAACAGTTTCTAACCCTGTTTTGGCAGAATCTGGGAGGGGATATTTGGGAGTGCATTGACACCTATGGTGAAAAGGGAAATATCTTCACATACAAACTACAAATAAGCTTTCTGAGAAACTGCTTTGTGATGTGTGCATCCAAGTCACAGATTTAAACCTTTCTTTTGATTGAGCAGTTTCAAACCACCGTTTTTATAGAATCTGCAAAGGGATACTTGGGAGCACATTGAGGCATTTGTTGAAAAAGGATATATATTCAGATACAAACTGGAAAGAAGCTTTCTAAGAAACTGCTGTTGATGTGTGCATTCATCTCACAGATATAACACTTTCTTTGGATTGAAGAGTTTGGAAACACCGTTTTTATAGAATGTGCCAAGGGATATTTGGGAGTGCTTTTTACCCTATGGTGAAAATGGAAATTTCTTCAAATGCTAACTAGAAAGCTTTTCGAGAAACTGCTTTGTGATGTATGCACATCTTACAGAGCTAAAAATTTCTTGTGTTTGAGCAGTTTCTAACATTATTTTCACAGAATCTGTGAAGGGATACTTGGAAATACAATGAGGCCTATGGTAAAAAAGGAAATATCTTCAGATGAAAACTAAAAAGAAGTTTTCTGAGAAACTGCCTTCAATGTGTGCATTCATGTGACAGAGAAAAACCTTTCTTTTGATTGAGCAGTTTGGAAACACTGTATTTGTAGAATCTGTGAAGGGATATTTGTGAGCACTTTGAGGCCTATGGTGAAAAAGGAAATATCTCCAGGTAAAAACTAGAAAGATGCTTTTTGAGAAACAGTTTTGTGATGTGTGCACTCAACTCACAGAGTTAAACATTTCTTTTGATTGAGCAGTTTGGAAACACTTTTTTTGTAGAAACTGTGAAGGGATATTTAGGAACACCTTGAGTCATATGGTCAGAAAAGAAATATTTTCTCATTAAACCTAGAAAGAAGGTTTCAGAGAAAGCTCTTTGAGATGTATACATTCATCTCACAGAGTTAAATCATTCTTTGGAATGAGCAGCTTGGAAAAACTGTTTTTGTAGGAATTGTGAAGGGATATTTGGGAATGCTTTGAGGCCTATAGTGAAAAAGGATACAACTTCAGATAAAATCTATAAAGAAGCATTATGAGAAACTGCTTT
>NW_012101292.1:92902-96496 GCF_000951045.1 Mandrillus leucophaeus
GGAAAAGAGAAATATCAACAGATAAAAACCACAAAGAAGCTTTCTGAGAAACGGCATTTTGATGTCAGCATTCATCTCACAGAGTTAAACCTTTATTATGACAGAGTAGTTTCAAAATATTGGTTTTGTAGAAACTGCAAAGGGTTATTTGGGAGTGCATTGAGGCCTATGGTAAAAAGACAAATATCTTCAGAAAAAAAAAGACGTTTTCTGAGAACCTGCTTTGTGATTTGTGCATTCACCTCATAGAGATAAACTGTTCTTTTGATTGAAAAGGTTGAAAACACTGGTTTTGTAGAATCTGCAAAGGGATATTTGGGAGCTCTTTGAGGCCTATGGTGAAAGAGGAAATATCTTCAGATAAAAACTAGAAAGAATATTTCTGAGAAACTGCTTTGTTCTATTTGCATTCATCTCACAGACTTAAGCTTTCTTTTGATGGCAAAGTTTGGATACACTGTGTTTCTAGATTCTGCAAAGGGGTATTCGCGAGTGCTTTGAGGTCTCAGCAGGGAGAACATATATCTTCAGATGAATACGATAAGTTAGCTTTCTCAGAAAATGCTTTGTAATGTGTGAAATCATCTCACAGAGTTAAGCCTTTCTTTTGATTGAGTAGTTTGAAAACACTCTAGTTGTAGAATCTGTGAAGGGACATTTTGGAGTGCTTCGAGTCCTAGGATGAAAATGGAAATATCTTCGCATACAAATTAGATGGAAACTTTCTGAGAAGGTGCTTTGTGATATGTGCATTCGTCTCACAGAGTTAAACATTTGTTTTGATTCAGGAGATGGTAAACACTTTTTGTATAATCTGTGAGGCAATATTTTGCAGCACTTTGAGGCTTGTGTTGAAAATTAAGTATCTTCAGATTCAATCTAGACAGAAACTGTCTGAGAAACTGCTTTGTGATGTGAACATTCATCTCACATAAATAAACCTTCCTTTTGATTGAGCAATTTGGAATCACTGTTTTTGTAGAATCTGTGAAGTGGTATTTGGGAGTGCTTTAAGGCCTATGGAGAAAAAGGAAATCTCTTCAGATGAAAACTAGATGGAAGCTTTCTCAGAAACTGCTTTGTGATGTGTGCATTCATGTCATAAACTTAAATAATTCTTTTGATTGGACTGTTTGGAAACAATCTTTCTGTAAAATCTGAAAGTGGATACATGAGAATGCCTTGAGGCCTCTGGTGAAAAAGGAGAATATCTTCAAATAAAAAATAGAAAGAAACTTTCTCAGAAACTGTTTCATGATTTGTTTAATCATCTCACAGAGTTAAACCTTTCTTTTGAGGTGCAGTTTGGAAACAGTTTTTGTAGGATCTGTGAAGGGATATTTCTGTGTGCTTGGAGGCCTACGTTGAATAAGGAAATATCTTCAGATGAAAACTAGAAGGAAGTTTTCTCAGAAACTGCTTTGTGATGTATGCATTCATCTCACAGAGTTAAACATTTGCTTTGATTGAGTGGTTTGGAAACACTGTTCTTCTAGAATGTGTGAAGGGATATTTCAGATCACTTTGAGGTCTATCATGAGAAAGAATGTATCTTCAGATAAAAATTAGAAAGAAGCTTTCTGAGAACTTGCATTGTGATGTGTGCATTTATCTCACAGAGTTAAACGTTTGTTTTGATTGTGCAGTTTGTAAACGCTGTATTTGTAGAATCTGTGAGGCGATATTTGGGAGTGCTTTGAGGCCTATGGTGAAAAAGGAAGTATCCTCAGATGCAAACTAGATGGAAGCTGTCTGAGAAACTGCTTTGTGATGTGAACATTCATCTCTCAGATTTAAATTCTTCTTCTGATTGAGCAGTTTGGGCACACTGTGTTTGTAGAATCTATGAAGGGATATTTTTGACTGCATTGCGGTCTAGGGAGATAAAAGAAATATTTTCAGATAAAAACAAGAAGGAAGCTTTCTCAGAAACTGCTTTTTTATGTGAGCATTCATCACACGGAGGTAAAACTTTCTTTAGTTTGAGCAGTTTGGAAAGACTGTTTGTGTAAAGTCTGCGAAGGGATATTTCAGAGTGCCTTGAGCCCTACAGTGAAAAAGGAAATATCTCCAAATACAAATTAGAAAGAAGTTTTCTGAGAAGCTGCTTTGTGAGTGGGAATTTATCTCTCAGTGTTAAACTTTTGTTTTGATGGTATAGTTTGTAAACTCTGTTTTTTTAGTCTGTGAAGACATATTTGGGAGTTCTTTGAGGCCTATTGTGAAAAAGGAACACATCACAAAGCATTTTCTCAGACAACTTCCTTCTAGTTTTTGTACTTGGATATTTGCTTTTTCACCATTGGCCTCAATGAGCTCCCAAATGTCCATTTGCAGACTGAACAAGAGCAGTGTTTCTAAATGGCTGAATACAAAGAAACTTTTAACACTGTGAGATGAATGCACATATCACAAATCAGTTTCTCAGAAAGCGTCTTTCTGGTTCTTATTTGAAGAGATTTCCTTTTTGACTGAAGGCATCAATGCTTTCCCAAATATCCTTTCACAGATTCTACTAAAACAGTTTTTCCTAATGGTTGAATCGAAATCATTGGCCTCAATGAGCTCCAAGTGTCCATTTGGAGAATAGTGAAAAGCATTGTTTCCAAACTGTTGAATTCAGGGATATGTTTCACTCTGAGATGAATGGACACATCAAAAAGCAGTTTCTCAGAAAGATTCTTTCTAGTTTTAACTGAAGATCTTTTCTTTTTCACCATAGATCTCAAAATGCTCCCAAATATCCCTTTGCAGATTGTATTTATACTGTGATATTCACCATTTTTCTCAATGATCTCCCAAATGTCATTCTGTAGAATGCACCAAAACAGTGTTTCCAAACTGCTGAATACAAAGAAAGTTTTAACTCTGTGAGATGAATATACACATGAATTCACACATCACAAAGCAGTTTCTCAGAAAGTTTCCTTCTAGTTTTTATCAGAAGATGTTTCCTTTTTCAACATATGCCTCAATGCACTCCAAAATATCCCTTCACATATGCTACAAAAAGAGTGTTTCAAAATTGCTGAATGAAAAGAAAGGTTTAACGCTGAAATATTAATGCACACATTACAAAGCAGGTTCTGATAGAGTATCCTTCTAGTTTTTACCTGGGATATTCTCTTTTTTTTGCAATTGGGCTCAAAGCTTTCCAAGAAACTACTTTATCAAGTGTGCATTCGTTTCACAGAGTTACACCTTTCTTTGGAATCAGCAGTGTGGAAACACTGTTTTTGTAGAATCTGCGAAGGTACATTGGGGAGTGCATTGAGGTCACTGGCAAAAATCTGATATCCCGTGATAAAAACTAGAAGGAACCTATCTGAGAAATCACTTTGTGGTGTGTGCATTCATCTCACAGAGTTACACGTTTCTTTACATACAGCAGTGTGGAAACAGTTTCTGTAGAATTTCTGAAGGGATATATGGGAGTGCATTGAGGCCTAGGGTTAAGAACGAAACATCTTCAGAAAAAAACTAGAAAGAAGCTTTCTAAGAAACTTCTTAGTGATATGTGCAGTCATCTCACAGAGTCAATCCTTTCTTTGGATTCAGCAGCTTGGAAGCACTGTTTTTATCCTATTCTTCGAA
>NW_012101292.1:98821-99429 GCF_000951045.1 Mandrillus leucophaeus
AAAAAAAATCTTCATATATAACTAGAAAGGAGCTTTCTCAAAAAGTACTGTGTGATGTGTGCATTCGTCTCACAGAGTTAAACTTTTCTTTTGATTGATCAGTTTGGAAACACCATTTTTGTAGAAACTGCATAGGGATATATGGGAGCACATTGAGGCCTATGGTGAGAAAGGAAATATCTTCAGACACAAACTAGAAAGAAGCTTTCTGAGAAAGCTGCTTTGTGATGAGTGTATTCACCTCACAGAGTTAAAGCTTTCTCTTGATTGTGCCGCTTTTAAACACTGTTTTTTGCGGAATCAGTGAAGGAATATTTGGGAGTGCTTTCAGGCATATGGTGAAAAAGGAAATACCTTCATATAGAAACCAGAAAGAAGCTTTCTCAGAAACTGCTTTGTGATCTGTGCATTCTTCTCAAAGAGATAAAACTTTCTGTTGATTGAGCAGTTTGGAAACAGTGTTTTTGTAGCATCTGTGAAGGATATTTGGGAGAGCATTGAGTCATATGGTGAAAAAGGAAATATCTTCAAATAAAAACTAAGAAGAAGCATTTGGACAAAGTTCTTTGTGATGTGAGCATTCATGTCACAGAGTTAAACCTTCCTTT
>NW_012101292.1:99737-110909 GCF_000951045.1 Mandrillus leucophaeus
CTGAAATATTAATGCACACATTACAAAGCAGGTTCTGATAGAGTATCCTTCTAGTTTTTACCTGGGATATTCTCTTTTTTTTGCAATTGGGCTCAAAGCTTTCCAAGAAACTACTTTATCAAGTGTGCATTCGTTTCACAGAGTTACACCTTTCTTTGGAATCAGCAGTGTGGAAACACTGTTTTTGTAGAATCTGCGAAGGTACATTGGGGAGTGCATTGAGGTCACTGGCAAAAATCTGATATCCCGTGATAAAAACTAGAAGGAACCTATCTGAGAAATCACTTTGTGGTGTGTGCATTCATCTCACAGAGTTACACGTTTCTTTACATACAGCAGTGTGGAAACAGTTTCTGTAGAATTTCTGAAGGGATATATGGGAGTGCATTGAGGCCTAGGGTTAAGAACGAAACATCTTCAGAAAAAAAACTAGAAAGAAGCTTTCTAAGAAACTTCTTAGTGATATGTGCAGTCATCTCACAGAGTCAATCCTTTCTTTGGATTCAGCAGCTTGGAAGCACTGTTTTTATCCTATTCTTCGAAAGGACATTTTGGAACTCATTTAGGCCAATGGCAAAAAAGCAAGTATCCCAGGATGAAACTACAAGGAAACTATCTGAGAGACCCATTTCTGATGTGTGCGTTCATCTCACAGTGAAACTTTTCTTTTCATTCAGGAGTTTGGAAACACAGTTTTTGTAAGGCCTGGGAAGGGATATTTGTGAGTGTATTGGGGCCTATGGTGAAAAAGGAAACATCTTCAGATAAAAAGTAGAAAGAAGCTTTCTGAGAAACTGCCTTGTGATGTGTACATTCGTCTCACAGAGTTAAAACTATCTTTGGATTCAGCTGTCTGGAAGCACTGTTTTTGTCCAGTTTACCAATGGACATTTGGGAGTGCATTGAGTCATAAGGCAAAAAACTGGATAGCCCCAGATAAAAACTAGAAGGAAATTACCTGAGAAGTCATTTTGTGATGTATCCATTCAACTGGCAGAGTTAAACCTTTCTTTCATTCAGCAGTTTGGAAACACGTTTTTGGAGAATCTGGAAGGGATAGTTGGGGGCACATTGAAGTTATGGTGAAAAAGGTATCATCTTCAGATAAAAACGATAAAGAACCTTTCTGGGAAAATGCTTTGTGATGTTTGCATTCGTCTCACAGAGTTAAAACTTACTTTGGATTCGAAAGTTTGGAAACAATGTTTTTTATTCAATTCTGAGAATGGACATTTGGGAGTTCATTGAGGCCAATTTGAAAAAGCGAATAACCCAGGATCATAAGTAGAAGGAACCTATCTGGGAAACCACTTTCAGGTATGTGAATTCACCTCACAGAGTGAAATTTTTCCCTTCATTGAGCAGTTTGAAAACACTGTTTTTTTTACAATCTACAAAGGGATACTTAGGAGTGCATTGAGACCTAGGGTAAAAAAGGAAATATCTTCTAATTAAAACTAGAAAGAAGGTTTATGAGAAACTGCTTCATCATGTGTACATTCATCTCATAGACTCAAACCTTTCTTTGGATACAGCAGTTTGGAAACACTGTTTTTGTCATTTGGGAGCTCATTGAGGCCAAGTGTGAAAAAGCAAGTATCCCAGGATAAACACTAGAACGAAGCTATCTGAGGAAACACTTTGTGATGCGTTCATTCATCTCCCAGAGTTAAACTTTTCCTTTCACTCAGTATTTTGAAACATTGTTTTTGCAGTATCTGTGAGGGGATATTTGGGAGTGCATCCAGGCCTATGGTGAAAAAGGATTCATGTTCACATGAAAAGGGGAAAGAAGCCTTCTGAGGAACTCCTTTTTGATGTGTGCATTCATCTCACAGAGTTAAAACTTTCTTTGGATTCAGCAGTTGGGAAACCCTGTTTTTGTCCATTCTGTGAATGTATATTTAGGAACTCATTGAGGCCAATGGCAAGACAGTGAATATCCCAGGATAAAATCCAGAAGGAAGCTATCTGAGAAACCATTTTGTGATATGTGCATTCATCTCACAGAGGTACGCTTTCTTTCATTCAGCAGACTGGAAACACTGTTTTTTCAGAACCTTTGAAGTGATATTTGCGAGTGCATGGAGGCCTATGGTGAAAAAGGAAACATCTTCAGATAAAAAGTAGAAAGAAGCTTTCTGAGAAAGTGCTCTATGATTTCTGCATTCATCTCACAGAGTTACACTTTTCTTTGGATTTAGCAGTTTGGTAACACTCTTTAAGTCCATTCTGTGACTGGACAGCCCAGAATATTTCACATACGTTATTTTCTATTTCCCTGAGTGCTGGCTTGTCTGGGAAATAAAGGGAAACAGTACAAAAGAGATAAATTTTAAAGCTGGCTGTCTGGGGAAGACATCACATGTCAGCAGACTCTGTGATGACCCCTGAGCCATAAAACCAGCACATTTTATTAGCAATTTTCAATGAGGAGAGAGTGCATGAATAGGCTCTGGGTCACATAGATCACATATTTCAGGGATGACAAAAGATCACAAGGCAGAAGGTCAGTGTGAAACTAAAATCACTAATGAAGTTCCATGTCCTGCAGTGCACACATTATCAGGGTTCAAGAGCAGAGAACCGGCCTGACTAGAATTTGCCAGGCTGGAATTTTCTAATACTAGCAAGCCCAGTGGTGCTGCAGGATACTAGGGCATGTTTCATCCCTATCTACATCTGCATAAAGGCAGTCACTCCCAGGGTGAGCATTTCGGAGGCCTCCCCTGGGAATGCATTATTTTCCCAGGGCTGTTAATTATTAATATTCTTTACTGGGGAAATAATTCAGTGACGCTTCTCTTGCCCATTTTTGGTAATACGAAAAATATGGCTCTGTCCTGCCTGGTCCACAAGCAGCCAAACTATGGATATCTCCCTTGTTCCCTGAACATTGCTCTTATTCTGTTCTTTTATCAAGGTGCCCACATTTCATATTGTTTAAACACACATGCTCTACAAACAATTTTTGCAGTTAATGCAAGCATCACAGGGTTCTGAGGCAACATACATCTTCAGCTTATGAAGATGTCAGGATTAAGAGATTAAAGTAAAGATAGGCATAGGAAATCACAAGATTATTGATTGGGGAAGTGATAAATGTCCATGAAATCTTCACAATTTATGTTCAGAGATTGCAGTAAGGACAGGTGTAAGAAATTATAAAAGTGTTAACTTGGGGAACTAATAAATGTCCATGAAACATTCACAATTTATGTTCTTCTGCCATGGCTTCAGCCAGTCTTTCCATTCAGAGTACCTGACTTCCTGCAACGTCTCTCTTTTTTTATATATAAATGTTCCACAGTGATGAAGGCTTGTTCGTTCTCTCAATTTTGATGCAGGATCTTTGACTGGTACAGCACACTAAAAATAAGCCAATTAAACAGAGAAACATAATTCCAAATTTTCTATAGTTGTGCCCCCAATAGATTTTATCCAAGTCATGGGGTTTAATCCATAAATATTTTCTGCCACCTAATATAACATCTCAGCTCCAGACACAATGGATAAGTGAGCTTGAGAGGCTTCAATTTTTTTTTTAATTTAGTTGTGTCCAATGATAAATTATCTTCCCTACCCAGAAGGTATCTTTTGAACATTTCCCATGAATGATCAGTCTCGTTATAAGAATACAGCATGATGTAGTAATCAGAGGTACTCCGATTGCACTGCATTTTCTTTTCTTTTATTTTTTTGAGACGGAGTCTCGCTCTGTCCCCCTGGCTGGAGTGCAGTGGCACAATCTTGGCTCACTGCAAGCTCCGCCTCCTGGGTTCCTGCCATTCTCCTATCTCACCCACCCAAGCAGCTGGGACTATGGGCACCCGCCACTGCGCCCGGCTAATTTTTTGTGTTTTTAGTAGAGATGAGGTTTCACCGTGGTCTCAATCTCCTGACCTTGTGATCCACCCGCCTCGGCCTCCCAAAGTGCTGGGATTACAGGCATGAGCCCCCGTGCCCGGCTATTTTCATGCGATGTTTGAGACTCACTACGTGATCCCCAAGCCAAATAACAGACTGTCTTGCATCATTAATTTGATTAAACAATCTTTGATCAATGCTTTTTTGAGAATTCCACATTTGGGCGGAATTGGCTTGCCAGTCATTAACAAAATGACCCTTTTGAATAGATTGATATAACATCATTCCGGCAGGGTTAGCCATTGCAGTGACTGTAATTAGGTCCATGACAACAGCAATTAAAGTGAAAAATCTCTTAGATCTTTGTAGAATTCACCGTAACACTTCATTAATTAAATGTATCGAGGGGGAGGATACCCAAGGTCTGGGCAACGTTACCAGAATCCAGATTCCTTCTCGAGATTGAACCAACATTACACTTTTCCTGGAGTTAAAATGGGATATAATACAAGTGTATAAATGACAATTAATACATTGGACAGTTTGATTGTTTGTCCAAATTTTGATATTTCCCACTAGCAGCATGTAAGGAGTCTTAAAACAATTCTGTATGGTAACAGTCATGTTGGAGGTAAGTAAAGCAGAATGTCTGGATCTACGTTGATACTGAAAGAGGGGCACAATAGTAGGGACAACAGACAGAATAGATTCCTCTTCCCATACTCACAGCTCAGACATGGAAATAGCCAATTTCCAAAGTTCTCGATATTTTGGGCTCAGAATGGGGAGTATCATATGAGGACTCAGGGAGTCCTGTATTTCCCCATTTTAAGGGAAAGAATGAGCTGAACCTCCTATGCAAAGGATAAGAATGATTCTTATTCTCCCAGTAAGAAATAAAATAAGCCTCCAGGCATTCCCTTCTGCCAGTGGAGCAACGGTTTTTAAATTAGCCCTTTGGTGCACAGCCTATTACTAAACCATATGAGTCATTTATTAATATTACTGCATATGAGTTAACAGAATCTTCCCAAATTAAAGTTTTAGATGGGCCTTCAAAATTTTTAAGGGCATGGTTTTCCTGCAGGTTTACATTAAAAGTATGGAGCATCTCCCATACTTTTCATTTGTTTTAAAGGAGAAAGGGAGAGGCCAGAGACCACATGTCCCAGTTCCTCTGTAGTTGATCTCTCTTGAAGGTAAGCAGCCCAGACTTAAGTTTCTAGATGAATACAACTAGGTGCATGTCAGAGGCACAAATGGGGTTATTTATAACCAATGATAACATTAAATGCAGTGCCTTCTTCTCCTGGTTGAATAGGGCAACTGTAGTTCCAGGCATCCACACACTATCGTTAGTGTAGATTTCTGCAGGAGCCTCTATCCAAGTGAGAGGTCGAACAAGTGGAGGAAAAGGCACGTAATCCCAATAAGAATAATTATGTGTAGCAGGTAAATGAGTGTCAGAGGAAACTGGTGAGACAGAAAGCATAAGGAGGGGAATCATTAAATAAAACCTATTGTAAGTGAGATTGAGTGCTGAAGGAGGAAGAGAAGAACAGAGGGGTGTTATTTTTAGGCTAATAGAAATGATGAAATCTTTATGTTTGTAAGGAGAAAAAGAAAGGTAATCAGGAGAAGTGGGATTAGTTATATGGGTCTCCATTACCATTAAGGAGGATTGAATCTGACCAATTGTGATTTGGTGTGCCAGCTTCTAAGGAGTTGATATACATCTCACCATGTCTGAGGGTAGTCTCTGACTCAGACGTCTTTCCCTTCTGGTTTTCTTTTGATGATCTCCTGGTGAAACACAAGCATATCCTCTTTCCCACGTTAAGTAGAATCAGAGACAATATTTAAAGTTTGGAGAAATCCTGTAAGGCAGTAATCACAGCAATTAACTCTGCCTTTTGAGCAGAGATATAAGAGGAAAAATAAGTTGGTCTGTAGAACCGACATAACCAGCATTGCCATTCCTGGAGCCATCAGTGAACACTGTAATGGCCTCAGGAATGGGCTGATATTTGGTTAATCAAGAGACCACCCAATACATCATTTTTATAAAATCCAACAACTTGTTCGTTGGATAATGATTGTCAGTAACACCAATGAAATTAGCCAAGTGAATTTGCCACAGTACAGAACGCTGAAAGGTGGCCTGAATTTCGACCTGATTTAAAGGAACTACAATTAAATTCAGATCAAATCCATGAATTTGAAGTATTCTACACGAAGCCTGTCCAATTAAGATGGTTATTTGGTCCAGATAGAGAGACAAAGTTTTTAACTCAGAATGAGAAAGAAAATACCACTCCACTAAGTCATTATGTTGAACTATAAGTTCAGTAGGGGAGTGTAATGAAGAAGCTGAAAAGGCTGACACGGCTATACTCTAGATAGCTGGGCAGTCTGGATTCTTTCCTCTGCGAATTCCAGTTCTAGTAAAGCCTCAGGGGTCAAAGTCCTGCAGCTGCAGAGATTGGAATCTCCCCGCAGCGTGGAAAGCAATTTAGACAACACATAGGTCAGAATATCTAAACAAGGTCTTAAATAATTAATGTTACCCAAAAGTTTTTGGAAGTAATTTAAAGTTTTTAAAGAATCTCTCCTAATTTGAACTTTTTAAGATTGAATACGTTGTTTATTGACCCCATTCCTATATAGTGAACTGGGGTGGTCTGTTGAATTTTATCCTGAGTGATGCGTAAACCATCCTCTGTAACACAGCAGCTCAAAATTTGATAATGGTCAGTCAATTAATTATTTATCAGTGGGAGTAGCAATTAAAATATCATCAATATAATGAAGAATATAGGCTTGGGGAATTTGGGCTTGAACTGGTGAAAGCACTTGTCTAACATAAACCTGGCAGATTGTAGGGCTGTTCAGCATTCCCAGAGGAAGTGCTTTACATTGACAATGAGCCGTAGGCTCCTGATTATTGATAGATGGCACAGTAAAAGCAAATTTTTCACAATCTGATTTATGTAAAGCAATATGAAAAACAGTCTTTAAGGTCATTAACTATGAGAGGTCAATTTTTAGGTATTAAAGCAGGGGCAGGCATGCCTGGTTGGATGGCACCCATAGGTGTAATTGCAATGTTAATGGCCCTTAAATCAGTTACCATCCACCACTTGCCTGATTTCTTTTTTACTAGAAACACAAGAGAATTACAGGGGGAAAGAGAAGGTTCCACATTTCCAAGTTGTAACTCTTCAGAAACCAATTGAAATAAAGTCTCCAGTTTTTCTTTAGAGAGCAGCCACTGCTGAATCCAAACTGGTGTGTCAGATTTCCATTGTAAAGGGATAGGATCAGGAGGCATGGTAGTGGCTGCCACTAAAAGGGATAAACTAAACCAGTCCTGTTTCCTTTTACAGTAACTGGGAAGGGTTTAGTTATCCCTTCATGCTTTGGACAGAGACCAAACTCCATGGTTTCCATCATATGCTGACCGGGAGCACTATAAGAGTTAGGTGGAATATTAATTTTAACCCCAGTATCTGTATGCTGAGCCTGAGTAATTAGAATGCCATTAGTACAATTTAGCTAAGCCTGCAGACGGGCCTCTGATTTAGGTGAGCCTACAGATGGGCAACATCTGCACACTAGGCTGAGATGGGGTTAGAACAGTTTTTGCCAAAAAGTCCCAGTCTAAAGGAAGCAAAGTGACCTCAGTACCATTTAACATAAGGAGAAGTAGGGCCATACTGAGTACAAGTATCCTTAATTTTTTTTAAAAAAGGAAGATTGAGTGGCACATATCAGTGAAGACCAGAATGAGAGTGTGAGAAAGGGGCATTGAAAGAGCAGAAGAGGCAGAAGTATATTGGTGAATACTGGCATCTATGTGTGAAGAAGAGTACAGAAAAGCAGGTTGAGTGGATGGCAAAGTGCTGGTTTGAGGAACCAAAACGATAGGAGGGTGAGAGCCTGTAGTGGAAGGGGGAGAGCCTGTAGAATTACAGGTAAATCGTAGTTTTGTCCTGGAGCCAATATGTGGCACCCAGAGGCAAATGCTGCAAAGGTTTGAAGAGGGAAGAATTACCATCTATGGTCCTGGGCTGTGTGAGTAGGGGCCATGGGAGCTTCAAGTACTGGTTCTTCATGAAAAGAAGTAAGATAAGTAGGGGGTAACATTAAGCCAAAGTCACCAGAGTTAGACATTGAATTTTCAGTATCATTAAGTGGGGGAGGAGTAGCTGAAGGGAGATGCTGCAGGTAACAAAGTGAGAGAGGAAGGTTGAGGAGGTATTAGGATGGCACACACCAAGGCCCATTCACCCCAAACAGTGATGGAAACATAATTTCCTGTCAAGACCAGTTCCCAGACTGTACCAACAAGACTCCATAGTTTTACCTATATGGTTCCTTTTTCAGTAAACCAAGGACAGTATTTTTCCACTGTATAGAGTGACCATATTTTTCCCTGGTTACTCAGACCCTTCCCTGTTCTAACAGGTCTACATGTAAGGTTCCTTTTTCAGGAAACCAAAAACAGTATTTTTCCATTGCCCTGAATAGAGTGACCATATTTTCCATGGGCACTCGAACTCTTTTCTGTTTTAACCAGAGTTTAATATAAAAGAGATAAGTATAATTTTTAGACTCTGTATGACCCACAGTTGATGGAAACCATACTCAGACTACTCACCCGTCATCAGGGAGTCAAACACGCATTTCTGTGGACCAAATCAGTGACGTTTCTCTGCACCTACCAGAGGGAATTGGGTTCCCACATGCACTTGGGAAAAATGAAAGACAACTTGGGCACCAGATATTGGGAGAAACCAGCTCCCAATATTGCAGGGAGGTTCTTTTATATTTCCCTAAGTATCAGCTTGTCTGAGAAATAAAGAGAAAGAGTACAAAAGAGATAAATTTTAAACCTGTGTGTCTGTGGGAGACATCACATGTCAGCAGGTTCCCTGGTGCCCCCTGAGCCATATAACCAGCAAGTTTTTATTAGCAATTTTCAAAGGGGAGGGAGTGCACAAATAGGCTGTGCATCACAAAGATCACATGCTTCAAGGGTTACAAAATATTACAAGGCAGAAGGTCAATGTGAAACTAGAATCACTAATGAACTTCCATATCTTGTAGTGCACACATTGTTAGGGTTCAAGAGTAGAAAACCAGTGTGACTAGAATTTGCCAGGCTGGAATTTTCTAATCCTAGCAAGCCTAGAGGTGCTGCAGGGGACTAGGGCATGTTTCATACCTATCTACATCTACAGAAAGGCAGACACTCCCAGGGTGGCCATTTCAGAGGCCTCCCCTGGGAATGTATTCTTTTCCCAGGGCTGTTAATTGTTAATATTCCTTACAGGGGAAATAATTCAGTGACACTTCTCTTACCCATTTTCAGGAATAAGAGAAATATGGTTCTGTCCTGTCCAGCCCACAGGCAGTCAGACTTTAAGGTTATCTCCTTTGTTCCTTGAACATCACTGTTATCCTGTTCTTTTTTCTAGGTGCCCAGATTTCATATTGTTTAAACACACAGGCTTTACAAACAATTTTTGCAGTTGCAATCATCACATGGTCCTGAGGCAACATACATTCTCAGCTTATGAAGATGTCGGGATTAAGAGACAAAAGTAAAGACAGGGATAGGAAATAACAAGAGTGTTGGTTTGGGAAGTGATAAGTGTCCATGAAATCTTCACAATTTATGTTCAGAGATTGCAGTAAGGACCAGAGTAAGAAATTATGAAAGTATCAATTTGGGGAACTAATAAATGTCCATGAAGAACAATTTATGTTCTTCTGCCACAGCTTCAGCCAGTTCTTCCATTTGGGTTCCCTGATTTCCTGCAAGAAAACACTGTTTAAGTCCATTCTGCAAATGGACTTTTGGGAGCTCATTGAGGCCAATGGCGAAAAAGCGAATATCCCAGGATTAACACTAGAAGGAAGCTATCTGAAAAACCACTTTGTGATCTGAGCATTCATCTCACTAAGTTAAATATTTATTTTTGTTCAGCAGTTGGGAAACACTGTTTTCGTAGAATCTGCAAAGGGACACTTAGGAGTGCACTGAGAACTATAGTAAAAGAGGAAATATCTTCAAATAAAAACTAGAAAGAAGCTCTCTGAGAAACTTCTTTGTGATGTGTGCATTCATCTCACAGATTTATAAATTTCTTTGTATTCAGCAATTTGGAAACACCATTTATATCCATTCTAGGAATGGACATTTGGAAGCTCATTTAGGCCAATAACAAAGAAGTGAATATCAGAGGATAAAAAATAGAGGAAACTATCTGAGAATCCACTTTGAGATGAGTGCATTCACCTGGCAGAGTTAAATGTGTCTTTTCATTCAGCAGTTTGGAAACACTGTTTTTATAGAATCTGCAAAGGGATACTTAGGAGTGCATTGAGACCTAGGGTATAAAAGGAAATATCTTCAAATAAAAATTAGAAAGAAGCTTTATGAGAAACTGTTTTCTGATGTATGCATTCATCTCACAGAGTTAAACCATTGTTTGGTTTCAGCAGTTTAGAAACATTGTTTTTTGTCCATTCTGCAAATGGACATTTGGGATCTCATTGAGGCCAATGGTGAAAAAGCGAATATCCCAGGATAAAAACTAGACAGAAGCTATCTGAGAAACCTCTTTGTGATGTGTGCATTCGTCTCACAGAGTTACACTTTTCTTTTCATTCAGCAGTTTGGAAACACTCTTTCTAGAATTTGTGAAGGGATATTTGGGAGCAGTTTCATGTATATGGTGAAAAAGATAAAAACTATAAAGAGGCTTTCTGAAAATATGCTTTGTGATGTGTGCATACATCTGACATAGTTAAAACTTTCTTTGGATTCCGTAGTTTAGAAATAATGTTTTTGTCCATTCTAAAAATGGAAATTTGTGATCTCATTGAGGTAACAAAGGTAAAAGAAAATAACACAGGAAAAAAACTAGACGGAAGCTATCTGAAAAACCACTTTGCCATGTGTGCATTCACCTCACAGAGTTAAGCCTATCTTTTCATCAGCAGTTTGGAAACACTGGTTTTGTAGAATCTCTGAAGGGATATTTGGGAGCATATTGGGGCACATTATGAAGAAGAAAGCATCTTAGGACACAAACTAGAAAGAAGCTCTATGAGAAACTGGTTTCTGAGGTGTCCATTCATCTCACAATGTTAAAACTTTCTTTGGATTCAGCAGTTTGGAAACACTGTTCTTGTCCACCCTGTGAATGGACATTTGGGAGCTCACTGAGGCCAATTGAGAAAAGGGAATATCCCAGGAAAAACACTAGAAGGAAGCTATCTGAGAAACCACTTTGT
>NW_012101292.1:110959-145126 GCF_000951045.1 Mandrillus leucophaeus
TTTAAGGTTATCTCCTTTGTTCCTTGAACATCACTGTTATCCTGTTCTTTTTTCTAGGTGCCCAGATTTCATATTGTTTAAACACACAGGCTTTACAAACAATTTTTGCAGTTGCAATCATCACATGGTCCTGAGGCAACATACATTCTCAGCTTATGAAGATGTCGGGATTAAGAGACAAAAGTAAAGACAGGGATAGGAAATAACAAGAGTGTTGATTTGGGAAGTGATAAGTGTCCATGAAATCTTCACAATTTATGTTCAGAGATTGCAGTAAGGACCAGAGTAAGAAATTATGAAAGTATCAATTTGGGGAACTAATAAATGTCCATGAAGAACAATTTATGTTCTTCTGCCACAGCTTCAGCCAGTTCTTCCATTTGGGTTCCCTGATTTCCTGCAAGAAAACACTGTTTAAGTCCATTCTGCAAATGGACTTTTGGGAGCTCATTGAGGCCAATGGCGAAAAAGCGAATATCCCAGGATTAACACTAGAAGGAAGCTATCTGAAAAACCACTTTGTGATCTGAGCATTCATCTCACTAAGTTAAATATTTATTTTTGTTCAGCAGTTGGGAAACACTGTTTTCGTAGAATCTGCAAAGGGACACTTAGGAGTGCACTGAGAACTATAGTAAAAGAGGAAATATCTTCAAATAAAAACTAGAAAGAAGCTCTCTGAGAAACTTCTTTGTGATGTGTGCATTCATCTCACAGATTTATAAATTTCTTTGTATTCAGCAATTTGGAAACACCATTTATATCCATTCTAGGAATGGACATTTGGAAGCTCATTTAGGCCAATAACAAAGAAGTGAATATCAGAGGATAAAAAATAGAGGAAACTATCTGAGAATCCACTTTGAGATGAGTGCATTCACCTGGCAGAGTTAAATGTGTCTTTTCATTCAGCAGTTTGGAAACACTGTTTTTATAGAATCTGCAAAGGGATACTTAGGAGTGCATTGAGACCTAGGGTATAAAAGGAAATATCTTCAAATAAAAATTAGAAAGAAGCTTTATGAGAAACTGTTTTCTGATGTATGCATTCATCTCACAGAGTTAAACCATTGTTTGGTTTCAGCAGTTTAGAAACATTGTTTTTTGTCCATTCTGCAAATGGACATTTGGGATCTCATTGAGGCCAATGGTGAAAAAGCGAATATCCCAGGATAAAAACTAGACAGAAGCTATCTGAGAAACCTCTTTGTGATGTGTGCATTCGTCTCACAGAGTTACACTTTTCATTTCATTCAGCAGTTTGGAAACACTCTTTCTAGAATTTGTGAAGGGATATTTGGGAGCAGTTTCATGTATATGGTGAAAAAGATAAAAACTATAAAGAGGCTTTCTGAAAATATGCTTTGTGATGTGTGCATACATCTGACATAGTTAAAACTTTCTTTGGATTCCGTAGTTTAGAAATAATGTTTTTGTCCATTCTAAAAATGGAAATTTGTGATCTCATTGAGGTAACAAAGGTAAAAGAAAATAACACAGGAAAAAAACTAGACGGAAGCTATCTGAAAAACCACTTTGCCATGTGTGCATTCACCTCACAGAGTTAAGCCTATCTTTTCATCAGCAGTTTGGAAACACTGGTTTTGTAGAATCTCTGAAGGGATATTTGGGAGCATATTGGGGCACATTATGAAGAAGAAAGCATCTTAGGACACAAACTAGAAAGAAGCTCTATGAGAAACTGGTTTCTGAGGTGTCCATTCATCTCACAATGTTAAAACTTTCTTTGGATTCAGCAGTTTGGAAACACTGTTCTTGTCCACCCTGTGAATGGACATTTGGGAGCTCACTGAGGCCAATTGAGAAAAGGGAATATCCCAGGAAAAACACTAGAAGGAAGCTATCTGAGAAACCACTTTGTGATGAGTGCATTCATCTCACAGAGTAAAACCTTTCTTTGCATTCAGGAGTTTGGAAACACTGTTTTTGTAAAACCTGTGGAGGGAAAATTGGGAGCGCATTGAGGCCTAAGGTAAAAAATGAAACATCTTCAAATAAAAAGTAGAAAGAAGCTTTCTGAGATTCTGTTTTGTGATGTACGCATTCATCTGACAGAGCTAAACCTTTCTTTGGATTCAGCAGTTGGAAACACTGTTTTTGTCCATTTTGACAATTGGCAATTTGGAACTCACTGAGGTGAAAGGCAATAATGTGAATATCCCAGGATCAAAACTAGAAGGAATCCATCTGCAAAACTACTTTGTGATGTGTGCATTCATCTTGAAGAGTTAAACGTTTCTTGATATGCAGCAGCTTGTAAACACTGCTTTTGTAGAATCTGCCAAGAGATATTGGGAGTGCATTGAGGCCTATGGTGAAAAAGGAAACACTTTCAAGTAAAAACCAGAGAGAAATTTTCTGAGAAACTGCTGGATGGTGTGTGCATTCATCTCACAGAGTTAAACATTTCTTTGGAGACACCAGTTTGGAAACACTATTTTTGTCCATTGTGTGAATGGAGACTTGGGAACTCATTGAAGTCAAAGGCAAAAATTCAAATATCCTAAGATAAAATCTAGAAGGAAGCTATCTGAGAAACCACTTTGTGATGTGTGCATTTATCTCACAGAGTTAAACTTTCTTTTCATTTAGCAGTTTGGAAACACTGTTTGTGTAGATACTGCAAGGGGATATTGGGGAGTTCATTGAGGCCTATTGTGAAAAAGGAAACATGTTCCCCTTAAAAGTAGAAAGACACTTTTTCAGGAATTGCTTTGTGATGTGTGCATTCATCTCACAGAATTCAACCTTTCTGTGTATTCAGCAGTTTGGAAACCCTGCTTTTGTCCACTCTATGAATGGACACTTCGGAGCTCATTCTTTTGATTCAGCAGTGAGAAAACACTGTTTTGGTCCGTTCTGAGAATGGACATTTGGAAGTCCATTGAAGACAATGGTGAAAAAGCTAATATCCCAGAATAAACACTAGAAGCAAGCAATCTGAGAAATCGCTTTGTGATGTGTGCTTTCACCTGACAGAGTTAAACCTTTACTTTCATTCAACAGGTTACTGTGTCTGTAGAATCTGTGAAGTGATATTCGGGAGTGCATTGAGGTCTATGCTGAAAAAGGAAACATCTTCAGATTAAAACAAGAGGGAAACTTTCTGAGAAACAGCTTTGAGATGTGTGCCTTCATCTCCTAGAGTTAAACCTTCCTTTGGATTCAGCAGTTTAGAAACACTGTTTTTGTAGAAACTGGGAAGGGTTATTTGGGAGTGCATTGAGGACTATGTTGATAAAGAAAACGTCTTCAGATAGAAACTAGAAAGAAGTTTTTTTTGAGAAACTGCTTTGTCATGTGTATATTCATCTCACAGAGTTAAACCTTTCTTTCAATTCAGCGGTTTGGAAGCACTGCTTTTGCTATTCTGCCAAAGGACATTTAGGACCTCTTTGAGGCAAAAAGCAGAAATGCGAATATCACAGGATAAAATCTAGAGGAAAGCTATGTGAGAAACAGCTTTGTGGTATGTGAATTAATCTCACAGTGTTAAATCTTGCTTTTCAGTCAACAGTTTGGAAACACTGTTTTTGAGGAATCTGCACAGGGATATTTTGGATCGCATTGTGGCCTGTGGTGAAAAAGGAAATGACTTCAGATAAACAGAGGAAAGAACTTTCTGAGCAACTTCTTTGTGATGTGTGCATTCATCTCACAGAGTTGTAACTTACTTTGTATTCAGTAGTTTGGAAACACTGTTATTGTCCATTTTGTGAATGGACATTTGGGAGTTCATTGAGTCTATTGGAGAAGAAGCAAATTTCCCAGCATAAAAGGTAGAAGGAAGCTCTCTGATAAACTGTTTGTCATGTGTGCACTGATCTCACCAAGTTACACCGTTCCTTTCAATCAGCAGTTTGCAAGCACTGTTTTTGTGGAATCTGCAAAGGAATATTTGGGAGCGCATTGAGGCCTATTTTGAAAAAGGAAATATCTTCAGATAAAAACTACAGAGAAGCTTTCTGAAAAACTGCTTTGTGATGTGTGCATTCATCTCACAGTATTAAAAATTTTCTTACTCTTCACAGATTGGAAAACCTGTATTTCTCCATTCTGTGAATGGTCATTTGGGAGTTTGTCAGGACAAAGGTGAAAAAGGGAATATTCCACAACAAAAACTAGAAGAAAGCTATCTAAGACACTGTTTTGTGATGTATGAATTCAACTCACGCAGTTAAACCCTTCTTTTCATATACAGTTTTTAGACACATTTTCTGTAGTATCTGCAAAGGGATATTTGGAAAGGCATTGAGGCCTATGGTGAAAAAAGAAATTTCTTGACATAAAAACTAGACAGAAGGATTCTGAGAAACTTCTTTGTGATGTGTGCGTTCATCTCACAGAGTTAAACCCTTATTTCTATTCAACATATTGGAAGCCCTGTTTTTGTCAATTCTGTGAATGGATATTTGGGAGTTCATTTGGATAGAGGCGAAAAAGGGAATATCCCATGATAAAAGCTAGAAGGAAGCTAACTAACACCGTTTTGTGATGTGTGCATCAAACTAGCAGACTTAACAATTCTTTACATTCAGCAGTTTTTTTAACACTGTTTTTGTAGACTCTACAAAGGGATATTGGGATGGGCATCGAGGTCTACAGTGAAAAAGCTAACTTCTTCGGATAAAAATTAACAGAAGCATTCTGAGAAAGTTGTTTGTGATGTGTGAATTCATTTCACAGGGTTAAATATTTCTTTGAATTAAGCACTTAGGAAACAATGTATTAGTCCATTCTGCAAATGGACATTTTGGAGCTCATTGAGGCCAATTGTGAAAAAGTGAACATCCCAGGATGAACACTAGAAGGAAGCTATCTGAGAAATCACTTTGTGACGTTTGCGTTCATCTCACAGAGTTAAGCCTTTCCTTTCATTCAACAGTTTTAAACACTGTTTTAGTAGAATCTAAAAGGAATATTTGGAAGTGCATTGAGGCCTATGGTGAAAAAACAAACTTCTTCAGATAAAAACTAGACAGAAGAATTCTGAGCAACTTCTTTGTGATGTGTGCATTCATCTCATAGTGGTAAACCTTTCTTTTGATCCAGCAATTAGAAAACATTGTTTTGTTTCACTCTGCGAATGGACATTTTGGAGCTCATTGATGCCAATTGTGAAAAAGTGAATGTCTCAGGATGAACACTAGAAGGAAACTATCTGAGAAACTGCTTTGTGATGTGTGAATTCATCTCACAGAGTTACACCTTTCTTTTCATTCAGCAGTTTGTAAGCACTGTTATTGTAGAACCTGTGAAGGGATGTGAGAGAGTGCATTGATGCCTATGGTGAGAAAGGAAACATCTTTGGATAAAAACTAGAAAGAAGCTTTCTGAAAAACTGCTTTGTTATGTGTGCATTTATCTCACCAAGTTAAACCTTTCTTTCTATTTAGCAGATTGGTAAACCTGTTTTTTTTCCATTCTGCAAATGGACATTTGGGAGCTCATTAGGACAAAGGTGAAAAAAGGAATATCCCATGATAAAAATTAGAAGGAAGCTATCTAAGACACTGTTTTGTGATGTGTGCCTTCAACTCACAGAGTTAAACCATTCCTTTCATTCAGCAGTTTTTAGACACTGTTTTTGTACAATCTGCAAGGGGACTTTTGAAAGCGCATTGAGGCCTGCAGTGAAAAAGCAAACCTCTTCATATAAAAACTAGACAGAATCATTCAGAGAAATTTCTTTGTGATGTGTGCATTCATCTTACAGTGTTAAAACTTTCAATTCAGCAGTTAATCAACAGGGTTTTGGTCCATTCTGCAAATGGACATTTGGGAGCTTTTTGAGGCCAATGATGAAAAAAGAATATCCCAGGATAAAACACTAGAAGGAAGCCATCTGAGAAATCTCTCTCTGATATGTCCATTTATCTTGAAGAGCTAAACCTTTATTTTCATACAACACGTTGGTAATACTATGTTTGTAGAATCTGTCAGGGAATATTTGGGAGCACATTGAGGTAAATGGTGAAATAGGAAACATCTTTAGATAAAAACAAGAAAGAAGCTGTCTGTAAAACTGCTTTGGGATGTGTTCATTCATCTCCTAGAGTTAAAAATTTCCTTGGATTCAACAGTTTGGAAATACTGTTTTTGTAGAAACTGCAAGGAGATTTTTGGGAGCACATTGAGGCCTATGGTGATAATGAAAACATCTTCAGATAGAAACAAGAAAGAAACTTTCTGAGAAACTCCTTTGTGATGTGTGTATTCATCTCAAGGAGATAAACCATTGTTTCAATTCAGCGTCTTGGTAACTCCATTTTTGTCCATTCTGCCAATGGACATTTGGGAGCTCTTTGAGGCCAAAGGCAAAAAAGGAAATATCCCAGGATAAAATCTAGAAAGAAGCTATGTGAGAAACAGCTTTGTGATGTGGGAATTCATCTTGCAGAGTTAAACCTTTCTTTTCACTCAGCAATGTGTAAACAATGTTTTCGTAAAATCTGCACAGGGATAATTGGGATTGCATTATGGCCTGTGGTGAAAAAGGAAACAACTTCAGATTAAAAGAAGAAAGAAACGTTCTGAGAAACTGCTTTGTGATGTCTGCATTCATCTCACAGAGTTATAACTTTCTTTGTATTTCACAAATTTGGAATCACCGTTTTTGTCCAGTCTGTGAATGGATATTTGGGAGCTCATTGTGGCGATTGGAGAAGAAGCGAATATCCCAGGGTAAAAACAAGAAGGAACCTATCTGAGAAACTGCTTTGTGAGGTTTGCATTCACCTCACAGAGTTACACCTTTCTTTTCATTCAGCAGTTTGGAAACACTGTGTTTGTAGAATCTGTGAAGGGATATTTGGGAGCGCTTTGAGGTCTATGGTGAAAAAGGAAATATCTCCAGATAAAAACAAGAAAGAAGCTTTCTGAGAAACTGCTTTGGGATGCATGCATTCATCTCCTAGACTTAAACATGTCTTTGGATTTGGCACTTTAGAAACACTGTTTTTGTAGAATCTGCCAGAGACTATTAGGAAGCAAATTGAGGCATACAGTTAGAAAGCAAACCTATTTAGGTCAAAACTAGACAGAAACTTTCTGAGAAACTGCTTGGTGATGTGTGCACTCACCTCACAGAGTTATATCTTTCTTTGTATTCAGTAGTTTGGAAACACTGTTTTTGTCCATTCTGCAAATGAACATTTGGGAGCTCAATGAGGCCAATGGTGAAAAAGTGAATATCCCAGGATTAACACTAGAAGAAAGCTACCTGAGAAATCTCTTTGTGATGTGTGCATTCAACTTACAGAATTAAGCATTTATTTTCATTCAGCAGGTTTGAAACACTGCGTTTGTAGAATCTGTGAAGGGATATTTATGAGCACATTGAACTCTATGGTAAAAAAGGAAACATCTTCAGATAAAAACACGAATGAAAATTTTGGACAAGCTGCTTTAGGATGTGTGCATTCATCTCACAGTGTTAAAACTTTCTTTTCATTCAGCAGTTTGTAAACACTGTTTTTGTCCATTCTGCCAATGGACATTTGGGAGCTCTTTGAGGCCAAAAACAAAAAAGAGAATATCCCAGGATAAAATCTATAAGGAAGCTATGTGAGAAACCCCTTTGTGATGTGTGAATTCATCTCGTTGAGTTACACCTTCCTTTTCATTCAGCAGTTTGAAAAACTGCGTTTGTAGAAACTTCACCGGTATATTTGTGATCATTTCGTGGCCTCTGGTGAAAAAGGAAGCATCTTCAGATAAAAGCAAGAAAGAAGGTTTCTGAGAAACTACTTTGTGATGTGTGCATTCGTCTCACAGATTTATCGCTTTCTTTGTATTCAGCAATGTGGAAACACAGTTATTCTCAATTCTGTGAATGGATATTTGGGAGCTCATTGAGGCCATTGGAGAATAAGTGAATATCTCATGGTAAATACTAGAAGGAAGCTATCTTAGAAACTGCTTTGTTATGTACCCATCAATCTCACAGAGTTATAGTTTTCTTTTCATTCAGCAGTTTGGAAGCACAGTTTTAGTAGAATCTGCAAAGGGATATTAGGGAGTGTATTGAGTCCTATGGTGAAAAATAGACTATCTTCAGATAAAAATTAGAAAGAGGATTTCTGAAAACTGCTTTGTGTTGTGTGCATTCATCTCACAGAGTTAAACATTTCTTTCTTTTTTTTTTTTTTTTTTTTTGAGACGGAGTCTCGCTGTGTCGCCCAGGCTGGAGTGCCGTGGCCGGATCTCAGCTTACAGCAAGTTCCGCCTCCCGGGTTCACGCCATTCTCCCGCCTCAGCCTCCCGAGTAACTGGGACTACAGGCGCCTGCCACCTCGCCCGGCTAGTTTTTTTGTATTTTTTAGTAGAGACGGGGTTTCACCGTGTTAGCCAGGATGGTCTCGATCTCCTGACCTCGTGATCCACCCGTCTCGGCCTCCCAAAGTGCTGGGATTACAGGCTTGAGCCACCGCACCCGGCCAAACATTTCTTTCTATTCAGCAGATTGGAACCCTGTTTCTGTCCATTCTGCAGGTGGACATTTGGGAGCTCATTAGGACAAAGGCAAATAAATGAATGTCCCTTGAGAAAAACTAGAAGGAAGCTATCTAAGACACCATTTTGTGATGTGTGCATTCAACTCGCAGAGTTAAATCTTTACTTTCATTCAGCAGTTTTAAACACTCTTTTAGTAGAATATATAAGGGGATATTTGGAAGTGCATTGAGGCCTGCAGTGAAAAAAAGAAAACTTCTTTAGATAAAAACTGCACATAAGCATTCTGAGCAACTTCTTTGTGATGTGTGCATTCATCTCACAGTGTTAAACCTTTCTTTCGATTCAGCAGTTAGGAAACACTGTTTTGATTCATTCTGCCAGTGGACATTTTGGAGCTCATTGAGGCCAATGACAAAAAAGTTAATATCCCAGGATAAACACTAGAAGGAAGTCATCTGAGAAATCGCTTTGTGATGTGAGTGTTCATCTTCCAGAGTTCAACCTTTATTTTCATTCAACAGGTTGGAAACACTGTTTGTAGAATCTGTGAAGGGACATTTGGGAGTGCATTGAGCTCTATGGTGAAAAAGGAAATATCTTCAGATAAAAACAAGAAAGAAGCTTTCTGAGAAACTGCTTTGGGATGTGTGCATTCATCTCCTGGAATTAAACCTTTCTTTGGATTCAGCAGTTTGGAAATATTATTTTTTGTAGAAACTGCGAACAGATATTTGGGAGCACATTGAGATCTATGGTGATAAAGAAACATATTCAGATTGAAACTAGGAAAAAACTCTCTGAGAATCTCCTTTGTGATATGTGTATTCATCTCACAGATATGAAATTTTCCTTCAATCCAGCAGTTTGGAAACACTGTATTTGTCCATTCTGCCAATGGGCATTTGGGAGCTCTTTGAAGCCAAAAGTGAAAAAGTGGATATCCCAGGATGAAATCTAATAGGAAGGTATGTGAGAAACTGCTTTGTGATGCATGAATTCATGTCGCAGAGTTAAACCTTTCTTTTCACTCAGCAGTTTGGAAACACTGTGTTTATTGAATCAGCACAGGGATATTTTGGATCGCATTGTGGCCTATGGTGAAATAGGGAACATCATCACATAAAACGAAGAAAGAAGCTTTCTGAGAAACTAATTTGTGATGTGTGTATTCATCTCACAGTGTTATAACTTTCTTTGTATTCAGGAGTTTGGAAACACCGTTTGTTCATTCTGCCAATGGACATTTGGGAGCTCATTGAGGCCATTGGAGAAAAACCAAGTATCCCAGGGTAAAAACTAGAAGGAAGCTATCTGAGAAACTGCTTTATGATGTGTGCATTAATCTCACAGAGTTATACCTTTCTTTTCATTCAGCCATTTGGAATCACTCTTTTTGTAGAATCTGTGAAGGGATACCAGGGAGAACATTGAAGTCTATGGTGAAAAAGAAAATATCTTCAGATAAAAACTAGAAAGAAGCTTTCTGAAAACTGATTTGTGATGCGTGCATTCAACTCACAGTGTCACAACTTTCTTTCTGTTCAGTAGTTTGGAAACTCCACTTTTGTTCAATATACGAATGGACATTTGGGAACTCATTGAGGTCATTGGAGAAAAAACGAGTATCCCAGGGTAAAAACTAGAAAGAAGCTATCTGAGAAACTGCTTTGTGATGTATGCATTCATCTTGCAGGGTTACACCCTTCTTTTTATTCAGCAGTTTAGAAACACTGTGTTTGTAGAATCTGCAAAGGGATATTTGGGAGTGCCTTGAGGCCTATAGTGAAAAATTAAATATCTTCACATAAAAGCTAGAAAGAAGCTTTCTGAAAACCTGCTTTGTGATGTGGACATTCAGATCACAGAATCAAACCTTTCTTTATATTTAGCAGATTGGAAAACCTGTATTTTCCCCTTCTGCTATCAGGAGAATCTGCCCCCAATTGTCAACGTGGATTCTTTTCTATATTCCTAAGTGTCAGCTGGCCTGAGAAATAAAAAGAAAGAGTAAAAGAGAGAGAAATTTTAAAGCTGGGAGTCTGGGGAAAACATCACATGTTGGCAGGTTCCATGATGCCCCTGAGCAGTATAAACAGCAAGTTTTTATTAGTGATTCTCACAAGGGGATGCAGTGTACAAATATGGTGTGGGTCACAGAGATAACATGCTTCCAAAGGTTAAAAAATATCACATAGCAAATGGAGGTAGGGTAACATCACAAGAACACAGGACTGGGTGAAACTGAAATTGCTAATGAAGTTTTGGGCACGCATTGTCATTGATAACAGCTTATCAGGAGACAGGGTTTGAGAGCAGAAAACCAGTGTGACCAAAATTTATTAGGCACAAATTTCTTTGTCCTAATAGTAATTGGAGCATTACAGGAGCCCGGGGCTTATTTCATCCCTATGTCTTCAACCGTAAAAGGCAGCCACCTGCAAAGCGGCCATTTCAGAGGCCAAACCTCAGGGGTGCCTTCTCTTTCTTAGGCATGTACCTTGCTAAGAAAAAGAATTCAGCCATATTTCTCCTATTCACTTGAAAGAGGAGAAATATGACTCTGTGCTGCCTGGCACACTGGTAGTCAGATTGAAAGGTTATGTCCCTTGTTCCCTGAACATTACTATTATCCTTTTCTTTTTTGAAGGTGCCCAGATTTCATATTGTTCACACACACATGCTTGTCAACAATACATGCAGTTAATGCAATCATCACAGGGTCCTGAGGTGACACACATCCTCCTCAGCTTATGAAGATGATGGGATTAAGAGTTTAAATTAAAGACAGGCATAGGAGATCACAAGGCTATTCACTGGGGAAGTAATAAGTGTCCATGAAATTTTCATAATTTATGTTCATGGATTGCAGTAAAGACAAGGGTAAGAAATTACAAAAATATTAATTTGGGGAACAAATAAATGTCCATGAAATATTCACAATTTATGTTCTTCTGCCATGCCTTCAGCCAGTCCCTACGTTTAAGGTCTCTGGCTTCCTGCAACATTCTGCAAGCAGACATTTGGGAGCTCATTAGGACAAAGGTGAAAAAGGGAATATCTCAAGATGAAAACTAGAAGGAAGCTCTCTAAGATACCTTTTTGTGATGTGTGCATCTCACAGAGTTCAACCTTTCTTTTCATTCCACAGGTTTTAAACACTGTTTTTGTAGAATCTGTAAAGGGATAGTGGAAGTGCATTGAGGCCTATGGAGAAAAGTAAACTTCTTCAGAAAAAAAACTAGACAGAAGCATTCTGAGAAGCTTCTTCATGATGTGTGCATTCATCTCACAGTGTTAAACCTTTCTTCAATTCAGGAGTTAGGAAACACTGTTTCTGTCGATTCTGCAAATGGACATTTGGGAGCTCATTGAGGCCAATGGCAAAAAAGTGAATATCCTAGGATAAACACTAGAAGGAAGCCATCCGAGAAATTGCATTGTGACATGGGCATTCATCTCATAGAGTTAAACCTTTATTTTCATTCAACAGGATGAAAACACTGTGTTTTTAGGATCTGTAAAGGCATATTTGGGAGCATATTGAGGTCTATGGTGAATAAGGAACCATCTTCAGATAAAAACAAAATATTTTGAGTAACTGCTTTGGGAAGTGTGCATTCATCTACTAGAGTTAAACTTTCTTTGGGTTCAGAAGTTTAGAAACACTGTTTCTGTAGAAACTGCAAAGGTATATTTGGGAGTGCATTGTGGCCTATGGTGATAAAGAAAACAGCTTCAGATAGAAACTGGAAGGAAGTTTTCTGAGAAACTGCATTGTGATGTGTGTATTCATCTCAAAGAGTTAAACCTTTCTTTCAGTTCAACAGTTTGGAAACACTGGTTTTGCCCATTCTGCCAATGGACATTCGGGAGCTCTTTGAGGCCAAGAGCAAAAAAACGAATATCCCAGGATAAAATCTAGAAGGAAAGTATGTGACAAACAACTTTGGTATGTGTGAATTCATCACACAGAGTTAAACCTTTGTATTTATTCAGCAGTTTTGAAACACTGTTTTTGTAGAATCTACACAGGGATATTTGGCATCGCATTGTGACCTCTGGTGAAAAAGGAAACATCTTCAGATAAAAAGAACAACTAAGCTTTCTGAGAGACTTCTTTGTGATGTGTGCATTCATTTCACAGAGTTAAAACTTTCTTTCTATTCAGCAGTTTGGAAACGCCGTTTTTGTCCATTCTGTGAATGGACATTTGGGAGCTCATTGTGGCAATTGGAGAAAGAGTCAATACTCCAGAGTACAAACTAGAAGGAAGTTCTCTGAGAAATTACTTTGTTATGTGTGCATTCATCTGGCAGTGTTAGACCTTTCTTTTCATTCAGCAGTTTGGAAGCACTGTTTTTGTAGAATCTGCAAAGGGATAGTTGGAGCTCATTGAGTTCTATGGTGAAAAAGGAAATATTGTCAGATAAAAACTAGAAGAAAGTTTTTTGAGAAACTGCTTTGTGAATTCTGCATTCATTTCACTGAATTAAACCTTTTTTTCTTTTCAGCAGGTAGGAAGCCCTGTGTTTCTCCCTCTGTAAATGGTCATTTGGGAGCTCATTTGGACAAAAGCAAAAAAGGAAATATCCTATGCTAAAAACCAGAGGCATTGTTTTGTGATGTGTGCATTCCACTCCCAGAGTTAAACCTTTCTTTTCATTCAGTAGTTTTTAAACACTGTTTTTGTAGAATCTGCAAAGGGATATTTGGAAGCACTTTGAAGTCTACGGTGAAAAATCAAACTTCTTCAGATAAAAAATTAGACAGACTCATTCTGAGAAATTTCTTTGTGATGTGTGCATTCATCTCACAGAGTTTAACCCTTCTTTCAATTCAGCAGTTTTGTAGCACTGTTTTTGTCCATTCTGCCAATAGATTTTTGGGAGCTCTTTGAGGCCAAAAGGGAAAAAGCGAATATTCCATGATAAAATCTAGAAGGAAGCTATGTGAGAAACTACTTTGTGATGTGTGAATTTATATCACAGAGTTAGACCTTTCATCTCATTCAGCTGTTTGGAAACACTGTGTTTATTGAATCAGCACAGGGGTATTTTGGATCGCATTGTGGCCTATGGTGATATAGGGAACATCTTCACATACAACGACGAAAGAAGCTTTCTGAGAAACTAATTTGTGATGTGTGTATTCATCTCAAAGAGTTATAAGTTTCTTTGTATTCAGCAGTTTGGAAACACCTTTTGTGTCCATTCTTTGAATGGACATTTGGAGCTCATTGAGACCATTGGAGAAAAAGAAAATATCCCAGATTAAAAACTACAAGAAAGCTATCTGAGAAACTGCTTTGTGATGTGTGCGTTCATCTCACAGAGTTACACCTTTCTTTTAATTCAGCAGTTTTGAAGCATTGTTTTTGTAGAATCTGAGAAGGGATATTTGGGAGTACATTGAGGCTTATGGTGAAAAAGGAAATACCTTCAGATAAAAACTAGAAAGAAGCTTTCTGAAAAACTGCTTTGTGAAGTGTGCATTCACCCCACAGTATGAAACCTTTCTTTCTATTCAGCAGATTGGAAATCCCGTTTTTGTCCATTCTACTATTGGGAGAACCCACCCTGGATAGTCAACATGGGCTCTTTTCTATTTCCTTAAGCATCGACTGGCCTGAGAAATAAAGGGAAAGATTACAAGAGAGAGAAATTTTAAAGCTGGGTGTCTGCAGGAGATATAACATGTCAGCAGGTTCCATGATGTCCCTGAGCCATAAAACCAGCAAGTTTTTATTAGTGATAGTCAAAAGGAGAGGGAGTGTATGAATAGTGTGTGCGTCACAGAGATCATATGCTTCAAAGATAATAAAATATCACAAAGCAAAGGGAGGCAGGATGAGATCACAGGACCACAGGACAGGGCGAAATTAAAATTGCTGAAGAAGTTTAGGACACGCATTGTCATTGACAGCATCTTATCAGGAGAAAGGGTTGATAGCAGACAACCAGTCTGACCAAAATTTATTAGGTGGAAATTTCCTCGACCTAATAAACTTGGGAGCACTATGGGAGAATAGGGCCTATTTCATCCCTTTGTCTTTGACCGTAAAAGACAGCCACCCCCAAAGCAGTCATTTTAGAGGCCTACCCTCAGGGTCACATTCTCTTTCTTAGGAATTTTCTTTGCTGAGAAAAAGAATTCAGTGATATTTCTCATATTTGCTTTTGAAAGAAGATTAATATGGTCTGTTCTGCCTGGCTCACCGACATTCAGAGCTTAATTTTATCTCCTCTGTTCCCTGAATCTTGCTGTTATCCTGTTCTTTTTTAAAGATGCGCAGATTTCATATTGGTCAATCATAAATGTTCTTCAAACAATTTGTGTAATTAATGCAATCGTCACATGGTTCTTCTCAGTTTACAAATATGATGGGATTAAGAGATTAAAGTAAAGACAAGCATAGGAAATCACAAGGGTATTGATTGGGGAAGTGATAAGTGTCCATGGTATCTTCATAATATATGTTCAGAGCTTGCAGTGAAGACATGTATAACAAATTATAAGATATTAATTTGGGGAACTAATAAATGTCCATGAAATCTTCACAATTTATATTCTTCTGCTATGGTTTCAGCCAGTCCCTCCATTCAGGATCCCTGGCTTCTGGCAACATCTCTCCTTTTCTTTTTATATAAATGTGCCATGGTGATGAAGGCTTGTTCTTTATCTCAATTTTGAAGCAGGATTATTTGACTGGCCCAGCACACTAAAAACAAGCCAATTAAACAGATAAACATAATTCCAAAATCTACTACAATGGAGTCTCTAGTAGACTTAATCCAAGTCATGGAGTTTAATCCATAAAGATTTTCTGGCACCTGATCTAACAAGTTAGCTCTGAGCACAATGTAGAAGTGACTTTGAGTGGATTCAAAAATTTGTTTCTTTAATTTAGTTATGTCCAATGATAAATTACCTTCCCTACCCAGAAGACGTCCTTTGACCATTTCCCATGAATCATCAGTCTTGTTATAGGAATACAGGGTGCTACAGAAATCAGAGGTATTCCAGTCACACTGCATTTGCATATGATGTTCGAGACTCAGTACTCGATTTCCAAATTAAATAATGGACTGTCTTAAATCAATAATTTGACTAGCCAATTTTTGATCAATGCCTTGTCAAAATGGGAGTTAATACAATGACAATTAATGCATTGGACAGTTTGATTGTTCATCCAAAATTTTCATATTTCCCACTAACAGCGTGTAAGGGGGCTTAACACAACTCTGGTCAGGTTGGAGGTAGGTAAAGCAGAATGTCTGGATCTACGTTGATACTGAGGGTTGGAGGGTAGTAGCGGGGCAACAGACAGAATAATTTCCTCTTCCCATACTCACAGTCCAGACATGGCAACAGCCAATTTCCAAAGTTCTGGGTGTTTTGGGCTCAGAATGAGGAGTATCATAGGAGGTCTTGGAGGCGGTAATGTCTTTATCTTCCCACTTTAAGGGACAGAATGAGGTGAAGCTCCTATGCAAAGTGGAATGATGATTCTCGTTCTCCCAATAAGAAATAAAACAAGCAGCCTTCAGGCATTGTTTTCCGCCAGAGGAGCAATTGTTTTTAAATAGCCCTTTGGTGCCCAATCTGTTATTAAACCATATGAGTCATTTTTTAATATTACTGCATGTGAGTTAACACAATATTCCCAAATTAAAGTTTTAGATGGGCCCTCAAAACTTTTAGGGCATGATTTTCCTGCAGGTTTATATTGAAAGTATGGGGTATCTCCCAGTACTCCCCCTTTGATTTGTTTTAAGGAGAAAGGGAGAGGCCAGAGGCCAAAAGTCCCGGTTCCTCTGTAGCTGATTTATCCAGAAAAAAAGCAGCCAAGACTTGAGTTTCTAGATTGATACAACTAGCTGCATGTCTAAGGCACAGAGGGGGGTATTTATAATGCATGGTAACATTAAATGCAGTACCTTCTTCTCCTGGTTGAGTAGGGCAACAGTCAGATGTAGCTCCAGACATCTATACACTGTTGTTAGTGCAGATTTCCGCAGGAGCATCCATCCAGGTGAGAGGTCGAATAAGTGGAGGAAAAGACACATAAGCCCAATAAGAAAAATTATGTGTAGCAGGTAAATCGTGTAGCAGGTAAATCAGTGTGAGAGGAAACTGGTAAGACAGAAAGTATGAAAAGGAGAATCATTAAACAAAATCCATTGTAAGTGAGATTGGGTGCTGAAGGAGGAAGAGAAAAGCAGAGAGATATTATTTTCAGGCTAACAGAAATGGTGATAATTTAGGTTTGTAAGGAGAAAAAGAAAGGTAATTAGAAGTGGGACTAATTAGCTGGGTTTCCATTGTCATCAGAGAGGACTGAATCAGACTCATTGTGATTTGATGTGCCTGCTTCTGAGGAGTCAGCACAGATCTCACCACGTCAGAGGTGGTCTCTGACATAGACATCTTTTTCCTGTAGTTTTTGTTGTCAGTATTTACCCAAAGCTTGAGTCTCCTGGTGGGTACCCAGACAGGGGATTGAGGATTCCTGGTGAAACACAAGCGTATTCTCTTCCCCACGTTGTAATTGTGCCAGGTTCCTAAGTATTGGTTTGGTATTTTTTCCATAACACAGGCTTGCCTCCGTTTGGAGAGATTTTTTTGCCCGTATAATGGCATTCTGCTGCAGTTAGGTCATTATCTTGAGGAACATTTAAAAAATTTAAAGTAAACAATGCCAAATGTAACTTGAAGTGGGGGCTGGATAAATCATACTTTCATTGTTCAGACTGTTTGAACAATTGAGTTTTTAAAGTGCAATTGTCCCATTCCACCACAACCTGTCCCTGAGGATTCTAAGGGATTCCAGTAATATAGGAAATTCCCTAGAGTCGCATGAATAAAGCAAAAGCTTTACTAACATATCCAGGGGCGTTGTCTGTCTTCATTTGATATGGAAGCCCTATAATGGCAAAGCAAGAGTACAGATGGTTTTAAACATGGGCAGTGCCTTTCCCTGTTTGGCAAGTAGCCCAGATGAAACTTGAGAAGGTATCTACAGAAACATGTACATATGACAGTCTGCCAAAGAGCTAACATGAGTCACATCCATGTGTCATAAATCATTAGGACTTAGGCCTCTGGGATTAATGTCAGGTTCTTGATTTGGAAGTACAAAGACATGGCACTGAGGGCAGCTGTGAACAATAAGCTTAATCTGTTTCCAGGCAAGGGCAAATTTATCTTTTAATCCAGCAGCTTTGACATGAGTGAGATTATGGAACTCTTGAGTTTAAAGAGTTGTAAAAGAGACCAAACAGTGGACTTTTTGGTTACCAGTAAACATGGATTCTGGTAAGGTGGTATGAGATCTAGTATGTGTAATATAGAAAGGGTGTCTACGTTGGTGAACCACTTGTTGTAACCTTGAAAATAATGAAGCCAATTCAGAATTTTCAATATGTTTGATAGTAGCAGTTTCTATATTTTTATTGGCGTGTACAACATAACCAGAATCAGAGACAATATTTAAAGGGTTGGGGAAATCCTGTAAGGCAGTAATCACAGCAATTAACTCCGCCTTTTGAGCAGAAGTGTAAGAGGTAGAAATAAACTTGTCTGTAGGACATACATAACCAGCATTGTCATTCCTAGAGCAATCAGTGAACTCTGAATTGGCCTCAGGAATGGGCTGATCTTTGGTTAATCGAGGAACCACCAAAGATATCATTTTTATAAAATTAAACAATTATTTTTTGGATAATGATTGTCAATAGAGCCAATAAAATCTGCCAATTGAATTTGCCACAGTACGGAATGTTGAAAGGCAGCTTGAACTTTCAACCAATTTAAAGGAACTACAATTAAATTTGGGTCAAATCCCGAAACTGAAGTATTCTACACTGAGCCTGTCCAATTAATATGGCTATTTGTTCCAGATAGACAAAGGTTTTGACACAGAATGAGGAAGAAAACGTCACTCTACTAAATCATTATGTTGAACTATTAGTCCAGTAGCGAAGAGTAATGAAGTGAAAACCAGAAGCTGAAAAGGCTAAAGTGGCTGTACTCTAGACAACTGGATATCTGGATTCTTTCCTCTATGAGTTCCAGTTCTGGCAAAGCCTCAAAGGTCAAAGTCCTGGGACTGTGGAGATTGGAATCTCCCCACAGCATAGAAAACAGTTAGACAGCACATAGGTCAGAATACCTAAAGAAAGTCTTCAATAATTAATGTTACCCAAAACTTTTTGGAAGTCATTGAAAGTTTTCAAGGAATATCTCCTAATTTGAACTTTCTGAGGTCGTTTATCGACGACCATTCCAAAATATTGAACAGGAGTGGTCTGTTGAATTTTATCCTGAGCGATGTGTAATCCAGCCTCTGTAACACAGCGGCTCAAAATTTGATAACAGTCAATTAATTGTTTATCAGTGGGAGCAGCAATTAAAATATCATCAATATAATGAAGAATATAGGCCTGGGGAAATTGAGTTTGAACTGGTGAAAGCACTTGTCCAACATAAAGCTGGCAGATTGTAGGGCTATTCAGCATTCCCTGAGAAAGTACTTTCCATTGACAACAAACTGCAGGCTCCTGATTATTGATAGATGGTATGGTAAAAACAATATTTTCACAATTTGATTTATGTAAAGCCATATGAAAAAACAATCTTTAAGGTCAGTAACTATGAGAGGCCAATTTTTAGAAATTAAAGCAGGGTTAGGCATGTGGGGTTAGATGGCTCCCACAGGTTTAATTATAGCATTAATGGCCCTTAAATCAATTACCATCTGCCATTTGCCTGATTTCCTTTTTACTAGAAACACAGGAGAATTTCAGGGTTAAAGAGAGGGTTCCACATTTCCAAGTTGTAACTGTTCAGAAACCAATTGAGTTAAAGCCTCCAATTTTTCTTTATAAATTGGCTACTGCTGAATCCAGATTTCCATTGTAAAGAGATAGGATTAGGAGGTGTGACAGCAGTCACCACTATAAAGGATGACCTAAACTCACCCTGTTTTCTTTTATAGTAACTGGGAGGGATTTAGTAATCCCCTCATTCTTTGGACCAAGACCGAGCCCAGGAACAAACCCCATATTTTCCATCATATGTTGCCTTGGAGCTCTACAAATGTTATGTGGAATATTAATTTCAGCCCCCCCATTTTGCCAGTAAATCTCTACCCAAAGATTAATGGGAATTGGCCTGAAATAGGGCTGAATTGTACCCTTTTGACCATCAGGGTCAGTGCAAGGCAAGATAAATATACTCTCATTAAACTTTCTTGGCTTTTCCAACACCTACTAGTCCCAAGTTAGTGGGATGTTTAAACCAGGAGGAAGGCCATAAACTAGAGGAAATAACAGAAACATCAACACTAGTATCTACTGGCCTTCAAACTTTCTTCCTTGAATGTGTATGGTGCAGGTGGGTCATTGTTTAGAAATTACATTAATCCAATAAGTGACCGTTTCACTACCAGATCCCATTCCAGGGCCACGTGTCTTATCTCCTTTGTTTAAAATGATATTAGGTAGTAAAAGCAATTGAGCAATTGACTCACCAGCCAGAATGGAAACAGGAACCTTGACAGACACAATTAATTTAATCTCATCAATGGAATCAGAATTAATGAGACAAGAATGAATGATGATACCTTTAGCAGAGTTGGATGCCCTACCTAACACCAGACCCACTGAACCTTGAGGTACAGGGCCAGTGACCCCTGTGGGGACAATTAAAGGCAAAAAGTTAGGTAGTAAATTCAGAGGAATAGTAATAGAGAGATCAACTCCTCCACCCTCTACCGTGGAGGTGGACAAGCATTGTACTGAGAGAGAAGGAGAGCCTGGGACCCATTTGGGTTGGCTGTAGGTAAGTTTGTTTGTGCTGGGGGTTGCATTGGAACTGCCTGAAGTGTAAACACAACACTGGTCTGAATCTGAAGCATCACATTTGATGTCAGAGCCTGGGACTGGCACCACTCCCCATTTCTCTGGTGTTGTGACAGGGGGTTTCCATCTATATCATACTTAGAGTGGCAATTATTTGCCCAATGTTTACCTTTGCAACAATGTGGGCGAACAGTAGCAGCAGCATTTGGCCATCTTTGTTGAACGCACTGGCCACTTTTAAGTTTTTAACAGTGCAATGTTTTCGAGTATGACCAAGTTGGCCACAATGATAGCAGGCTCCAAGAAAAGAATTAGTGGGACTAGTTTTGTTGTTATCCTTCATGTCACATGCCCACAGAATAGCTTTGTGGATGTCTGATCCAATGCCTTCACAAACTTTAATATATGCAAGCAGCACCTCGTGACCAGGTAAAGTTTGTCGTTGGACAGAATGCAAGGTCATTTTACACTCATGGTTTGCATTTTCAAAAGCTAGCATACAAAGGAGAGTACCTTGAGTGCACTCATCAGAGACAGATTTTTCAACAGCATCTTGTAATTTAGCTAAAAAATTAGGGTATAATTCAGAGTGACCTTGTTTAACTGTGGTAAAAGAAACAGGAGTTTGGCCTGGAGCGTATAATTTATCCCAAGCTCTCTTACATACCTTTGTTACTTGTTCCATGGTAAGAGCATCAAAGTTTAATTGGGCATAAGTATCAGAGAAACTATTGGAGCCTGTGAGCTGAGCCTGAGTAACAAGAATGCCATTAGTCTGATTTAATTGAGCCTACAAATGAGCCTCTTCTGACCACGAAATACAAAATTTTAAATGCTGAGATGGGGTCAGAACAGCTTTTGCCAAAACGTCCCAATGTAAAGGAAGTAAAGTGACCTCCGTACTTGTAATACCATTTTAACATAAGAGAGGTAGGACCACACTGAGTACAAGCATCCTTAAATTCTTTTATAAAGGTAAGATTAAGATGTACGTAATGATGCATCTATACCCCTCGGAAGATAGGCGGGTCTAGCGCAACTGAATAAGTCCACATGTCTAATCCACTTGTTTCTTTGTTTTGGTGTAATAAGTGTTGCATTGAAGTTTCGAGAGAGGTATCTGAGATGGAATCAGCATAGAAGTGACATGAAAAACATGCATAGATCAGAGAAACTGAGGGGGAGGGGTCAGACAAGAATGAGAGTGTGAGAAAGGGGGGTTGAGGGAGCAGAAGGAGTACAAGTATACTGTTGATTACTGGTGTTCATGTGTGAAGAAGGGTACAAAGAAGCAGGCTGAGTGGATGGCAAAGTGACCGGTTGAGGAACCAAAATGACAGGACGGTGAGGGACTGAAGTGGATGGGAGAGGGCCTGAAGAATTATGGGTAAATTGTAGTTTGGTCCCAGAGCCATTAAGTGACTCTGGAGGTTTGAAGAGAGTAGAATTAGCATATATATGGTCCTGTGTGAGTCAGGGCCACAGAGGCTGCAAGTGTTTGCTCTTCATGAAAAGAAATAAGATCATCATGGGTGACGGTAATCCAAAGTCACCAGAGTTAGACATTCAATTTTCAACAATGTCAGGTGGGGGAGGAGTAGCCAAAGGGAGAGGCTGGTCAGATAATGAAGGCCATGTGGGAGAGGAAGGTTGTGGAAGAGGTGGAGGATTGTCAGATTCAGAAAACAGTGGTAACTGTAGGGGATCATGGGATTGGTATGTCATCAGGATGGCATGCACCAAGGCCCAATCACCCCAAACAGAGATGGGAACATAATTCCCTGTGGAGACGAGTTCCCTGAATGTTGCACCAACACGATCCCATGGTTCTACAACTAAGGTTCCTTTTTCAAAAAACAATGACAGAATTGTTCCACTGTCCTGAATAGAGTGACCATATTTTCCATAGGCACTTGAACATTGCCCTGCTTTAACAAGAGTTTAATATAGCAGAGATAAGCATTATGTTTAGACTCCACGTGACCCATAGGTAACCTGGAGCATATACAGAGTACTCACCAGTCATCAGGGAGTCGATCATACATATCTGTGGACCAGACTGATACCATTTCTCTGCACCTACCAAAGGGAATCGGGTACCCACATACACTTAGGAAAAAAGAAAAAAACACATTGGAGTACCAGATATCGGCAGAACCCACCCATGATAGTCAATGTGGGTTCTTTTCTATTTCCCTAAGCATTGGCTTGTCTGAGAAAAAAAAGGGGAAGGGTACGAGAGAGAATTGTTAAAGCTGAGTGTCCGGGGCAGACATCTCACGTTGGCAGGTTCCGTGATGTTCATGAGCCATAAAACCAGCAAGTTTTTTTAGTGATTATCAAAAGGGGAGGTGGTGTATGAATAGGGTGCAAGTCATAGAGGTCACGTGCTTCACAAGCTAATAAAAAAATCACAAAGCAAATAGAGGCAGGGTAAGATCACAGGACAACAGAATGGGTCAAAATTAAAGTTGCTAATGAAGTTTCGGGCATTCATTGTTATTGATAACATCTTATCAGGAGACAGGACTTGAGAGCAGACAACGGGTCTGACCAAAATGTATTAGGTGGGAATCAACTCATTCTAATAAGCCTGGGATCATTATGGGAGACTGGGGCTTATTTCATCCCTTTGTCTTTGACAGTAAAAAGCAGCTGCCCCCAAAGCGGCCATTTTAGAGGCCTACCTTCACGAGTACATTTTCTTTCTCAGGGAAGTTCCTTGTTGAGAAAAAGAATTCAGTGATATTTCTCCTATTTGCTTTTGAAAGAAGAGAAATATGGTCTGTTCTGCCTGGCTCACCAGCATTCAGAGTTTAAGATTATTTCTCTTGTTCCCTGAACATTGTTGTTATTCTATTGTTTTTTCAATTTGCCCAGATTTCATACTGTTCAGAAACATGCTCTTCAAAAACCTTGTGCAGTTAACTCAATCATCACAGGAAACTGAGGCGACATACAGCCTCCTCAGCATAGGAAGATGATGGGATTAAAAGATTAAAGTAAAGACAGGCATAGGAAATCACAAGGGTATTGATTAGGGAAGTGATAAGTGTCCATGAAATCTTCATATTTTATGTTAAGAGATTGCAGTAAAGGCAAGGGTAAGAAATTATAAAAGTTTTCATTTGGGGAACTAATCAATGTCCATGAAATATTCAAAATTTATGTTCTTCTGCCATGGCTTCAGCCAGTCCCTCCATTAGGGGTTCCTGACTTCCCACAACATTCTGCAAACGGACATTTGGAAGCTCATTAGGACAAAGCTGAAAAAGGGAATATCCCAAGGAAAAAACTAGAAGGAAGCTATATAAGACACCACTTTGTGATGTGTGCATTCAAATCACAGAGTTAAAACTTTCTTTTCATTCAGCAGGTTTTAAACACTGTTTGTGTAGAATCTGCAAATGGCTCATTGGAAGTTCATTGAGGCCTTTGGTGAAAAAGGAAATATCTTCAGGAAAAAAACTAGAAAGAAGCTTCCTGAAACTGCTTTGTGATGTGTGCATTCATCTCACAGAGTTAAACATATATTTTCATTCAACAGGTTGGAAACACTGTGATTGCAGAATCTGTGGAGGGATATTTTGGGGCCCACTGAGGTCTATGTTGAAAAAGGAAATATCTTCAGATAAAACTAAGAAAGATGCTTTCTGAGAAGTTGTTTTAGGATGTGTGCAGTCACCTCCTAGATTGAAACCTGTCTTTGGATTCAGTTGTTTAGAAACACTGTTTTTGTAGAAACTGAGAAGGGATATTTGGGATTGCATTGAAGCCTATGGTGATAAAGTGAACCTCTTCAGATAGAAACTAGAAAGAAGTTTTCTGAAAATCTCCTTTGTGATGTGTCTGTTCATCTTAGAGAGTTAAAAGTTTATTTCAATCCTGCAGTTTGGAAGCATTGCTTTTGTCCTTTCTGCCAAAGGACATGTGGGAGCTCTTTGAGACCAAAAGCAAAAAAAAAAGGAATATCAAAGATCACATCTAGAAGGACGCTATGTGAGAAACCACTTTGTGACATGTGAATTAATCTCTCAGAGCTAAAGATTTCTTTTCAGTCACTAGTTTCAAAACACTGTTTTTGTAGAATCTACACAGGGATATAAAGGATAGCATTGTGGACTATGCTGAAAAGGGAAATATCATCAGATAAAAAAAAGAAAGGAGCTTTCTGAAAAACTGCTTGGTGATGTGTGCATTCACTTCACAGAGTTATAACTTTGTATCTTTTTATTCAGCAGTTTGGAAACAGTGTTTTCTTACCATCTCTGAAGAGATATTTGGTAGCACATTGAGGCCTCCTGTGAAAAAGGAAACATCTTCAGATAAATAGTAGAAAGAAGCTTTCTAAGAAACTGCTTTGTGATGTGTCCATTCACCTCACAAAATTAAATGTTTCTTTGGATTCAGCAGCTTGTAACACTGTTTTAATCTATTCTGCGAATGGACATTTTGGTAATCTTTGAGGCCAATGGCGAAAAAGTGAATATCACAGAATAAAACTAGAAGGAAGTTATCTGCCAAACCTACTTGTGATTTTTACATTCATCTCACAGAGTCAAACATTTATTTTCTTTCAGCAGCTTGGAAACAGTGTTTTCTTGGATTCTCCGAAGAGACATTTGGTAGCGATGTGGTGAAAAAGGAAATATCTTCAGATAAAAACTAGAAAGAAGCTTTCTGAGAAACTACTTTGTGATGTGTGCATTCATCTCACAGAGTTAAACCTTTCTTTGCATTCAGCAGTTTGGGAACACTGCTTTTGTCCATTCTGCGAGTGGATATTTGGGAGATCTTTGATGCCAGTGGAGAAAAGGGGAATATCCCAGGACAAAAACTAGAAGTAAGCTATCAGGCAAATCAACTTGTGATTTATGCATTCGTCTCACAGAGTTAAATGTTTATTATCATTCCACAGTTTGGAAACAGTGTTTTTTTGTATTTTGCAAAGAGAAACATGGTGGCTTTTTGAGGCCCATGGTGAAAGGGGAAATATCTTGCTAGAAAGAGTGGAGAGAAGCTTTCTGAGAAACTGCTTGTTGATGTTGTCGTTCATCTCACAGAGTTAAACCTTTCCTTGGATTCAACAGTGTGGAAACACTATTTTTATTTAGTCTGTGAATGGACATTTTGTAGCACATTGAGGTCAGGGTGATAAAGTGAATATCCCAAGATTAAAACTAGAAAGAAGATATGTGAGAAACTGATTTTGGATGTGTACATTCATCTCGCAGAAGTAAACCTTTATTTTCATTCAGCAGCTTGGAAACCTTCTTTTTGTAGTATCTGTGAAGGTGTATTCTGGGGCACATTGAGGCCAAAGGTGAAAAAGGAAATATCATCAGATGAAAACTAGAAAGAATCATTCTGGGAAACTGCTCTGTGATGTATGCATCCATCTGACAGAGTTACACCTCTCTTTTGATGCAGCAGTTTGGGAAGAATGTTTTTGCCCATTCTGTGAAAGGACATTTGGGAGTTCTCTGAGGCCAATAGTGAGATTGCACATAACCCAAGACAAACACTAGAAGGAAGTTATCTGACAAACTGACCTGTGAATTGTGCATTCCTCTCAGAGTGTTAAACGTTTCTTTTCACTCAGCAGTTTGGAAACACCTTTTTCTTACAATCTGCAAACAGATATTCTGTAGTGCATTGCTGTCTCCAGTGAAAAACAGATGTCTTCAAATAAATAGTAGAAAGAAGCATTCTGAGAAACTTCTTTGTGAAGTGTGCATTTACAGCCCACAGTTAATCGTTTCTCTGTATTCAGCCATTTTGCAAAACTGTTTTTGTCTATTCTGTGAATGGACATTTGGTAGGTCTTTGAGGCCAATGGTGAAAAAGCGAATATCCCAGGACAAAAACTAGGAGAAAGTTATCTGGCAGATTGACTTGTGATTTGTGCATTCATCTCACAAATTTAAAGATTGTTTTTCATTCAGCAGTTTGGAAACACTATTTTCTTACAATTTGCGAAGAGATACTCTGCAGCTCATTGCAATATCCCGTGAAAAACAAATGTCTTCAAATAAATCGTAGAAAGAAGCTATCTAGGAAAGTGCTTTGTGATGTGTGTGTTTATCTCACAGAGTTAAACATTGCATTGCATTCAGCAGTTTTGGTAACACGACTGTTGTGTTGTCCAATCTGCAAATGGAAGTTTTGGTGCTCTTTGAGGTGAATGGCAAAAAAGCAAATATCCCAGGATAAAAACTAGAAGGAAGTTATCTGAGAAACCGACTTCTGATTTGTACATTCATCTCACAGAGTTAAACATTTCTTTTCCTTCAGCTGTTTGGAAGCAGTGCTTTCTGGGATCCTCAGAGGAGTTATTTGGTAGTGCTTTCAGGCCTACGTGAAAAAGGAAATATCTTCAGAAAAAAACTAGAAAGAAGCTTTTAGAGAAACTGTTCAAGATGTGTGTAGTCATCTCACAGAGTTAAAACTTTCTTTGCATTCAGCAGTTTGGGAACACTGTTTTTCTCCTTTCTGTGAATAGACATTTGGGAGATCTTTGAGGCCAATGGTGAAAAAGTGAATATCCAAGGATTAAAAACTATAAGGAAGTTATCTGACAAACCTACCTGCGATGCGTGCATTCATCTCACAGAGTTCAACCTGTCTTCTCATTCAGCAGCGTGGAAAAACTGTTTTATTAGAATCTGTGAAGAGATATTCGGTAGTGCTTTGAAGCCTCCTGTGAAAAAGGAAATGTCTTCAGATAAATAGTACAAAGAAGCTTTCTGAGGAACTGCTTTGTGATGTGGGCGTTCACCTCACAGTGTTAAACGTTTCTCCATATTCAGCAATTTGGTAACACTGTTTATGTACATTCTGCGAATAGACATTTGGGAGCTCTTGGAGGAGAATGGTGAAAAAGTGGATATACCAAGACAAGAACTAGAAGGAAGTTATCTGACAGATCAACTAGTGATTTGTGCATTTATCTGACAGAGTTAAAGATTTCATTTCATTTGACAGTTTGCAAACAGTGTTTTCTTGTATTTTTGTAGAGATATTTGGTAGTGCTTTGAGGCCTACGGTGACAAGGAAACATCTCCTGAGAAACACTAGGGAGAAGCTTTTTGAGAAACTGCTTTGTGATGTGTGCAATCATCTCAGCAAAAAAGTGAATATTCCAGGATTTAAAACTAGAAAGAAGATACTGGTAAACTGCCTTGTGATATGGGCATTCATCTCACAGAGTTACAGATCTCTTTTAAAGCAGCAATTTGGGAACAATGTTTTTGTCCATCCTGCAAAAGGACATTTGGGAGCTCATTGAGGTCAATGGCGAGATAGCAAATAACCCAGGACAAAGACTAGAAGGAAGTTATCTAACAATCCAACCTGTGATTTGTGCATTCCTCTCACAGAGTCACACCTTTCTTTCCACTCAGCAGTTTGGAAACACTGTTTCCTTACACTCTACAAAGAGATATTCTGGAGCGCATTGCGATCTCCTGTGAAAACAAATGTTTTTAGATAAATAGTAAAAAGAAGCTTTCTGAGAAACTGCTTGTGATGTGTGCATTCACCTCACAGAATTAAACGTTGCATTATATTCAGCAGTTTTGGTAGTACTGTTTTTGTCCATTCTGCGAATGGACGTTTTGGTGCTCTCTGAGGTGAATGCCGAGAAAGCGAATATCCAAAGATAAATACTAGAAGGAAGTTATCTGACAAACCGACTTTTGATTTCTACATTCATCTCACAGAGTTAAACATTTCTTTCCCTTCAGCAATTTGGAAGCAGTGCTTTCTGGGATTCCTAGAAGAGATATTTGGTAGCACTTTCAGGCCTACAGTGAAAAAGGAAATATCTTCAGATTAAAACTAGAAAGAAACACTCTGAGAAACTGCTTTGTGGTGTTTGCATTCATCTCAAAGTGTTAAACCTTTCTTTGGATTCAGCAGTTTGGGATAAGTGTTTTTGTCCATTCTGTGAATGGACATTTGAGAGATCTTTCAGGCCAATGGCAAAAAAGCAAATATCCCAGGATAAAAACTAGAAGGAAGTTATATGACAAATCGACCTGTGATGTGGACATTCATCTCACAGAGTTCAACCTGTCTTTTCATACAGCAGTTTTTAAACACTGTTATCTTACAATCTGTGAAGAGATATTCAGTAGTGCTTTGAGGCCTCCTGTGAAACAGGAAATGTCTTCAGATAAATAGAAATTTTTTGAGAAATTACTTTGTGATGTGTGCATTCATCTCACAGAGATAAACGTTTCCTTGGATTCAGCAGTCCAGAAACATGGTTTTCGTTTATTCTGCAAATGGACATTTGGAAGCTCTTTGAGGCCAATGGCAAAAAAGCGAACATCCCAGTATAAAAACTAGAAGGAAGCATCTGAGAAACCGACGTGTGATTTGTACATTCATCTCACAGATTTCTTTTTCTTCAGCAGTTTGGAAACAGTGCTTTCTGGAATCCTCAGAAGAGATATTTGGTAGAAATTTCAGGCCTACAGTGGAAAAGGAAATATGTTCAGATGAAAAGTAGAAAGACACTTTCTGAGAAACTGCTTTGTGATGTGTGTATTCATCTCAAAGAGTTAAAACTTTCTTTGGATTCAGCAGCTTGAGATCGGTGTTTTTTTTTCATTCTGTGAATGGATATTTGAGAGACCTTTCAGGCCAATGGTGAAAAAGTGAATATCTCAGGATAGAAACTAGAAGGAAGATATATGACAAACCGACCAGTGATGTGTGCATTCATCTCACAGAGTTCAACCTGTCTTTTCATTCAGCAGTTTTTAAACACTGCTATCTTACAATCTGTGAAGAGATATTCAGTAGTGCTTTGAGGCCTCCTGTGAAACAGGAAATGTCTTCAGATAAATAGTAGAAAGAAGCTTTCTGAGAAACTGCTTTGTGATGTGTGCATTCATCTCACAGAGTTAAACGTTTCCTTAGATACAGCAGCACAGAAACACAGTTTAAGTTTATTCTGCAAATGGACATTTTGTAGCTCTCTGCTGTCAAGAGCAAAAAAGTGAATATTCCAGGATAAAAACTAGAAAGAAGATATCTGAGAAACAGATTTGTGATGTGGGCATTTATCTTGCAGAGTTAAATCTTTCTGTTCATTCAGCAGCTTCAAAAGACTCTTTTTGTAGTATCTGTGAAGGTATTTTGGGAGCACATTGAGGCCAAAAGTGAAAAAATGAAATATCTTCAGATGAAAACTAGAAAGAAACTTTCTTAGAAACTGCTCTGTGATGTGTGCATTCATCTCATGGATTTACACCTCTCTTTTGATGCAGTAGTTTGGGAACATCGTTTTTGTCCATTCTGAGAAAGGATACTTGGGAGTTCATTCAGGCCCATGATGAGATAGCGAATAACCGAGGACAAACACTAGAAGGAAGTTATCTGGCAAGCCTATCTGTGATTTGTGCATTCCTCTCACAGAGTTGCACCTTTATTTTCGCTCAGCAGTCTGGAAACACTATTATCTTACAATCTGCAAAGAGGTACTCTGTAGTGCATGGCAGTCTCCTGGGAAAAACAAATGTCTTCAGATAAATCATAGAAAGAAGTTTTCTGAGAAACTGATTTGTGATGTGTGCATTCACCTCACAGAGTTAAATGTTGCATTGTATTCAGCAGTTTTGGTAATGCTGTTGTTGTCCAATATGCAAACAGACGTTTTGGTGCTCTTTGAGGCCAATGTTGAAAAAGGGAATATCCCAGTATATAAACTAGAAGGAAGTTATCTGACAAACCGACTTGTGATTTGTACATTCATCTTACAGAGTTGAACATTTCTTTTCCTTCAGCAGTTTGTAAACAGTGCTTTCTAGGATTCTCAGAAGAGATATTTGGTAGTGCTTTCGGGCCTACAGTGTAAAAGAAAATATCTTCAGATAAATACTAGGAAGAAGGTTTCTGAGAAACTGCTTTGTGATGTATTCATTCATCTCACAGAATTAAACTTTTCTTTGGATTCAGCAGTTTGGGAACACTGTTTTTTTCCATTCTGTGAATGGACATTTGGGATATCTTTGAGGCCAATGGCAAAAAAGCGAATATCCCAGGATAAAAAATAGAAGGATGTTATCTGTAAAACTGACCTGTTATGTGTAGATTAATCTCACATAGTTCAACCTCTCTTTTCATTCAGCAGTTTTTAAACTCTGTTATCTTACAATCTGTGAAGAGATATTCAGTAACGCTTTGAGGCCTCTTGTGAAAAAGGAATGTTTAAAAATGTGAAAAAGAAAGGTTTAACTCTGTGAGATGAATGCACACATCATGAAGTAGTTTCTCAGAAAACTTCCTTCTAGTTTTCATCAGAAGATATTTCCTTTTCCTCTGTAGGCCTGAAATCGCTACTAAATATCTCTTCTGAGAATCACACAAAGCACTGCTTCCAAACTGCTGAATAAAAAGAAATGTTTAACTGTCAGATAAATGCACAAACCGCAAGTCAATTTGTCAGATAACTTCCTTCTAGTTTTTGTCCTGGGATATTCACTTTTTTCCCATTGACCTCAAAGATCTCCCAAATGTCCGTTCACACAATGGAAAAAAACAGTGCTACCAAACCGCTGAATACAAAGAAACTTTTAACTCTGTGAGGTAAATGCACACATCACAAAGAAGTTTCTCAGAAAGCTTATTTCTCCTATTTATCTGAAGACATTTCCTTTCTCACAAGAGTCCTCAAAAGTGCTACCAAATACCTCTTCACAGATTTTAAGAAAACAGTGTTTCCAGACTACTGAAAGAAAAGACAGGTTGAACTCTGCGAGATGAATGTGCACATCACAGGTTGGTTTGTCATATAGCTTCTTTCTAGTTTTTATCCTGGCATGTTCTCTTTTTCACCGTTGGCCTCAAAGGTCTCCCAAACGTCTATTCACAGAATGGACAAAAACCTTGTTCCTAAACTCCTGAATCCAAAGAAAGGTTTACCTCTGTGAGATGAATGCCCCCATCATGAAGCAGTTTCTCAGGAAGTTTCTTTCTAGTTTTTATCTGAAGTTATTTTCCTCTTCACCATAGATCTGAAAGCGCTACAAAATATCTCTTCGGAGAATCCCAGAAAGCACTGTTTCCGAACTGCTTAATGGAAAGAAATATTTACCTCTGTGAGATGAATGCACAAATCACAGGTCAGTTTGTCAGATAACTTCCTCCAAGTTTTTATTCCAAGATATTCGATTTTTCACCGTTGCCCTCAAAGAGCACCAAAATGTCCATTCACAGATTGGAAAAAACAGTGTCACCCAAATTGCGGAATACAACGCAATGTTTAACTCAGTGAGGTGTATGCAAACATCACAAAACAATTTCTCAGAAACCCTCTTTCTACGGTTGATCTGAAGACATTATTTTTTCACAGATGACCACAATGTGTTACAGAGTATCTCTTTGCAGATTGTAAGAAAAGAGTGTTTCCAAACTGCTGAGTGAAAATAAAGGTGTAACTCAGTGAGAGAAAAGCACAAATCATAGGTCAGTTTGTCATATAACTTCCTTCTAGTGTTTGTCCCGGGATATTTGCTATCTCGTCATTGGTCTCAATAAGCTCCCAAATGTGCTCATGCAGAATGGACAAAAAAGGTGTTCCCAAATTTATGCATCAAAAGAGATGTGTAACTCTGTGACATGTATGCAAACATCACAAAGCACTTTCTCAGAAAGATTCTTTCCAGTTTTCATCTGAAGATATTTCCTTTTTCACTTTTGGCCTCAAAGTGCTCCCAAATATGCCCTCACAGATACTACAAAAAGAGTGTTTTCAAACTGCTGAATGAAAAGAATGGTTTACCTGTGTGAGATGAGAGCACACATCACAAAGCCATTTCTCACATATCTTCTTTCTACTTTTTTTCCTGAGATATTCACTTCTTCTTCCTTGACCTCAAAGAGCTACAAAATGTCCATGGGCAAAATAAATGAAAACAGTGTTTCCACACTGCTGAATTCAAGGAGAGATTTAACTCTGTGAGATGAATGCACACATCACAAAGCAGATTCTCAGAGCATTTCTCTCTAGTTTTTGTCACAAGATATTTCCATTTTCACCATGGGCCTCAAAGCACTACCAAATATCTCTTCACAGAATACAAGAAAACACTGCTTCCAAACTGCAGAATGAAAAGATATCTTTAGTTCTGTCAGAGGAATGCACAAATCACAAGTCAATTTTTCAGACAACTTCTAGTTGTTGACCTGAGATATTCTCTTTTTTGCCATTGGCCTCAAAGATCTCCCAAACATCTTTTCACAGAATAGACAAAAACAGTGGTACCAAACTGCTGAATACAGACAAACGTTTATCTCTGTGAGGTGAATGCACACATCACAAAGCAGTTTATCAGAAAACTTCCTTCTACTATTTATCTGAAGACATTTCCTTTTTCACAGGAGACCTCAAAGTGCTACCGAATATCTCTTCGCAGATTCTAAGTAAATAGTGTTTTCAAACTATTGAATGAAAAGACAAGTTGAACTCTGTGAGATGAATGCACACATCACAGGTCAGTTTGTCAGATAACTTCCTTCTAGTTTTTATCCTGGGATATTCACTTTATTGTCATTGACCTCAAAGATCTCCCAAAAGTCCATTTGTAGAAGGAAGAAAAACAGTGTTCCCAAACTGCTGAATCCAAAGAAAGGTTTAAATCTGTGAGATGAACGTACACATCATGAAGCAGTTTATGAGAAAGCTTCTTTCTAGTTTTTATCTGAAGATGTTCCTTCTTCATGGTATTTGTGAAATTGCTACCAAATACCTATTCAGAGCATCCCAGAAATTACTGTTTCCAAACTGCTGAATGAAAAATAATGTTTAACTCTGTGAGATGAATGTACAAATCACAAATCAGTTTGTCAGAAAACTTCCTTCTAGTCTTTATCCTGGGGTATTTACCTTTTCACCATTGGCCTCAAAGAGCACCAAAACATCCATTCGCAGATTGGACAACAGTGTTACCAAAACTGTTGAATACAATGCAATACTTAACTCTATGAAGTGAACACACACATCACAAAGCAGTTTCTCAGAAAGCTTCTTTCTACAATTTATCTGAAGACAGGTTTTTCACAGGAGACTGAAATGCGCTACAGAGTATGTCTTCACACATTATCAGAAAACAGTGTTCCCAAACTGCTGAGTGGAAAGACAGGTGTACTTCTGTGAGAGTAATTCACAAATCACAGGTCAGTTTGTCAGATAACTTCCTTCTAGTGTTTGTCCTAGTTTATTCATTGTCTCGACATTGGCCTGAATGAGCTCCCAAATGTCCTTTTGCAGAATGGACAAAAAACTTCCCAAACTGCTACATCAAAAGAGAGGTGTAACTCTGTGAGATGAATACATACATCACAGAGCAGTTTCACAGCAACATTCTTTCTAGTTTGAATCTGAAGATATTTAATTTTTCACCTTTGGCATTAATGAGCTCCCAAATATACCTTCAGAGTTAGTACAAAAAGAGGTCTTCCAAACTACTGAATAAAAAGAAAGGTTTAACTCTGAGAGATGAATGCCTATATCACAAAGCAGTTTCTCAGATATCTTCTTTCTGACTTCTATCCTTGGATATTTGGTTTTTCACCCTTGACCTCAAGAAGCTCCAGAATGCCCATTTGCAGAATAAACCAAACAGTATTTCCGCACTGCTGAATCCAAGGAAAGTTTTCACTCTGTGAGATGAATGCATACAACACTAAGCAGTTTCTCAGAAAGTTTCTCTCTAGTTTTTCCCACAACATATTATCATTTTCACCATGGGCCTCAAAGCACTATCAAATATCTCTTTGTGGAATACACGAAAACACTTTTTCTTTTTCTTTTTTTTTT
>NW_012101292.1:145275-148853 GCF_000951045.1 Mandrillus leucophaeus
AATGTTTAACTGTCAGATAAATGCACAAACCGCAAGTCAATTCGGCCATCTTGCTCCGCCCCTCCAAAAACTGTTTCTAAACTGCTGAATCCACAGAAAGGTTTACCTCTGTGAGATGAATGCACACATCACGAAGCAGTTTCTGAGAAAGCTTCTTTCCATGATTTACCTGAAGACATTTGTTTTTAACAGGAGACCTCAATGCGCTACCGAGTATCTCTTCACAGATTGTAAGAAAACAGTGTTCCAAACTGCTTAGTGAAAAGAAAGGTGTAACTCTGTGAGAGGAATGCACAAACCACAGGTCTGTTTGTCAGATATCTTCCGTCTAGTGTTTGTCCTGAGTTTTTCACTATCTCGCCACTGGCCTCAATGATCTCCAAAATGTCCTTCTGCAGAATGGACAAACAAGTTGTTCCCAAACTGCTGCATCAAAAGAGATTTTTAACTCTGTAAGATGACAGCACACATTACAGAGCAGTTTCTCAGAAAGATTCTTTCTAGTTTTCATCTGAAGATATTTCCTTTTTCACCTTTGGCCTCAATGCACTTCCAAATATACCCTCACAGATGCTGCAAAAAGAGTGTTTCCAAACTGCTGAATGAAAATAAAGGTTTAACTCTGCCAAATGAATGCACATATCACAAAGTGCTTTCTTAGATATTGCATTTTAGTTTTTATTCTGGGATATTCACTTCTTTGCCCTTGATCTCAAAGAGCTACCAAATGTCAATTCACAGAATAAACGAAAACAGTGTTACCACACTGCTGAATCCAAGAAAAGTTTTAACTCTGTGAGATGAATGCACGCATCACAAAGCAGTTTCTCAGAAAGCTTCCTTATAGCTTTTATCTGAAGATATTTGTTTTTTCACCACAGGCCTGGAAGAGCTACCAAATATCTCTTCTGAGACTCAAAGAAAGCACTGTTTCCAAACTGTTTAATGGAAAGAAACGTTTAGCTCTGTGAGATGTTTGTCAGAAAACTTCCTTCTGGTTTTTATCCTGGGATATTTGCTTTATCACTATTGACCTCAAAGAACACCAAAACTTCCATTCACAGATTGGACAACAGTGTTACCAAAACTGCTGAATACAATGCAGCGTTTAACTCTGTGAAGTGAATGCACACATCACAAAGCAGTTTCTCAGAAAGCTTTTTTCTATGATTTATCTGAAAACATTTGTTTTTCACACGAGACCTCAATGTGCTACAGAATGTAGCTTCACAGATTATAAGAAAACAGTGTTTCCAAACTGCTGAGTGAAAGGTAAGGTGAAACACTGTGAGACAAATGCACAAATCACAGGTCGGTTTGTCAGATAACCTCCTTCTAGTGTTTGTCCTGGGATATTTGCAACCACGCCATTGGTCTCAATGAGTTCCCAAATGTCCTTCCACAGAATGGAGAAAAACACTGATCCCATATGACTGCATCAAAAGAGAGGTGTAACTCAGTTAGACGAATGCACACATCACAGAGCAGTTTCTCAGATACATTTTTTCTAGTTTTCTTCTGAAGATATTTCGTTTTCCATGGTAGACCTGAAAACACTACCAAATATCTCTTTTGAAAATCCCAGAAAGCACTGCTTCCAAACTGCTGAATGAAAAGAAATGTTTAACTCTGTGAGAAGAATGTACCAATCACAAGACAGTATGTCAGATAACTTCCTTCCAGTTTTTATACTGGGATATTCACTTTTTCACCACTGGCCTCAAAGAGTACCAAAACGTCCATTTGCAGATTGGACAACAACAATGTTACCAAAACTGCTGAAACCAATACAGTATTTTATTCTGTGAGGTGAATGCACACATCACAAAGCAGTTTCCCAGAAAACTTCTTTCTATGATTTGTCTGAAGACAATAGTTTTTTACAGGAGACTGCAATGCACTGCAGAGTATCTCTTCACAGATTCTAAGATAATAGTGTTTCCAAACTGCTGAGTGAAAAGAAAGGTGTACCTCTGTGAGAGGAATGTGCAAATCACAGGTAGGTTTGTCAAATAACTTCCTTCTAGTGGTTGTCCTGGGTGATTCGGTTTCTTGCCAATGGCCTCAATGACCTTCCAAATGTCCTTTCACAGAATGGACAAAAACGTTTTTCCCAAACTGCCACATCAAAAGAGAAGTGTAACTCTGTGAGATGAATGCACACATCACAAAGAAGTTTCTCAGAAAGATTCTTTCTAGTTTTCATCTGAAAATATTTTCTTTTTCACCTTTGGGCTCAATGTGCTCTCAAATATACCTTCACAGATACTACAAAAAGAGTGTTTCCAAACTGCTGAATGAAAAGACATGTTTACTTCTGTGAGATGAATGCCCACATCACAAAGCGGTTTCTCAGATATCTTCTTTCAGGTTTTTCTCCCAGGATATTCACTTTTTCACCCATGACCTCAAAGAGCCACCAAATGTCCATTCACAGAATAAACAAAAACTGTTTCTGCACTGCTGAGTTGAAGGAAAGGTTTAACTCTGTGAGATGAATGCACACATCACAAAGTAGTGTCTCACAAAGCTTCTCTCCAGTTTTTCTCAAAAGATATTTCCATTTTCAACACGGACCTCAAAGCGCTACCAAATATCTATACACATAATACTAGAAAACACTGTTTACAAACTGTAAAATGAAAAGAAATCTTTAACTCTGTCAAACAAATGCGCAAATCACAAGCTGATTTCTTAGATAACTTCATTCTAGATTTTGTCCTCAGATATTTGCTTTTTTGCCATTGACCTCAAAGATCTCCCAAAAGTCGATTCACAGAATGGACAAAAACAGTGTTACCAAATGGCTGAATACAAATAAATGTTTAACTCTGTGAGGTGAATGCACACATCACAAAGCAGTTTCTTAAAAACTTCTTTCTACTATATATCTGAAGACGTTTCCTTTCTCACAGATAGCCTCAAAGTACTACTGAATATCTCTTTGCAGATTCTAAGAAAACCATGTTTCCAAACTGCTGAATGAAAAGACAGGTTGAACTCTGTGAGATGAATGCACACATCACAAGTCAGTTTGTCAGTTAACTTCTTTTTGGTTTTTATCCTGGGATATTTGTTTGTTTTGCCATTGGCCTCAAAGATGTCTCAAACGTCCATTCAGAGAATGGACAAAAAACAGTGTTCCCAAACTGCTGAATCCAAAGAAAGGTTTAATGTGAGATGAATGCATATATCACAAAGCAGTTTCTCAGAAAGATTCTTTCTAGTTTTTATCTGAAGATAATTCCTTTTTCACCATAGGCCTGAAAACACTAACGAATATCTCTTCTGAGATTCCCAGAAAGCACTGTTTCCAAACTGCTGAATGAAAACAAATGTTTAACTCTGTGAGATGAATATGTAAATCACAAATAGAAATAGTAGAAAGAAGCTTTCTGAGAAACTGCTCTGTGATGTGGGCATTCGCCTCACAGAGTTAAACGTTTATTTAGTATTAAGCAGTTTCGTAACACTGTTTTTGTCCATTCTGTGAATGAACATTTGGGAGATCTTTGAGGCCAATGGTGAAAAAGCAAATATCCCAAGACAAAAACTAGAGGGAAGTTATCTGACTAAAC
>NW_012101292.1:154756-164845 GCF_000951045.1 Mandrillus leucophaeus
TGTGTTTGCCCATTCTGTGAATGGACATTTGGGAGATATTTGAGGCCAATGGCAAGAAGTAAATATCACAGGATAAAAACTAGAAGTAAGTTATCTGACAAATCGACCTCAAATGTTTGCATTCATCTCTCAGGGTTCAACCTGTCTTTTTTTTTTTAAAGCAGGTTGGAAACACTGTTTCCTTAGAATCTGTGAATGGATATTCAGTAGCACTTTGGGGGCTCCTGTGAAAAAGGAAATGTCTTCAGATAAATAGTAGAGAGAAGCTTTCTGAGAAACTGTTTCGTGATGTGTGGGTTCACTTCACAGAGTTAAACGTTTATCTGTATTCACCAGTTTGGTAACACTCTTTTTGTCCATTCTACAAATGGACATTTGGGAGTTCTTTGAGGCCAAAGGCTAAAAAGTGATTGTCCTAGGACAAACCTAGAAGGAAGTTATCTGAAAGACTTGTGATTTCTGCATTCGTTTGACTGAGTTAAAGATTTCTTTTCATTCCATAGTTTGGAAACAGTTCTTTCTTGTATTCTGCAGAGATATTTGGTAACACTTTGTTGCCCACTGTGAAAATCATAATATCTGGTGAGAAAAACTAGAAAGATGCTTTGTGAGGAACTGCTTTGTGATGTGTGCATTTATCTCACATATTTAAACTGTTCCTTGGATTCAGAAGGGTGGAAACATTGTTTTCATTTATTCTGCGAAAGGACATTTGGGTGCTCTTTGAGGTCAAGGGCAAGAAAGTGAACAGCCCATGACTATAACCAGAAAGAAGATATCTGGGAAAACACCTTGTGGTGTGGGCATTCATTAAGCAGAGTTAAATCTTTCTTTTCATTCAGCAGTTTGGAAATACTCTTTTTGTGGTATTTGTGAAGTTATATTGGGAGTGTATAGAGGCCAAAGGTGAAAAGGAAACATCTTTAGATGAAAACTAGAAAGAATCTTTCTGACAAGCCACTCTGTAATGTGTGCATTCATCTCACAGAGGTACACCTCTCTTTTGATGCAGTAGTTTGAGAATACCTTTTTTGTCTGTTCTGCAAAAGGACATTTGGGAGCTCATTGAGGCCAATGACAAGACAGCGAATAACCCAGGACAAACACCAGAAGGAAGTTATCTGACAAAGCGACCTGTGATTTGTGCATTCCTCTCACAGAATTAGACCTTTATTTTCACTCAGCATTTTGGAAACACTATTTCCTTACAATCTGCGAAGAGATACTCTGTAGCACATTGCCATCTCCTGTGAAAAACAAATGTGTTCAGAAAAATCATAGAAAGAATCCTTCCGAGAAACTGCTTTGAGATGTGTGCGTTCACCTCACAGAGTTAATCATTGCATTGTATTCAGGAGGTTTAGTAACACTGTTGTTGTGCAATCTGTGAATGGATGTTTTGGTGCTCTTTGAGGCCAATGGCAAAATAACAAATTTCCCAGGATAAAAACTAGAAGGAAGCTATCTGACAAACTGACTTGTGGCTTGCACATTCATCTGAGAGGGTGAAACATTTCTTTTCATTCAGCAGTTTGGAAACAGTGCTTTCTGGGATTCTCAGAATACATATTTGGTAGCTCTTTCAAGCCTACAGTGAAAAAGGAAATATCTTCAGATAAAAACTAGAAAGAATCTTTCTGAGAAACTGTGTCTTGATATGTGCATTCATCTCACAGAGTTAAACCTTTCTTTGGAACCAGCAGTTTGGGAACACTGTTTTTGTCTAATCTGTGAATGGATATTTGGGAGACCTTTGTGGTCAATGGCAAAAAAGCTAATATCACAGGATAAAAACTAGAAGGAAGTTATCTGAGAAACTGACCTGTGATGTGTGCATTCATCTCACAGAGTTCCACCTGTCTTTTTGTTCGGCATATTGGAAACACTGTTTTCTTAGAATCTGCAAAGAGCTATTCAGTAGTGCTGTTAGGCCTACTGTGAAAAAGGAAATGTCTTCAAATAAATACTTGAAAGAAATTTTCTGAGAAACTGCTCTGTGTTGTGTGAGTTCACCTCACAGAGTTAAACATTACTCTGTATTCAGCAGTTTAGTAATACTGCTTTTGTCCATTTTGCGAATGGACATTTTGGAGATCTTTGAGGCCAATGATGAAAAAGGAAAGATCTCATGACAAAAACTAGAAGGAAGTTATCTGACAGATCGACTTGTGATTTGTGCATTCATCTCACAGAGTTAAAGATTTCTTTCCATTCTGCAGTTTAAAACACTCTTTTCTTGTATTCTGCAAAAATATATTTGGTAGTGCTTTGAGGCCCATGGTGAAAACGGAAATAACTTGTTAGAAACACGATGGAGAGGCTTTCTGAGAAACTCCTTTGTGATGTGTGCATTCCTCTCACAGTTAAACCTTTCCTTGGATTCAGCAGGATGGAAACACTGTTTTCATATACCTCTGTGAATGGACTTTTGGTAGCTCTTTGAGGTTAAGGGTGAAAAAGTTAACGTCCCAGGATAAAAACTAGAAGGAAAGTATCTGAGAAACAACCTTGTGATGTGGGCATTCATCTTGCAGAATTAAACCTTTCTTTTCATTCCGCAGTTTGGAAACACTCTTTCTGTAGTGTATGTGAAGGTATATTTGGGAGCACATTGAGGCCAAACTTGATAAAGCAAATATGTTCAGATGAAAACTAGAGAGAATCTTTCTGAGAAACTGCTCTGTGATGTGTGCATTCATCTCACAGAGTCACATCTCTCTTTTGATGCAACAGTTTGGGAACAATTTTTTTGTCTATTCTACAAAAGGACATTTGGGAGTTCATCGAGGCCAATGACGAGACAGCGAATAACCCAGGACAAACCCTAGAAGCAAGCTATCTAACAAACCGACCTGTGGTGTGTGCATTCCTCTCACATAGATACACATTTCTATTCACTCAGCAGTTTGGAAACACTGTATTCTTACAATCTGTGAAGAGATACTGTGTAGCGCAATGTGGTCTCCTGTGAGAAACAAATGTCTTCAGATAAATGGTAGAAAGAAGCTTTCTGTGAAACTGATTTGTGATGTGTGCATTCACCATACAGAGTTAAAAGTGGCATTGTATTAAGCAGTTTTGGTAACACTGTTGTTGCCCAATCTGTGAATGGATGCTTTGGTGCTCTTTTTGAGGACCATGGTGAAAAAGTAAATATTCCAGGATAAAAACTAGAAGAAAGTTATCTGACAAACCAACTTGTGATATGTACAATCATTTCAGAGAGTTAAACATTTCTTTTCATTTAGCAGTTTGGAAACAGTGCTTTCTGGCATTCTCAGAAGAGATATTTGGTAGCACTTTCAGGCCTGTGTGTAAAAGGAAATATCTTCAGATAAAACCTGAAAGAAATTTTCTAAAAAGTCACTTCATGATGTATGCATTCATCTCATAGAGTTAAACCATTCTTGTATTCAGCAGTTTGGGAACACAGTTTTTGTCCATTCTGCAAATGGACATTTGGGAAATCTTTGAGGTTAATGGCGAGAATGTGAATATCCCAGGATAAAAACTGGAAGAAAGTTATCGGACAAACTGACCTGTGATGTGGGCATTCATCTCACAGAGATCAACTGGTCTTTTCATTCAGCAGTTTGGAAACACTGTTTTCTTAGAATCTGCAAAGACATATTCAGTAGCACTTTGAGGCCTCCTGTGAAATAGGAAATGTCTTCAGATAAATAGTAGAAAGAAACTTTCTGAGAAACTGATTTGTGATGTGTCAATTTACCTCACAGAATTAAACATTTATCTGTATTCAGCAGTTTGGTAACACTGTTTTTGTCCATTCTGTGCATGAACATTTGGGAGATCTGTGAGGCCAATGGTTAAAAAGCAAATATCCCAGGACAAAAACTAGAAGGAAATTATCTGACAAATCGACTTGTGATTTGTGCATTCATCTCACAGAGTTAAAGATTTCTTTTCATTCTGCATTTTGGAAGCAGTGTTTTCTTCTATTCTGCAAAGAGATATTTGGTAGTGCTTTTAGACCCAGAGTGAAAAGGAAATATCTTGTGAGAAAAGTTATGGAGAAGCTTTCTGAGAAACTCCTTTGAAAAATGTGCATTCATCTCACAGAGTTAAACCTATCCTTGTATTCAGCCACGTGAAAACACTGTTTTTGTTTATTCTGCAAATGGAAATTTTGTAGCTCTTTGAGGCCAAGGGTGAAAAAGTGAATATCCCAGGATAAATAGTAGAAAGAAGATAATTGAGAAACCACTTTGTGATATAGGCATGCATCTTGCAGATAAACCTTTCCTTTCATTCAGGAGTTTAGAAACACTCCTTTTGTAGTGTCTATGAATGCATATTTGGGAGCACATTGAGGCCAATGGTGAAAAAGGAAATATCTTCAGATGAAAACTAGAAAGAATCTTCCTGAGCAACTGCTCTGTGATGTGTGAATTCATCTTAGAGTTACACCTCTTTTTATATGCTTCAGTTTGGGAACAATATTTTTGTCCATAGTGCAAAAGGACATTTGGGAGTTCTTTGAGGTCATTGGTGAAAAAGTGCATATCCATGGTTAAAAACTAGAAGGAATTTATCTGACAAACCCACCTCTAATGTGTGCATTCATTTCACAGAGTTTAACCTGTCCTTCCATTCAGCTGTTTGGAAACACTGTTTTCTTAGAATCTGCAAAGAGATATTCAGTAGTACTTTGAGACCTCCTGTGAAAAAGAAATGTCTTCAGATACATAGTAGAAAGAACCTTTCTGAAAAACTGCTTTGTGTTGTGTGAGTTCACCTTACAGAATTAAACGTTTCTCTGTATTCAGCAGTTTGGTAACACTGTTTTTGTCCATTTTGCGAATGGACATTTGGGAGATCTTTGAGGCCAAGGACGAAAAAGCGAGTATCATAGGACACAAACTAGAAGGAAGTTATCTGACAAATCGACTTGTGATTTGTGCATTCATCTCACAAAGTTAAAGATTTTTTTCCCTTCCACAGTTTAGAAACAGTGTTTTCTTGTATTATACAAAGAGATTTTTGGTAGCACTTTGAGACCCACAGTGAAAATTGAAATATCTTATGAGAAAAACTAGGGAGAATCTTTCTGAAAAACTGCTTTGTGATGTGTGCCTTCACATCACAGAGTTAAACCTTTCCTTGGATTCAGCAGTGTGGTAACATTGTTTTCATTTATTCTTTGAATGGACATTTTGTAGCTCTTTGAGGTCAAGCATGAAACAGTGACTATGCCACGATAAAAACTAGACAGAAGTTTTCTGAGAAACCGCTTTGTTGTGTGTGCATTCATTGCATGAAGTTAAACCTTTCCTTGGATTCAGCAGTGTGGAAACACTGGTTTTCATTTATTCTGTGAATGGACATTTTGTAGCTCTATGAGGTTGAGGTTGAAAAAGTGAATATCCCAGATTAAAAAGAAAGGAGCTTTTCTAGAAACAGCTCTGTGATGTGTGAATTCATCTCTCAGAGTTAAACGTTTCTTCTCATTGAGCAGTTTGGTAACACTGTTTTGAAGAATTTGCACAGGGATATTTGGGACCTCATTGAGGCCTATGGTGAAAAAGGAAATATCTTCAGATAAAAACTGGAGAGAAGCTTTCTGAGAAACTGCCTTCTGAAGTGTGCATTCTTCTCACAGAATTATACCTCCATTTTCATTAAGCAGTGTGCAAACACTGTTTTTTAAAATCTACAAACGGATATTTTAGAGCATCTTGAAACCTATGGTGAAAAGGGAAATATCTTCAGAAAAAAGTAGAAAGAAGTTTTCTGAGAAACTGCTTTGTGATGTGTTCATTCATGTCACAGTGTGAAACCTTTGTTTAAATGGTGCACTTTGGAAACTGCCTTTGAAGAAACTGTGAAAGGACATTTGGGGGTGCATTGAAAGAAGTTTTCTGAAAAACTGCTTTGTGATGTGTGCGGTCAGCTCATAGAGTTAAACATTTCTTTTGATTGAGCAATTTGTGGTTACTAATTTTGTGGAATCTGAGAAGGGATATTTGGGAGTGCTTTGAAGCTTGTGAAAAAGAAAATATCCTCAGATAAAATCTAGACAGGAGGTTTTCTAGAAACTGCTTTGTGATGCGTGAATTCATCGACAGAGTCAAACGTTTCTTCTCATTAAGCAGCTTGGTAACACTCTTTTTGAAGAATCTGCAAAGGAATATTTGGGAACACATTGAGGTCTACGGTGAAAAAGAAAATATCTTCAGATAAAAACTGGAGAGAAGCTTTCTGAGGAATGACTTTGTGAAGTTTGCATTCCTCTCACAGAGTTATACCATTCTTTTCAATGACCAATGTGGAGACACTGTTTATGTAAAATCTACAAAGGGATATATCAGAATATATTGAAGCGAAAGGTGACAAAGTAAGTATCTTTAGATAAAAACTACAGAGAAGTGTACTGAGAAACTGCTTTGTGATGTGTGCATTCACCTCACAGAGTTAAACCTTTCTTTGCATTGCACAGTTTGGAAACACTGTCTTTCATGAATCCCACGAAGGGACATCTGGGGGCATATTGAGGGCTATGGAGAACAAGGAAATATCTTCTGATGAAAACTGGAGAGAAGCTTTCTGAGAACATGCTTTGTGATGTGTGCATTCATCTCATACAGTTGAACTTTTCTTTAGATTGAGCAGTTTGGAGTCATTGTTTTTGTGGAATATAAGAAAGGATATATGGGAGTGCATTGAGACCTACGGTGAAAAAGGAGATATCCTCAGATAAAAACTAGAAAGAAGGTTTCAGAGTAACTGCTTTGTGAAGTGTGAATTCATCTCTCAGCTATAAAAGTTTCTTTTCATTTAGCAGTTTGGTAACACTGTTTTTGTGGAATCTGCAATGGGATATTTGGGAACACATTGAGGCCTATGGTGAAAAAGGAAACTTCTTCAGATAAAAACTGGAGAGAAGCTTTATAAGAAACTACTTTGTGAAGTGTGCATTCCTCTCACAGATTTGTACCTTTCTTTCATTGAGCAGTGTGTAAACACTATTTGTGTAAAATCTACAAAGTGACACTAGGGAGCGCATTGAAGCCTAAGGTGGGGAAGGAAATATCTTTAGATAAAAACTACAAAGAAATTTTTTGAGAAACTTCTTTGTGACGTGCGCATTCATCTCACAGTGTTAAACCTTTCTCTACATCGTGCGGTTTGGAAACTCTGTCTTTGACGAATTCATGAAGGGACATTTGGGGACACATTGAGGCCTATGGTGAACCAGGAAATACATTCAGATGAAAACTGGAAAGAAGATTTCTGAGAACCTGCTTTGTGATGTGTGCATTCATCTTGTAAAGTTAAACGTTTCTTTCCATTGAGGAGTTTGGAATCCGTGTTTTTGTGGAATCTGAGAAGAGATATATGGGAGCGTATTGAAGCCTATGGTGAAAAATGAGATATCATCAAATTAAAACTAGAAAGAATCTTTCCTAGAAACTGATTTGTGATATTTGAATACATCTCACAGTGTTAAACCTTTCTTTTCATTGAGCAGTTTAGTGACACTGTTTTTGAGGAATCTACAAAGGGATTTTTGAGAACGCATTGAGGCCTATGGTGAAAAGGGAAATATCTTCAAGTAAAAACTGGGGAGAACTTTTCTGAGAAACAGCTTTTTGTTGTGTGCTTTCTACTCACAGAGTTATATCCCCCTTTTCATTGAGCAGTGTGGAAACACTGTTTGTGCAAAATCTACAAAGGGATATTTCCTAGCGCATTGAAGCATATAGTGAAAAGGGAAATATCCACAGATAAAAACTAGAAAGAAGCTTTCCAAGAAACTGCTTTGTTAAGTGTCAATTCATCTCAAATAGTTAAACTTTTCTTCTCATTGAGTTGCTTGCTAGCACTGTTTTTTGTAATCTGCAAAGAGATATTCAGGAGCGCATTGAGGTCTATCGTGAAAAAGGGAATATCTTCAGATAAAAACTGGAGAGAAGCTTTCAGAGAAACTGTTTTATGATGTGTACATTTCACTCACAGAATTATACCTCCCTTTTCATTGAGCAGTGTGGAACCACTGTTTGTGTGAAATCTACAAAGGGATATTTCAGAGCACCTTTAAGCCTGTAGTGAAAAGGGAAATATCCTCAGATATAAACCAGAAAGAAGCTTTCCAAGAAACTTCCTTGTGATGTGTGCATTCAACTCACAGAGGTAAACCTCTCCTTACACTGTGCACTTTGGAAATTCTGTCTTTGAACAAATCACAAAGGGATATTTTAGGGTCTATTGAGGCCTATGGTGAACAAGGAAATATGTTCAGATGAAAACTGGAAAGAAGCTTTCTGAGAAACTGCTTTGTGATGTGTGCATTCATCTCATAGAGGTAAACATTTCTTTAGATTGAGCAGTTTGAAATCACTGATTTGGTGGAATCTGAGAAAGGATATTTTGGAGTGCTTTTAAGCCTATTTTGAAAAAGGAAATATTCTCAGAAAAACTAGAAAGGAGCATTCCTAGAAACTGTCTTGTGATGTGTGAATTCAACTGACAGAGTTAAACCTTTCTTTTCATTGACCAGTTTGGTAACACTGTGTTTGAGGGATCTGCAAAGGGATATTCGGGAGTGTATTGAGGTCTATGGTGAAAAAGGAAATATCTTCAGATAAAAACTAGATAGAAGCTTTCTGAGAAACTGCTTCATGATGAGTATATTCATCACATAGAGTTAAATCTTTTTTTGTATTCAGCAGTTTGGAAACAATGCTTTTGTATATTTTGCAGAAGGACCTTTTTGAGCTCATAGAGGTCAATGTCAGAAAAGAAAATGTCCTGAAATAAAAACTAGAAAGGAACTTTCTGAGAAACTCCTTCATGAGGTGTGAATTCATCTGGCAGAGTTAAACATTTCTTCTTATTGAGTAGTTTGGTAACACTGTTTCTGTGCAATCTGCAAAAGGATATTCAGGAGCACATTGAGGACAATGGTGAAGAAGAAAATATCTTCAGATAAAAATTGGAGAGAAGTTTTCTGATAAACTGCTTTGTGATGTGTTCATTCAAGTCCCAGAGCTAAACAACTCTTTGGATTCAACAATTTGGTAACACTGTTTTTGTCCATTTGCAGAATGGACGTTTGGGATATCTTTGAGGGCAGTTGAGAATAAGCAAATATCCCAGGATGAAAACTAAAAGGAAGTTATCTGACAAACTGCACTTTGGTGTTTACATTCATTTTGCAGAGTGAAACCTGTCTTTTCATTCAGCAGTTTGGAAACACTGTTTTCCAAGACCTCTGAGGATATATTCGGTAACCCATCGAGGCCTATGGTGAAATAAGAAATATCTTCAGATAAATTTTAGAAACAATATTTCTGAGTAACTGTTGTGTGATATGAGCATTCATCTCACAGAGTTAAACTTTGTTTGGATTCATCAGTTTGGAAACACCATCATTGTCCATTCTGTGAGAGGACTTTTGGGATCTCCTTGAGACCAATGATGAAAAGCTGAATATCCCAGGATAAAACTAGAAGGCAGATATCTGAGAAATCACTTTGTGAAGTGTCCATTCATGTTGCAGAGCTAATCCCTTCTTTTCATTCAGCAGTTTTGTAGCACTGTCTTTTTAGAATCTGCAAGAGATATTTGGTAGCACATTGAGGCTTACGATGGAAAAGAAAATGTATTCAGATAAAAATAGAAGGAAGCTTCCTTGGAAACTGCTTTCAGATGTGTTCATTCATCTCACAAAATAAAGCTTTCTTTGGATTTGACAGTTTGGAAACACTGTTTGTCCATTCTGTGAAAGGACATTTGGGAGATATTTGAGGCCATTGGTGAAAAAGAAAATATTGCAGGGCAAAAACTAGAATTATCTGACAAGCCAACTTGTGATTTGTGAATTTGTCTCACAGTGTTAAAGTTTTCTTTACATTCAGCAGTTTGGAAACAGTGCTTTCTTGGATTCTTCAAAGAGATATTTGGGAATGTTTGAGGTCTACAGCATAAAGGGAAACATCTTGCGGGAAGAAATAGAGGGAAGATTTCTGAAAAACTGCCTTGTGATGTGAGCATTCATCCCAAAGAGTTAAACCTTTCTTTGGATTCAGCAGCTTCAGAACACTGTTTTTGTCCATTGTGAGAATGGAC
>NW_012101292.1:166770-169773 GCF_000951045.1 Mandrillus leucophaeus
AGATTTATTTTTCATTCAGCTGTTTGGAAACAGTGTTTTCTTGGATTCTGCAAAAAGATATTTGTTAGTGCTGTGAGGCCTAGAGTGAAAAAGGAAACATCTTGTGGGAAGAACTAGAGACAAGCCATCTGAAAAACTGTTTTGTGATTTGTGCATTCAAATCAAGGAGTTAAACCCTTCTTTGGATTCAGCAGTTTCGGAATTTTTTTTTCCATTCTGGAAATGGACATTATGGTGCTCTTTGAGGCCAATGGTGAAAAAGCGAATACACCAGAATCAAAAGTACAAGGACAAACCGAGTTTATCTGACAAACCGAGTTGTGTTTGGTGCATTCATCTCACAGATTTAAACAGTTCTTTTCATTCAGCAGTTTGGAAAAAATGTCTTCTTGTATTCTGCGAAGTGACGTTTAGCAGCTCTTTGAGGCTTACAGATGAAAAGGAAATATCTTCTGAGGAAAACTAGAAAGGAGCATTCTGAGAAATTGCTTTGTGATGTGTGCATTCCTCTCACACAGTTAAACCTTTCTTTTCATTCAATAGTTTGGAAACACTGTTTTCTTACAATCTGCAAAGAGATATTCGGTAGCACATTGAGGTCTCCTATGAATAAGGAAATACCTTCAGATCAATAGTAGAAAAAAGGTTTCTGAGAAACTGCTTTGTGATGTGTGCATTCATCTCACAGAGGTAAATTTAACTTTGGATTCAGCAGTTTGGGAGCAATGTTTTTGTCCATTCTGTGAATGGATATTTGGGAGATCCTTGAGGGCAATGGCAAATAAGCAAATATCCCAGGATAAAAACGAGAAGGAAGTTATCTGACCAATGGCCCTTTGATGTGTGCATTCATCTCACCGAGTGAATTTTGTTTTTTCATTCAGCAGTTTGAAAACACTGTTATCTTACAATCTGCGAAGAGATATGTGATAGCACATCGAGGCCTATGGTGAAAAAGGAAATATCTTCAGATAAATTATAGAAACAGCATTTATGACTAACTGCTGTGTGATATGTGCATTCATACCACAGAGTTAAACCTTTTTCAGAACTCATCTGTTTGGAAAAATGGTTATTGTCCATTCTGTGAATGGATATTTGGGAGCTCATGGAGACCAATGGTGAAAAACTGAATATCCAAGGATAAAAAGTAGAAAGTTGAGATCTGAGAATCCACTTTGTGATGAGTCCTTTCATTTTGCAGAGTTAATCCTTTCTTTTCATTTAACGGTCTGGTAGCACACTTTTCTTAGAATCTGTGTAGAGAGATTTGGTAGCACATTAAGGCCTATAATGAAAAAGGAAATATATTCAGACAAAAACTAGAAAAATGATTTCTAAGAAACTGCTTTGTGATGTTTGTATTCATCTCAAAGACGTAAACCTTTCTTTGGATTCAGCAGTTTTGGAACACTGATTTTGTCCATGCTGGAAATGGACATTTAGGTGCTCTTTGAGGCCAATGGCAAAAAAGTGCACATCCCACAATAAAAAGTACAAGATAGTTATCTGCCAAATGGAGTTGTGTTTGGTGCATTCATCTCACAGAGGTAGAGTTATTTCATTCAGCAGTTGGAAACAGTGTTTTCTTTTATTCTGCAAAGCGATATTGGGTAGCCTTTTGAGGCATACAGAGGAAAGGGAAATATCTTCTGCAAAAAACAAGAAAGAAGCTTTCTGAGAAACTGCTTTGTGATGTCTGCATTCATGTCACAGAGTTAAACCATTCTGTATATTCAGCAGTGTGTTTACACTGTTTTGTTTATTCTGTGAATGGACATTTTGTTGCTCATTGAGGTCAATGGTGAAAAAGTGAATATCCCAGGATTACTAGAAAGAAGATATCTGAGAAACCACTTTGTGATGTGTTCTTTAATCTCACAGAGTTAAACATTACTTTTCATTCCGCAGTTAGGAAACACTGTTTGTATACTATCTGTGAAGGTATATTTGGGAGTGCATTGAGGCCAATGTTGAAAAAGGAAATATCTTCAGATGGAAACTGGAAAAAATCTTTCTGAGAAACTACTTTGTGGTGTGTGCAGTCCTCTCACAGAGTTACACATCTCTTTGGATTCAGCAGTTTGGGAACAATGTTTTTGTCCATTCTGTGAAAGGATATTTTTGAGCTCATTTAAGCCAATGGTGAAAAAGTGAATATCCCATGACAAAAACTAGAAGGAAGTTACCTGACAAACTGACCTGTGATGTATGCATTACTCTCACAGAGTTAAACTTTTCTTTTCATTCAGCAGTTTGGAAATCCTGTTTTCTTACAATCTGTGAAGAGATATTCAGTGGCACATTGAGGCCTCTGGTGAATAAGGAAATGTCTTCAGATCAAAGTAGAAAGAAGCGTTCTGAGAAACTGCTTTGTGAGGTGTGCATTCACCTCACAGAGTTAAACTTTCTATGGATTCAGCAGTTTGGTAACACTGTTGTTGTTCAATCTGTGAATGGACGTTTTGGTGCTCCTTGAGGCCAGTGGTAAAAAAGCGAATATCCCAGGATAAAAACTAGAAAGAAGTTATCTGTCAAACCGACTTATTATTTGTACAATCATCTCACAGAGTTCATCATTTCTTTTCATTCCCCAGTTTAGAAACAGTGTTTTCCTGGATTCTCCAAAGAGATATTTCATAGGCTTTGATGCCAGCAGTGAATAAAGAAATATCTTCAGATAAAAGCTAGAAAGAAGCTTTCTGAGAAACTGCTTTGTTATGTTTGCATTTACATCACAGAATTACAGCTTTCTTTGGATTCAGCACTTTGGCAACCCTGCTTTTGTCCATTCTATCAATGAACATTTTGGAGATATTGAGGCCAAAGGTGAATAAGAGCATATCCCAGGATAAAAAACAGAAGGAAGTTAACTGACAAACTGCCCCTTCTTGTGTGCATTCACATCGCAGAGTGAAACCTGTCTTTTCATTCAGCAGTTTGGACACACTGTTTTCCTACAATCTGCCAAGAGATATTCAGTAGTACATTGAAGTCTATGGT
>NW_012101292.1:171288-173641 GCF_000951045.1 Mandrillus leucophaeus
CATTAAGGCAAAATGTGAAAAGGAAAATATCTTCAGATGAAAACTAGAAAGAATCTTTCTGAGAACCTGCTTTGTGATGTGTGCATTCATCTCACAGAGTTAAACTTGTCCTTGGATTCCACAGTTTGGGAAGAATATTTTTGCCCATTCTCCAAAATGATGTTTGGGAGATCTTTGAGGCCAATGGCAGAAAAGCAACTACCCCAGGACACAAAACTAGAAGGAAGTTATCTGACAGAGCGACCTGTGAAGTGTGCATTTGTCTCACAGAGTTAAACCTTACTTTTCATTAAGCAGTTTGCAAACACTGTTTCTTGCAATCTGTGAAGAGATATTCTGTAGTGCATTGAGGCCTCCTGTGAATAAGGAAATGTCTTCAGACAAATAGTGTGAAGAGTTCTGAGAAACTGCTTTGTGATGTGTTCATTCACATCACAGAGTTAAATGTTTCCTTGGATTCAGCAGTTTGGTAATGCTGTTTTTGTTCATTCTGCGAATGGACCTTTAGGAGCTCTTTGAGGCCAATGGTAAAAAAGCGAATATCCCAGAACAAAAACTAGAAGAAAATTATTTGACAAACCAATCTGTGAAGTGGGCATTCCTCTCATGGAGTTACACCATTCTTTTCATTCACCAATTTTGAAACACTGTTTTCTAAAAATCTGGAAGAGATATTCAGTAACACATCATGGCCTGTGCTGAAAAAGGAAATATCTTCAGATAAATTGTAGAAACAATGTTTCTGAGTAACTGCTGTGTTATATGTGCATTCATCTCACAGCGTTAAACCTCTCTTTGGATTCTTCAGTTTGAGAAAACGGTTATTGTCCATTCTGTGAATGGACACTTGGGAGTTCATTGAGGCCAATTGCGAAAAACTGAATATCCAAGGATAAAAACTGGAAGACAGATATATGAGAAATCGTTTTGTTATGCGTCCATTCATGTTGCAGAGTTAATAATATATTTTCATTCAGCAGTTTGGTAGCACTGTTTTCTTAGTATCTGCCAAGAGATATTTTGTAGCACTTTGAGACCTACGATGAAAAAGGAAATATATTCAGGTAAAAACTAGAAAGTAGCTTCCTTGGGAACTGCTTTAGGATGAGTTCATTCATCTCACATAGTTAAAGATTTCTTTGGATTCAGCAGCTTCGAAACACTGTTTTTGTACATTCAGCAAATGGACATTTGGGAGATCTTTGAGGTCAATGGCGAAAAAGAGAATATTCCAGGACAAAAACTAGAAGGAAGTGATCTGACTCACAGACTTGTGATTTGTGCATTCATCTCACAGAATTAAAGATTTATTTTTCATTCAGCTGTTTGGAAACAGTGTTTTCTTGGATTCTGCAAAAAGATATTTGTTAGTGCTGTGAGGCCTAGAGTGAAAAAGGAAACATCTTGTGGGAAGAACTAGAGACAAGCCATCTGAAAAACTGTTTTGTGATTTGTGCATTCAAATCAAGGAGTTAAACCCTTCTTTGGATTCGGCAGTTTCGGAATTTTTTTTTCCATTCTGGAAATGGACATTATGGTGCTCTTTGAGGCCAATGGTGAAAAAGCGAATACACCAGAATCAAAAGTACAAGGACAAACCGAGTTTATCTGACAAACCGAGTTGTGTTTGGTGCATTCATCTCACAGATTTAAACAGTTCTTTTCATTCAGCAGTTTGGAAAAAATGTCTTCTTGTATTCTGCGAAGTGACGTTTAGCAGCTCTTTGAGGCTTACAGATGAAAAGGAAATATCTTCTGAGGAAAACTAGAAAGGAGCATTCTGAGAAATTGCTTTGTGATGTGTGCATTCCTCTCACACAGTTAAACCTTTCTTTTCATTCAATAGTTTGGAAACACTGTTTTCTTACAATCTGCAAAGAGATATTCGGTAGCACATTGAGGTCTCCTATGAATAAGGAAATACCTTCAGATCAATAGTAGAAAAAAGGTTTCTGAGAAACTGCTTTGTGATGTGTGCATTCATCTCACAGAGGTAAATTTAACTTTGGATTCAGCAGTTTGGGAGCAATGTTTTTGTCCATTCTGTGAATGGATATTTGGGAGATCCTTGAGGGCAATGGCAAATAAGCAAATATCCCAGGATAAAAACGAGAAGGAAGTTATCTGACCAATGGCCCTTTGATGTGTGCATTCATCTCACTGAGTGAATTTTGTTTTTTCATTCAGCAGTTTGAAAACACTGTTATCTTACAATCTGCGAAGAGATATGTGATAGCACATCGAGGCCTGTGGTGAAAAAGGAAATATCTTCAGATAAATTATAGAAACAGCATTTATGACTAACTGCTGTGTGATATGTGCATTCATACCACAGAGTTAAACCTTTTTCAGA
>NW_012101292.1:178076-178647 GCF_000951045.1 Mandrillus leucophaeus
TTTCTGAAAAACTGCCTTGTGATGTGAGCATTCATCCCAAAGAGTTAAACCTTTCTTTGGATTCAGCAGCTTCAGAACACTGTTTTTGTCCATTGTGAGAATGGACATTTGGGTGCTCTTTGAGGCCAATGGCGAAAAAGTGAATATCTCCAAATAAAAATTACAAGGAAGTTATCTGACAAACTGAGTTGTGTTTGGTGCATTCATCTCACAGAGTTAAACAGTTCTTTCATTCAGCAGTTTGGAAACAGCGTTTTCTTGTATTCTGTGAAGAGATATTTGGTAGCACTTTGAGGTCTACAGAGGAAAAGGAAATATCTTCTGAGAAAAACCAGAAAGAAGCTTTCTGAGAAACTGCTTTGTGATGTGTGCATTCATGTAACATAGCTAAACCCTTCTGTTGATTCAACCGTGTGGTTGCACTGTTTTTGTTTATTCTGCTAATAGACATTTTGTAGCTCATTGAGGTCAATGATGAGAAAATGAATATCCCAGGATAACTAGAAAGAAGAAAGCTGAGAAACTGATTTGTGATGTGTGCATTCATCTCCCAGAGTTAAACATTTCTTTT
>NW_012101292.1:184369-191195 GCF_000951045.1 Mandrillus leucophaeus
TGTGTGACACGGGCATTCATCTCACAGAGTGAAAACTTTCTTTGGATTCATCAATTTGGAAACATGGTTACTGTTCATTCTGCAAATGGACATTTGGGAGATCTTTGAGGCCAATTGTGAGAAAGTGAATATCCTAGGGCAAAAACTAGAAGGAAGTTATCTGACAAACTGATTTGTGGTTTATGCTTTCGTCTCACAGCATTAAAGATTTCTTTTCATTCAGCAGCTTTGAAACAGTGTTTTATTGCATTCTCCCAAGAGATATCTGGTAGCACTTTGAGGCCTAGAGTGAAAAAGGAAGCATCTTGTGTGAAGAAATAGAGAGAAGCTTTCTGAAAAACTGCTTTGTGATGTGTGCATTCATGTCTCAGACTTAAACCATTCTGTGGATTCAGCAGTGTGGTTACACTGTTTTTCTTTATTCTGCGAATGTACATTTGGTAGCTCATTGAGGTCAACGTCAAAAAAGTGAATAGCTCAGGATAACTAGAAAGAAGATATCTGAGAAACCACTCTGTGATGTGTGCCTTCATCACATAGAGTTAAACGTTTCTTTTCTTTCAGCAGTGAGGAAACACTGTTTTTGTAGTATCTGTGAGGATATATTTGGGAGAACACAGAGGCCAATGGTGAAAAAGAAAATATCTTCAGATGAAAACTGGAAAGAATCTTTCTGAGAAACTACTTTGTGATGTGTGCATTCATCTCACAGAGTTACACCTCTCTTTGGATTCAGCAGTTTGGGAATACTGCTTTTGTCCATTCTGCAAAAGGACATTTGGGAGCTCATTGAGGCCAATGGTGAAAAGGCGAATATCCTAGATCAAAAACTAGAAGGAAGTTATCTGACAAACCAACCTGTGAAGTGGGCATTCCTCTCACAAAGTTATTTGGTAGTGCTTTGATGCCTATGGTGAAAAAGTAAATATATTCAGATAAAATCTAGAAAGAGTGAGGTGGCAAAAAGTTGCCAAATAGGAACAGTAGCCTAACTGGGAGATATCACTCATTAGGGGCAGCCTGACACCTCATACCTCACACAGTTGGTACACCTCTGAGTTGAAGCTTCCACAGGAATGATCAGACAGCAACATTCGCTGTTCAGTAATATTCATTCTTCTGGAGCCTCCTCTGTTGATACCCAGTCAAACAGGGTATGGAGTGGACCTCAAGCAAACTCCAACAGATCTGCAGCTGAGGTCCCTAAGTGTTAGAAAGAAAACTAAAAAACAGAAATGACAACCGCACCAAAACCCCATCTGTACATCACCATCATCAAAGACCAAAGGTAGATAAAACCACAAAGATGGCGAAAAAGTAGTGCAGAAAAGTTGAAAATTCTAAAAATCAGAGTGCCCCTTCCCCTCCAAAAGAATGTAGCTCCTTGTCAGCAATGAAACGAAACTGGACAGAGAATGACTTTGACAAACTGAGAGTGGAAGGCTTCAGACGATCAAACTTCTCTGAGCTAAAGGAGGAAGTACGAACCCAGTACAAAGAAACTAAAAACCTTGAAAAAAGATTTGACGAATGGCTAACTAGAATAATCAAGGTAGAGAACTACTTAAACAACCTGATAGAGATGAAAATCATGACACAAAAACTACGTGACAAATGCACAAGCTTCAGTAACTGACTCAATAAACTGGAAGAAAGGGTATCAGTGACTGAAGATCAAATGAATGAAATGAAGCAAGAAGAGAAGCTTAGGGAAAAAAAGAGTAAAAAGAAATAAACAAATTATCCAAGAAATATGGGATGATGTGAGAAGACCAAATCTACGTCTGATTGGTGTACCTGAAAGTGACGGGGAGAATGGAACCAAGTTGTAAAACACTCTGTAGGATATTATCCAGATGAACTTTCCCAACCTAGCAAAGGAGGCCAACATTCAAATTCAGGACACAGAGAATGCCAGAAAGATGCTGCACGAGAAGAGCAACTCCAAGACACATAATTGTCAGATTCACCAAAGTTGAAGGAAAAAATGTTAAGGGCAGCCAGAGGGAAAGTTCAGCATACCCACAAAGGGAAGCCCATCAGACCCACAGTGGATCTCTTGGCAGAAACTCTAAAAGCCAGAAGAGAATGCGGGTCAATATTCAACATCTTAAAGAAAAAACGTTTCAAACCAGATTTTCATATCCAGCCAAACTAAATTTCATAAGTGAAGAAGAAATAAAATCCTTTACAGACAAGCAACTGCTGTGAGACTTTGTCACCAATAGGCCTGCCCTACAAGACCTGCTGAAGGAAGCACTAAACATGGAAAGGAACCACTGGTACCAGCCACTGCAAAAACATGCCAAAATGTAGAGACCATCAATGCTAGGAAGAAACTGCATGAACTAATGAGTAAATTAACCAGCTAAAATCATGACAGGATCAAGTTCACACATAACAATATTAACCTTAAATGTCAAAAGACTAAATGCTCCAATTGTAAGAAACAGACTGCAAATTGGGTAAAAAGTCAAGACCCATCAGTTTGCTATATTCAGGAGACCCATGTCACATGCAGAGACATACATAGGTTCAAAATAAAGGGATGAAGGAAGATCTACCAAGCAAATGGAAAACAAAAAAAAGGTAGGGGTTGCAATCCTAGTCTCTGATAAAACAGACTTTAAACTAGCAAAGATCAAAAGAGACAAAGAAGGCCATTACATAATGGTAAAGAGATCAATTCATCAAGAAGAGCTAACTATCCTAAATATATTGCCCAATACAGGAGCACCAAGATTCATAAAGCAAGTCCTTAGACACCAACAAAGAGACTTAGATGCCCACACAATAATAATGGGAGACTTCAACATCCCACTGTCAACATTAGACAGATCAATGAGACACAAAGTTAACAAGGATATCCAGAAATAGAACTGGATATCAGGAATAGAACTGGATAATAGAACTCTGCACCAAGCGGACATAATAGACATCTACAGAACTCTCCAATCCAAATCAACAGAATATACATTCTTCTCAGTACCACATCACACTTATTCCAAAATTGACCACATAGTTGGAAGTAAAGCACTCCTTAGCAAATGTAAAAGAACAGAAATTACAGCAAACTATCTCTCAGACCACAGTGCAATCGAACTAGGACTCAGGATTAAGAAACTCCATCAAAACCACTCAACTACATGGAAACTGAGCAACCTGCTCCTGAATGACTACTGGGCACATAACGAAATGAAGGCAGAAATAAGGATGTTCTTTGAAACCAATTAGAACAAAAATACAACATATCAGAATACCTGGGACACATTTAAAGCAGTGTGTAGAGGGAAATTTATAGCACTAAATGCCCACAAGAGAAAGCAGGAAAGATCTAAAATTGACACTCTAACATCACAATTAAAAGAAATGGAGAAGCAAGAGCAAACACATTGAAAAACTAGCAGAAGGCAAGAAATAAGTAAGATCAGAGCAGAACTGAAGGCGATAGATGCACCAAAAAACCCTTCAAAAAATCAATGAATCCAGGAGTTGGTTTTTTTGGAAAGATCAACAAAATTCATAGACCGCTAGCAAGATTAGTAAAGAAGAAAAGAGAGAAGAAATCAAATAGACACAATAAAAAATGATAAAGGGGATATCACCACCGACCCCACAGAAATACAAACTACCATCAGAGAATACTATAAACACCTCTATGTAAATAAACTAGAAAACCTAGAAGAAATGGATAAATTCCTGGACACATACACTCTCCCAAGACTAAAACAGGAAGAAGTTGAATCCCTGCGTAGAACAGTAATAGACTCTGAAAATGATGCAATAATTAATAGCCTACCAAACCATAAAAGTCCATGTGCAAATTCTGCCAGAGGTACAAGAAGGAGCTGGTACCATACCTTCTGAAACTATTCCAACCAATAGAAAAAGATGGAATCCTCCCTAACTCATTTTATGAGGCCAACATCATCCTGATACCAAAGCCTGTCAGAGACACAACAAAAAAAGAGAATTTTAAACCAATATCCCTGATGAACATCGACGCAGAAATCCTCAATAAAATACTGGCAAACTACTTTCTGATGTGTGCATTCTACTTACAGAGTTAAATCTTTCTTTGGATTCAATAGTTTGGGAACACTGTTTTTGCCCTTCTGCGAATGGACATTTAGGAGATCTTTGAGGCCAATGGTGAATAAGCAAATATCCCACGATAAAAACTAGAAGGAAGTTATCTGACAAACCGCCCTTTGATGTGTGCATTCATCTAGCAGAGTGAAACCTTTCTTTTCATTCAGCTGTTTAGAAGCACTGTTTTCTTAGAAGCTGCAAAGAGATATTTGGTAGCACATCAAGACCTATGGTGAAAAGGGATTTATCTTCAGATAAATTGTAGAAACAATGTTTCTGAGTAACTGCTGTGTGATACATGCTTTCATCTCACAGAAATAAAACTTTCTTTGGATTCATCAGTTTGGAAACATGGCTATTGTCCATTCTGCGAATGGACATTTGGGAGTTCATTGAGGCCAATGGAGAAAAACTCAATTTCCAAGGATAAAAACTGGAAAGCAGATATCTGAGAAACCATTCTATCATATGTTAGTTCATGTTGCAGAAAAAATCACAAAGCAGTTTCCCAGAAAGATTCTTTCTAGTTTTCATCTGAAGATAATTCCTTTTTCACCGTTAGCCTCAATGCACTCCCAAATACACCTTCACAGATACTACAAAAACAGTGTTTAATAACAGCTGATTGAAAAGAAATGCTTAACTCTGCTAGATGAATGCACACATCACAAAGTGGTTTCTCAGATATCTTCTTTCTAATTATCTGGGGATATTCACTTTTTCACCACTGACTTCAATGAGCTACCAAATGTTCATTCGAAGAATAAACAGAAATAGTGAAACAACACTGTTGAATTCACAGGTTTAACTCTGTGACATATGTGACATAAATGTACACATCACAAAGCAGTTTACCAGAAAGCTTCTTTCTAGTTTTTCTCAGACGATGTTTCTATTTTCTCTGTATACTGTAAAGTGTTACCCAATGTCTCTTCACAGAATACAAGGAAACACAGTTTCCAAACTGCTGAATGTAAAGAACTGTTTAACTCTGCACGATGAATGCACCAAACACAACTCGGTTTGTAAGATAACTTCCTTGTACTTTCTATCTGAGATATTCGCTTTTTTGCCATTGGCCTCAAGAGCACCAAAATGTCCATTCCCAGAAGGGACAAAAATAGCGTTCTGAAACTGCTGAATCCAAAGAAAGGTTTAAATTTTTGAGATGAATGCACACATCATAAAGCAGTTTTTCAGAAAGCTTCTCCCTAGTTCTTCTCACGAGATGTTTCCGTTTCACTCTAGGTCTCAGAGTGCTACCAAATATCTCTTCAGAGAATCCAAGAAAACACTGTTTCCAAACTGCTGAATGAGAAGAAATCTTTAAGTTTGTGAGAAGAGTGCACAAATCACAAGTTGGTTTGTCAGATAACTTCCTTTTAGTTGTTTTCCTGGGATATTCACTTTCTCGCCATTGGCCTCAAAGATCTCACAAATGTCCATTCGAAGAATGGACAAAAGCAGTGTTTCCAATGTGCAGAATCCAAAGAAAGGTTTAATTCTGTGAGATGAATGAACACATCTAGAAGCAGTTTCCAAGGAAACTTCTTCCTAGTTTTTATCTGAATATATATCTTTTTCATCATAGGCCTCAATGTCCTTCCAAATATCTCTTTGCACATTATAAGAAAGCAGTGCTACCAAACTGCTGAATGAAAAGAAAGGATTAACTCCTTAACATGAATGAACACAATACAAAGCGGTTTCTCAGATATCTGCCTTCTAGTTTTTGTCCTTGGATAATCAATTTTTCAGCATTGGCCTCAATGAACTCCCATTTGTCCATTCACAGAATGGACAATAACGGTGTTTCAAAACTGACGAATCAAGAGAAAGGTTTAACTCTGTGTGAAATACACGTATCACATAGCAGTTACTCAAAACATTGTTTCTACAATTTATCTGAAGATATTTCCTTTTTCACCATAGGCCTCTACGTGCTACCGAATATCTCTTTGCAGACTGTAAGAAAACAGTGTTTCCAAGCTACTGAATGAAAAGGCAAGTTTCACTCTGCGAGATGAATGCACACCTCAAAGGACGGTTTTTCAGATAACTTCCTTCTAGTCGTATTCTGGGATATTCTCTTATTTGCCATTGACCTCAAAGATCTCCCAAATGTCCGTTCGCAGAATAGAAAAAAGCACTGTTCCCAAACTGCTGAATGAAAAGAAATATTTAACTCTGTGAGATGAATGTACACATCAGAAGGCAGTTTCTCAGAAAGATTCCTTCTAGTTTTTATCTGCAGATATTTCCTTTTTCACCACAGGTGTCAAAGCACTACCAAATATCTCATCAGAGAATCCGAGAATACACTGTTTCCAAACTGCTGAATGAAAAGAAATCTTTAACTCTGTGAGACGAATGCACAAATCACAAGTCGGTTTCTCAGATTATTTCCTTCCACTTTTTGTCCTGAGATATTTACTTTTTTACATTGTCCTCAAAGATCTCCCAAATGTCCATTCATAGAATGGGCAAAAATAGTGTTCCCAAACTGCTGAATGCAAAGAAATATTTAACTCTGTGAGATGAATGCACACATGAGAATGTAGTTTCTCAGAAAGCTTCTTTCTAGTTTTTTTTAATACCTTTTGTTCTAGGTACATGTGCACAGCGTGCAGGATTGTTATATACGTATACATGTGCCTTATTGGTGTGCTGCGCCTATTACCTCATCATTTATATTAGGTATATCTCTCTAATGCGATCCTCCCCCTCACCCAAC
>NW_012101292.1:196109-197736 GCF_000951045.1 Mandrillus leucophaeus
ATGGGGATGACATTGAATCTATGGATTACTTCGGGCAGTATGATCATTTTCACGATATTCATTCTTCCTATCCATGAGAATGGTATGTTCTTCCATTTATTTGTGTCCTCTTTTATTTCCTTGAGCAGTGGTTTGTAGTTCTCCTTGAAGAGGTCCTTCACATCCCTTGTTAGTTGGATTCCTAGGTATTTTATTCTCTTTGAAGCAATTGTGAATGGGAGTTAATTCATGATGTGGCTCTCTGTTTGTCTGTTATTGGTGTATAAGAATGCTTGTGATATTTGCACATTTATTTTGTATCCTGAGACTTTGGTGAATTTGCTTATCAGCTGAAGGAGATTTTGGGCTGAGATGATGGGGTTTTCTAAATAAACAATCATGTCATCTGCAAACAGGGAAAATTTTACTTCCTCTTTTCCTAATTGAATATCCTTTATTTCTTTCTCTTGCCTGATTGACCTGGCCAGATCTTCCAACACTATGTTGAATAGGAGTGGAGAGAGAGGGCATCCCTCTCTTGTGCCAGTTATCAAGGGGAAATGCTTCCATTTTTTGCCCATTCAGTATGATATTGGCTGTGGGTTTGTGATAAATAGCTATTTTTATTTTGAGATAGGTTCCATAATTACTGAATTCATTGAGAGTTTTTAGCATAAAAGTCTGTTGAATTTTGTCAAAGGCCTTTTCTGCATCTATTGCGATAGTCATGTGGTGTTTGTCTTTGGTTCTGTTGATGTGCTGGATTATGTTTATTGGTTTGCATATGTTGAACCAGCCTTGCATGGCAGGGATGAAGCCCACTTGATCATGGTGGATAAGTTTTTTGATGTACTGCTAGATTCAGTTTGCCAGTATTTTATTGAGGATTTTTGCATTGGTGTTCATCAGGGATACTAGTCTAAAATTCTCTTTTTTTTGTTGTGTCTCTGCCAGACTTTGGTAGCAGGATGATGTTGGCCTCATGAAATGAGTTATGGAGTCTCTCTTTTTCTATTGATTGCAATAGTTTCAGAAGGAATGGTACCAGTTGCTCCTTGTACCTCTGGTAGAATTCAGCTGTGAATCCATCTGGTCCTGTGCTTTTTTCGTTTGCTAGGCTATTAATTATTTCTTCAATTTCAGAGCCTGTATTAGTCTATTCAGGGATTCAACTTCTTCCTGGTTTAGTCTTGGGAGAGTATGTGTCCAGGAATTTATCCATTTCTTCTAGGTTTTCTAGTTTTTTTGCATAGAGGGGTTTATAGTATTATCTGATGGTAGTTTGTATTTCTGTGGGTTTGGTGGTGATATACCCTGAATCACTTTTTATTGCCTCTATTTTATTCTTCTATCTTTTCTTCTTTATTAGTCTTGCCAGCGGTCTATCAGTTTTGTTGATCTTTTCAAAAAACCAACTCCTGGAAGCATTGATTTTTTGAAGGGTTTTTCGTGTCTGTATCTCCTTCAGTTCTGCTCTGATCTTAGTTATTTCTTGCCTCCTGCTAACTTTTGAATGTGTTTGCTCTTGCTTCTCCAGTTCTTTTAATATTGATATTAGAGTGTCAATTTTAGATCTTTCCTGCTTTCTCTTGTGGGCATTTAGTGCTATAAATTTCCCTCTACACACTGCTTTAAATGTGTCCCAGAT
>NW_012101292.1:198151-204688 GCF_000951045.1 Mandrillus leucophaeus
GCAATGTGGTACTGAGAAAAATATATACTCTGTTGATTTGGGGTGGAGAGTTCTGTAGATATCTATTAGGTCTCCTTGGTGTAGATTTGAGTTCAATTCCTGGATATCCTTGTTAACTTTCTGTCTCATTAATCTGTCCAATGTTGACAGTGGGATGTTAAAGTCTCCCATTATTATTGTGTGGGAGTCTATGTATCTGTAAGTCTCTGCAGACTTGCCTTATGCATCTGGGCACTCCTGTATTGTGTGCATATATATTTAGGATTGTTAGCCCTTCTTGTTCAATCAATCCCTTTGCGATTATGTAATGGCCTTCTTTGTCTCTTTTAATCTTTGTTGGTTTAAAGTCTGTTTTATTAGAGACTAGGATTTTCAACCCCTGCCTTTTTTTGTTTTCCATTTGCTTGGTAGATCTTCCACCATCTCTTTATTTTGAGCCTATTTGTGTCTCTGCACCTGAAATGGGACGCCTGACTATAGCAAACTGATGGGTCTTGACTCCTTATCTAATTTTCCAGTCTGTCTTTTAATTGGAGCAATTAGCCCACTGACATTTAAGGTTAATACTGTTATGTGTGAACTTTATCCCGTAATTATGATATTAGTTCGTTATTTTGCTCACTAGTTGATGCAGTTTCATCCTAGCATTGACGGTCTTAATATTTTGGCATGATTTTCAGTGCTGGTACTGGTTATTCGTTTCCATGTTTCGTGTATCCTTCAGGAGCTCTTGTATGGCAGGACTAGTGGTGACAAAATCTCTCAGCATTTGCTTGTCTGTAAAAGATTTTATTTCTCATTCACTTATGAAATTTTGTTTGGTTGGATATGAAATTCTGGGCTGAAAATCCTTTTTTTAATAGTGTTGAATATTGGCCCCCATTCTCTTCTGTCTTGTAGAGGTTCTGCCGAGAGATCCGCTGTTTTTCTGATGGGCTTCCTTTGTGGGTAAGCTGACCTTTCTCTCCTGCTGCCCTTAACATTTTTTCCTTATTTGAACTTTGGCGAATCTGACAAATATGTGCCTTGGAGTTGCTCTTCTTGAGTAGTATATTTGTGGCAGTCTCCATATTTCCTGAATTGGAACGTTGTCTGCTTTGCTAGGTTGGGAAAGTTCTGGATAATACCATGCAGAGTGTTTTACAACTTGGTTCCATTCTCCCTGTCACTTTCAGGTACACCAAACAGACGTAGATTTGGTCTTTTCTCATAGTCCCATATTTATTAGAGACTTTCTTCATTTCTTTTAACTTTTTTTTCTGTAAACTTCTCTTCTAGTTTCATTTAATTCATTTGATCTTCAATCACCGATACCTTTTCTTCCAGTTGACTGAGTTGGTTACTGAAACTTATGCATTTGTCACATAGTTCTCATGTCATGGTTTTATCTCTATCAGGTCGTTTAAGGACTTACCTATATTGGTTATTCTAGTTAGCCGTTCGTCAAATCTTTTTACAAGGTTTTTAGCGTCTTTATACTGGGTTCGTACTTCTTCCTTCAGGTCAGAGAAATTTGATTGTCTGAAGCCTTCCTCTCTCATCTTTTCAAAGTCATTCGCTGTCCAGCTTTCTTTCATTGCTGGCGAGTAAGCCATGTTCTTTTGGAGGGGGAGAGGTGCTCCGATTTTTAGAATTTTCAGTTTTTTTGCACTGCTTTTTCCCCATCTTTGTGATTTTATTTACCTTTGGTCTTTGATGATGGTGACTTAAAGATGGGGTTTTGGTGTGGATGTTTTTTCTGTTTCTTAGTTTTCCTTCTAACACTTAGGACCCTCAACTGCAGGTCTGTTGGCTTTTGCTTGAGGTCCACTCCTTACCCTGTTTGCCTGGATATCACTAGTGGAGGCTGCAGAAGAATGAATATTACTAAACAGCAAATGTTGCTGTCTGATCGTTCCTCTGGAAGCTTCAACTTAGAGGTGTTCCCAGCCATGTGAGGTGTCAATCTGCCCATACAGGGGGTATCTCTCATTTAGGCTACTTGGGGGACACGAACCCACTTGAACAGGCAATTTATCTGTTCTCAGATCTCAAACTCCATACTGGAAGAACCACTACTCTCTTCAAAGCTGTCAGACACGGACATTTACATCTGCAGAGGTTTCTGCTGCCTATTGTTTGGCTATACCGTGTCCCAGAGGTGGAGTCTACAAAGGCAGGCAGGCCTTGAGTTGCAGTGCATCTGACCCAGTTCGAGCTTCCCAGACGCTTTGTTTATCTACTTAAGCCTCAGCAATGGCAGGTGACCCACCCCCTTCCTCACTGCCATCTTGACGTTAGATCTCAGACTGCAGTACTAGCAATGAGGGAGGCTCTGTGGACATGGGACAGTCTGAGCCAGGTGCAGGATATAATCTCCTGGTGTCCTGTTTGTTAAAACCCTTGGTAAAGCACAGTATTAGTCTGGGAGTGACCCAATTTTCCAGCTGTTATGTGTCACAGTTTCCTTTTGCTAGGATAGGGAATTCCCTTCCTCCTTTCACTAGCTGGGTGAGGCAATGCATCACCCTGCTTTGGTTCTCACTCCTTGGTCTGCACCCACTGTTCTGCACCCACAGTCCAACACGACCCAGTGAGATGACCTGGTACCTCAGTAGGAAATGCAGAGATCACCCATCTTCTGTGTCATTCATACTGGGAGCTGGAGGCTGGAACTCTTCCTATTCAGCCACCTAAGTGTCACACCACTCTTTCTAGATTTTATTTTAAGATATGTACTTTTTCACTGCAGGCATCAAAAGCTAACAAATATCTCTTAAGAGAATCCGAGAAAACACTGTTTCCAAACTGTTGAATGCAAAGAAATGTTTAACTCTGTGAGATGAATGTACAAATCAGAAGTCGGTTTGTCAGATAACTTCCTTCCAGTTTTTATCCTGGTATATCCACTTTTTTGTCATTGACCTCAAAGAGCTCCCAAATGTCTGCTGAATACAATGTCATGTTTAACTCTGTGTGGTGAAAGCACACATCACAAAGCAGTTTCTCAGAAAGCTTCTTTCTACAATTTATCTGAAGACATTTCTTTTTGAGAGGAGAACACAATGCACTACAGAGTATCTCCTTGCAGATTGTAAGAAAACAGTGTTTCCAAACTGCTGAGTGAAAAGAAAGGTGTAACCCTGTGAGAGGAATGCACAAATCACAGGTCAGTTTGTCAGATAACGTCCTTTTAGTGTTCGTCCTGGGTTATTTACTATCTCGCCATTGGCTTTAAAGAGCTCCCAAAAGTCCTTTTGCAGAATGTACAAAAACGTTGTTACCAAACTGCTGCATAAAAAGAGAGGTGTAACCCTGTGAGATGAAGACACACATCACAGAGCAGTTTCTCAGAAAGATTTTTTACAGTTTACATCTGAAGATATTTCCTTTTTCACCTTTGCCCTCAATGCCCGCCCAAATATACTTTCACAGATACTATGAAAGAGTGTTTCCAAACTGCTGAATGAAAAGTAAGGTTTCACTGTGTGAGATGAATGCTCACATAGCAAAGTGGTTTCTCAGATATCTTGTTTCTAGTTTTTGTCCTGGGATATTCACTTTTTCAAGCTTGAACTCTAAGAGCTACGAAATGTCCCTTTGCAGAATAGATGAAAACAGAGTTACCAAACTGCTGAATCCAGGGAAAGGTTTACCTCTGGGAGATGAATGTACACATCACAAAGCAGTTTCTTGGAAAAATTCTCTCTAGTTTTTCTCATAAGATATTTCTGTTTTCACCACGGGCCTCAAAGTGCTACCAAATATCTCTTCGCAAAATACAAGACAACACTGTTTCCAAACTGAAATGAAATGAAATCTTTAACTCTGTGAAACGAATGCACAAGTCACAAGTTGATGTGTCAGATAACTTTCTTCTAGTTATGTCCTGGGATATTTGCTTTTTCACCATTGGTCTCAAAGACTTCCCAAATGTCCATTCACAGAATGGACACAAACAGTGTTACTAAACTGCTGAATACAAAAACAAGAATAACCCTGTCAGGTGAACTCACACATCACAAAGCAGTTTCTCAGAAAGCGCCTTTCTACTATTTATCTGAAGATATTTCCTTTTTCACAGGAGGCCTCAAAGCACTACTGAATATCTCTTCGTGGATTCTAAGAAAACACTGTTTGTGAACTACTGAATGAAAAGACAGGTTGAACTCTGCGAGATGAATACACACATGACAGGATTGTTTATCAGATACCTTCCTTCTAGTTTTTATCCTGGGATATTCGCTTTTTGCCATCGACCTCAAAGATCTCCCAAATGTCCATATGGACAAAAACAGTGTTCCCAAACTGTTGAATCCAAAGAAAGTTTTAACTCTATGAGTTGAATGCATGCATCATGAAGCAGTTTCACAGACAGCTTCTTTCTAGTTTTTATCTGAAGGTATTTCCTTTTTCACCATAGACCTAAATTACTGCCAAAAGTGTCTTCTGAGAATCCCAGAAAGCACTATTTCCAAACAGCTGAATGAAAAGAAATGTTTACCTCTGTGAGATGAATGTAAAAATCACAAGTTGGTCTGTCAGATAACTTCCTTCTACTTTCTATCTTGGGATATTCACTTTTCCACCATTGGCCTCAAAGAGTACCAAAATGTCCATTCACAGATTGGACAACCACAGTGTAACCAAAACTGCTGAATACAATGCAACGTTTAAGTCTGTGAGCTGCTTGCACACATTACAAAACAGTTTCACAGAGAGTTTCTTCCCACTATTTATCTGAAGACATTTGTTTTTCACAGGAGACCACAATGCACTACATTATATCCCTTCACAGATTGTAAGAAAACAGAGCACAGGAGACCACAATGCACTGCATTATATCCCTTCACAGATTGTAAGAAAACAGAGTTTCCAAACTGCTGAGTGAAAAAAAAGTTATAACTTGGTGACAGGAATGCACAAATCACAGGTTGGTTTGTCAGATGACTTCCTTCTAGTGTTTGTTCCGGGTTATTCACTATCTTGCCTTTGGCCTCAATGAGATCCCAAATGTCCTTTCTCAGTGGACAAAAATGTTGTTCCCAAACTGCTGCATCAAAAGAGAGGTGTAACTCTGTGAGATGAAAGCACACATCACAGAGCATTTTCTCAGAAAGATTCTTTCTAGTTTTCATCTGAAGATATTTCCTTTTTCACCTGTTGCCTCGATGCACCTCCAAATATACCTTCACAGATACTACAAAAAGAGTGTTTCCAAAATGCTGAATGAAATGAAAGGTTTAACTCTGTGAAATGAATGCACACATCACTAGGGAATTTCTCAGATATCTTCTTACTAGTTTTTATCCCAGGATATTCACTTTTCTGCCCTTGACTGCAAAGAGCTACCAAATGTCCATTCACAGAATAAATGATAACTATGTTTCTGCACAGCTGAGTTGAAAGAAAGGTTCAACTCTATGAGATGAATGCACACATCACAAAGCCGTTTCCCAGAAAGCTTCTTTCTAGTTTTTCTCACAAGTTATTTCCATTTTCATGGTGGGCCTGAAAGCACTACAAAATATCTCTTTGCAGAATACAAGAAATTACTGTTTTCAAACTGTGGAATGAAAAGAAATCCTTAACTCTGTCAGACAAATGCACACATCACAAGTAGATTTGTCAGATAACTTCCTTCTAGGTTTTATCCATGGATATTTGCTTTCTCACCATTGGCCTCAAAGAACTCCCAAATGTCCATTTGCAGAAGGGACAAAAACAGTGTTACCAAACAGCTGAATACAATGAAGCATTTAATACTGTGAGGTGAATGCTCACACCACAAAGTAGCTTCTCAGAAAGCTTCTTTCTAGTTTTTATCTGAAGGTATTTCCTTTTTCACCACAGGCCTGAAAGCACTACCAAATATCTCTTCAGAGAATCCCAGAAAGCGCTGTTTCCAAACTGCTGAATGAAAATAAATGTTTAGCTCTGTGAGATGAATGTGCAAATCACAAGTCGGTTTGTCAGATAATTTTCCTCTAGTTTTTATCATCGGATATTCACTTTTTGCCCTTGACCTAAAAGAGCTACAAAAAGTCCAGTCACAGAATAAACAAAAACATTGTTTCCACACTGCTGAATCCAATGAAAGTTTTAACTCTGTGAGATGAATGCACACATCACAAACCAGATTCTCAGAAATCTTTTCCCTAGTTTTTCTCATAAGATATTGCCGTTTTTACCATGGGCCTCAATGTGCTGCCAAATATCTCTTTGCAGAATACACGAAAACATTGTTTCCAAACTGCAAAATGAAAAGAAATCTTTAACTCTGTGAGACGAGTGCACAAATCACAAATGGATCTGTCAGATTACTTCCTTCTAGTTTTTGTCCTGGGATATTTGCTTTTTTGCCATAGGCCTCAAAGATCTCCCAAATGTCCCTTCGCAGAATGGACAAAAACATTGTAAGTCAGTGAGATGTATACACACATCACAGAACAGTTTCTCAGAAAGATTCTTTCTGTTTTTCATCTGAAGTTATTTCCTTTTTCATCTTTGGCCTCAACGCACTCCCAAATATACGTTCACTGATACTACAAAAAGAAC
>NW_012101292.1:204738-224729 GCF_000951045.1 Mandrillus leucophaeus
CCTCGATGCACCTCCAAATATACCTTCACAGATACTACAAAAAGAGTGTTTCCAAAATGCTGAATGAAATGAAAGGTTTAACTCTGTGAAATGAATGCACACATCACTAGGGAATTTCTCAGATATCTTCTTACTAGTTTTTATCCCAGGATATTCACTTTTCTGCCCTTGACTGCAAAGAGCTACCAAATGTCCATTCACAGAATAAATGATAACTATGTTTCTGCACAGCTGAGTTGAAAGAAAGGTTCAACTCTATGAGATGAATGCACACATCACAAAGCCGTTTCCCAGAAAGCTTCTTTCTAGTTTTTCTCACAAGTTATTTCCATTTTCATGGTGGGCCTGAAAGCACTACAAAATATCTCTTTGCAGAATACAAGAAATTACTGTTTTCAAACTGTGGAATGAAAAGAAATCCTTAACTCTGTCAGACAAATGCACACATCACAAGTAGATTTGTCAGATAACTTCCTTCTAGGTTTTATCCATGGATATTTGCTTTCTCACCATTGGCCTCAAAGAACTCCCAAATGTCCATTTGCAGAAGGGACAAAAACAGTGTTACCAAACAGCTGAATACAATGAAGCATTTAATACTGTGAGGTGAATGCTCACACCACAAAGTAGCTTCTCAGAAAGCTTCTTTCTAGTTTTTATCTGAAGGTATTTCCTTTTTCACCACAGGCCTGAAAGCACTACCAAATATCTCTTCAGAGAATCCCAGAAAGCGCTGTTTCCAAACTGCTGAATGAAAATAAATGTTTAGCTCTGTGAGATGAATGTGCAAATCACAAGTCGGTTTGTCAGATAATTTTCCTCTAGTTTTTATCATCGGATATTCACTTTTTGCCCTTGACCTAAAAGAGCTACAAAAAGTCCAGTCACAGAATAAACAAAAACATTGTTTCCACACTGCTGAATCCAATGAAAGTTTTAACTCTGTGAGATGAATGCACACATCACAAACCAGATTCTCAGAAATCTTTTCCCTCGTTTTTCTCATAAGATATTGCCGTTTTTACCATGGGCCTCAATGTGCTGCCAAATATCTCTTTGCAGAATACACGAAAACATTGTTTCCAAACTGCAAAATGAAAAGAAATCTTTAACTCTGTGAGACGAGTGCACAAATCACAAATGGATCTGTCAGATTACTTCCTTCTAGTTTTTGTCCTGGGATATTTGCTTTTTTGCCATAGGCCTCAAAGATCTCCCAAATGTCCCTTCGCAGAATGGACAAAAACATTGTAAGTCAGTGAGATGTATACACACATCACAGAACAGTTTCTCAGAAAGATTCTTTCTGTTTTTCATCTGAAGTTATTTCCTTTTTCATCTTTGGCCTCAACGCACTCCCAAATATACGTTCACTGATACTACAAAAAGAACCTTTCGAAACAGCTGATGAGGATAGTTTAACTCTGTGAGTTGAATGTCCACATCAAAAATCGATTACTCAGATATCATTTTTCTAGTTTTTATCCTGGGATATTCACTTTTTCACACTTGACCTCAAAAGTGATGTAATGTACATTCACAGAATAAATGAAAACAGTTTTTCCCGACTGCTGAATCCCAGGAAAGGTTTAACTCCGTGAGATGAATGCCCACTTCACAAAGCAGTTTCTCAAAAAGATTCTCCCCAACTTCTCTCACAAGATATTTCCGTTTTCACCGTGTTTGAAAACTGCTGAATGAAAACACAGTTTGAAGTCTGCAACATGAATAAACACATCACAGATCGGTTCGTGTGATAACTTCCCTCTAGTTTTATCCTGGGATTTTCATTTTTTTTGCCATTGGTCTCAAAGGCATCCCAAATGTCCATGTGCAGAATGGACAAAAACAGTGTTCCCAAACTGATGAATCCAAAGAAAGGTTTAAATCTATGAGATGAATGCAAATATCATGAAGCAGTTTCTCAGAAAGCTTCCTTCTAGATTTCATCTTAAGATACTTCCTTTTTCACTGTAGGCCAGAAAAAGCTACCAAATATCTCTTCTGAGAATCTCAGAAAGCAGTGTTTCCAAAGTGTTGAATGAAAAGAGATGTCTAATTCTGTGAGATGAATATACAGATCACAAGTCAGTTGTCAGATAACTTCCTCTTGATTTTTATCCTGGGATATTTGCTTTTTTGCCATTGGCTGCAAGGAGCACCAAACATCCATTCACAAATTGGACAACAACAGTGTTATGAAAGCTGCTGAATATAATGCAACATTTAAGTCTGTGAAGTGAATGCACACATGACAAAACAGTTTCTCAGAAAGCTTCTTTCTAAGATTTGTCCAAAAACATTTGATTTTTCACAGGAGACAATTATGCGCTAAACAGTATCTCTTCACAGATTGTAAGAAAACAGTGTTTCCAAACTGCTGAGTGAAAGGAAAAATGTAAATCTGTCAGAGGAGTGCACAAATCACAAGTTGGTTGACAGATAAATTCCTTCTAGTGTTTGTCCTGGGTTATTCCCTATCTCACCATTGTCCTCAATAAGCTCCCAAATGTCCCTTCACAAAAAGGACAACAACGTTGTTCCCAAACTGCTGCATCAAAAGAGAAGTGTAACTCTGTGAGATGAATGCACACATCACAGAGAAGTTTCTCGCAAAGATTCTTTCTAGTTTTTATCCGAAGATTTTTCCAATTTCACCGTGGGTCTCAAAGCGCTACCAAATATCTCTTCACAGAATACAAGAAAAGTTTCCAAACTGTGGAATGAAAAGATAGGTATAAATCTGTGAGATGAATGCCCACATCACAAAGCGTTTTCTCAGGTATTTTCTTTCCAGTTTTCATTCTGGGATATTCACTTTTTCGTCCTCCATCTCAAAGAGCTACCAAATGTACATTAGCAGAATAATCAAAAACAGTGTTTGCACACTGCTCATTCCAAAGAAAGGTTTAACTCTGTGAGATGTATGCACACATCACAAAGCAGTTTTTCAGAAAGCTTCTCTGTAATTTTTCTCACAAGATATTTCCGTTTTCACCATGGGCCTCAAAGCGCTACCCAATGTCTCTTTGCAGGATACAAGAAAACATTGTTTTCAAAATGTGGAATGAAAAGAAATCTTTAAATCTGTGAGACAAATGCCCAAACCACAAGTTGATTTGACAGATAACTTCCTTCTAGTTTTTGTCCTGGGATATTCACTTTTTCTCCATTGGCATCAAAGACCTCCCAAATGTCCATTTGCAGAATGGACAAAAAGAGTGTTACCAAACTGCTGCATACAGGTAAGCATTTAACCCTGTGAGGTGAATCCACACATCACAAAGTAGTTTCTCAGAAATCTCCTCCATAGTTTTCTTCTCAAGATATTATGGTTTTGATGGTGGGCCTAAAAGTGCTACCAAATATCTCTAACATAATACAAGAAATCACTGTTTCCAAATTGCAGAATGGAAAGAAAGGTTTAACTCTGTGAAAAGAATGCACAAATCACAGAGCAGTTTCTCAGATAGCTTCCTCCTAGTATTTTTATATTTCATTCATCACCTTAGGCTTCAATGCACTGTCAAATATCCCTTTATTGATTTTATCAGTCTTTGCATACTGTTCACTGAATATAAAGGTATAACTCTCTGAGAGGAATTTACACATCACCAAGCGGTTTCTCAGAAAACTTCTATGTAGTTTTTATCTGAGGATATTTCCTTTTTCACCATAGGCCTCAATGCACTTCTGAATAGCCCATTGTACAATTCACAATAACAGTGTTACCAAACTGCTCAATGTAAAGAAAGGTTTGTGTCTGTGAGATGAATTCACTCATCACAAAGCAGTTTCTAGGAAAGTATCTTTCTAGTTGTTATATGAGGATATTTCCTTTTTCACCATAGGCTTCAAAGTGTTCCAAAATATTCCTTCTCAGATTCCACAAAAACAGTGATTCCAAACTGGTCAATCAACAGAAAGGTTGAACTCTATGAGATGAATGCACACATCACAAAGGAGTTTCTCAGAAAGCTTCTCTCACGTTTTTATCTGAGTATATTTCCTTTTTCACCATAGGACTCAATGCTCTCCCAAATACCCCACTGCAGATTCCACAAAAACAGTGTTGCCAAACTGCTCCATGAAATGAAAGTTGTAAATCTGTGAGACGAACTCACACATCACAAAGCAGTTTCTCAGAATACTTCTTTCTACTTTTTATCTTAGGATATTTCCTTTTTCACCATAGGCTTCAATGCACTCCCAAATTTCCCTTCTCAGATACCGCAAAAACAGTGATTCCAAATTGCTCCGTCAAAAGAAACGTTTAACTCTAGGAGATGAAAGCACACATCAAAAAGCTGTTTCTCAGAGAGCTTCTTTCCAGCTGTCATCTGAAGATATTTCCTTCTTCACTGTAGTCCTCATTGTGGCCCCAAATGTCCATTTGTGTATACGTCAAAGACAATGTTTCCCAACAGCACAATTTAAAGAAAGATTTAACTCTGTGAGATGAATGCACACATCACAAAGCAGTTTCTCAGAAACTTACATTCTAATTTTATCTGAAAATATTTCCTTCGTCACCTTAGGCTTCAATGTATTCCCAAATACCCCTTTGTAGATTTTACACAAACAGCCTTGCCTCATTGTTCAATTGAATATAAAGGTGTAACTCTCTGAGAGGCAAATACACATCACAAAGTAGTTTCTCAGAAATTTTCTCTCTAGTTTTTATCTGAAGATATTTCCTTTTTCACCATAGGCCTGAAAACGCTCCCGAATATCTGTTTGTGGATTACACAAAAATAGTGTTACCAAACTGCTCAATGAAAAGAAAGGTTTAATTCTGTGAGATGAATTCACACATCACAAAGCAGTTTCTCGGGAAGCTTCTTTCTAATTTATATCTGAGGATATTTCCTTTTTCACCATAGCCTTCAATGAGCTCCAAAATACAACTTCTCAGATACCACAAAAACACTGATTCTGAACTGCTCAATCAAAAGAAAGGTTTAACGCCATGAGATGAAGCCACACATCACAAAGCAGTTTCTTAGGAAGCTTCACTCCAGTTTTTATCTGAAGATATTTCCTTTTTCACCATAGAACTCTGTGTGCTCCTAAATATCCCTTTGCAGATTCCACAAAAACAGTGATTCCAAACTGCTCCATGAAGATAAAGGGTAAATCTGTTAGATGAATTCACACATCACAAAACAGTTTCTCAGAAGCCTTCTTTCTAGTTTTTATCTGAGGATATTTCCTTTTCACCATAGGCTTCAATGAGCTCCCAAATATCTCTTCTTAGACTGACCAGAAAGGGTGACTCAAAACTGCTCTAAGCACAGAACAGTTTAACTGTATGAGGTGAATGTGCTCATCACAAAGCAGCTTCTCAGAAAGATTCTTTCCAATTTTTATCTAAGGATATTTCCTTTTTCACTATAGGCTTCATTGCACTCCAAAATATTCCTTCTCAGATTCCACAAAAACAGTGACGCCAAACTGCTCAACCAAAAGACATGTTTCATTCTATGAGATGAATGTACACATCACGAAGCAGTTTCTCAGAAAGCTTCTTTCAAGTTTTCATCTAGAGATATTTCCTTGTTCTCCGTATGCCTCAATGTGCCACAAATGTCCATCCATGTATATGTCAAAGACAGTGTTCCACACTGCATAATGTAAAGAAAAGTTTAACTCTGTGAGATGAATACACATGTCACAAAGCGGTTTCTCAGAATGATCCTTTCTAGTTTTTATCTTAAGATATTTCCTTCTTTACCTTTGGCTTCAATGAACTCTGAAATACCCATTTGTAGATTTTACACAAACAGTGTTAACACACTGTTCAATGAAAAGAAATGTATAACTCTCTGAGAGGAATGCACACATCACAAAGCATTTTCACAGATAGCTTCTCTCCAGTTTTTATCTTAAGAAGTTTCCTTTTTCACTTAGGCCTCAATGTGCTCCCAAATATCCATTGTCATCTTCCACAAAAACAGGGATTCCAAACAGCTCACTCAAAAGAAACGTTAAATTCTATGAGATGGAAGCTCACATTAGAAAGCAGTTTCTCAGAAAGCTTCTTTCCAGTTTTCATCTGAAAATATTTTCTTCTTCACTGTGGGCCTCAATGTGCCCCAAATATCCATTCACAAATACAAAAAATACAGTGTTTCCAAACTGCGCAATGTAAAGAAAGGTTTAAGTCTGTGAAATGAATTCACACATCACAATGCAGTTTCTCAGAAAGCTACTTTACAATTTTTATATGAGGATATTTCTTTTTTCAGCATAGTCTTCAACCTGCTCCCAATATCCCTTCTGTGATTCCACAAAAACAGTGATTCCAAACTGTTCAAAGCAGTTTCTCACAAAGCTTCTTTGCAGTTTTCATCTGAGGATACTCCCTTGTTCACCATAGGCCTCAGAGCACCCCCAAATGTCCATTCACATATACGTCAAAGACAGTGTTTCCAAACTGCACAATGTGAAGAAAGATTTAAACCTGTGAGATGAATACACACATCACAAAGCAGTTACCCAGAAAGCTTCTTCCTAGATTTATCTGAAGATACTTCCTTCTTCACCTTAGGCTTCAATATGCTCTCTAACATCCCTTTGTAGATTTTACATAAAGAGTGTTTACACACTGCTCAATGAAAAGAAAAGTATAACTCTGTGAGAGGAATGCAATTTCACAGAAAACTTTGCTCCAGTTTTTATCTGAAGATATTTCCTTTTTCACCATAGGCCTCAATGTGCTCCAAAATATCCCTTTGCCAATACCTCAAAATCAGTGAATTCTAACTGCTCAATCAAATGAAATGTTTAACTCTATGAGATGAATGGACACATCACAAAGCAGTTTCTCAAAAAGCTTCTTTACAGTTGTCATCTGATGATATTTCCTTTTTCATGATAGGCTTCAATGCACTGCTGAATGTCCCTTCTCAGATTCCACGGAAACAGTGATTCAAAACTACTCCATCCAAAGAAAAGTTTAATTCATGAGGTGAATGCACCCATCACAAAGCAGTTTCTCAGAAAGCTTCTTTCCAATTTTTATCTGAGGATATTTCTTTTTCACCATAGGCTTCAATGTGCTCCCAAATATCCCTTCTCAGATTCCACAAAAGCAGTGATTCCAAACTGCTCAATCAACACAAAGTTTTAACTCTATGATTTGAGTGCACACATCAAAAAGAAGTTTCTCAGAAAGCTTCCTGCCAGTTTTATGTGAAGATGTTTCCTTTTTCAATATAGACCTCAATGCACTCCCGAATATCCCTTTGCAGATCCCACAAAAAATGTTACCAACTACACAATGAAAAGAAAGGTTTAACTTTGTGACATGAATGCACACGTCACAAAGCAGTTTCTCGGAAAGCATCTTTGTAGTTTTTATCTGAGGATATTTCCTTTTTCAACATAGGCTTCAATGCGCTCCAAAATATTCCTTCTCAGATTCCACAAAAACAGTGATACCAAACTGCTCAATCAAAAGAAAGGTTTAATTCTATGAGATGAATGAACACATCACATCACAAAGCAGTTTCTCAGAAAGCTTCTCTCCAGTTTTCATTTGAAGATATTTCCTTTTTCACCATAGACCTCAAAGTGCTCCCTAATATCCCTTTGCAGATTCCACAAAAACAGTGCTATCAAACTGCTTAATGAAAAGAAAAGTTTAAGTCTGTGAGATGAATTCACACATCACAGTGCAGTTTCTCAGATAGCTTCTTTGTAGTCTTTATCTAAGGACATTTCCTATTTCACCTTAGGGTTTGATGTGCTCCCAAATATCGCTTCTCATATACCACAAAAACAGTGATTCCAAACTGTTCAATAAAAGATACGTTTAACTCCATGAGATGAATGCACACATCACTAAGCAGTTTCTCAGAACTCTTTTTTGTAGTTTTTATCTGAGGATATTTCCTTTTCCACCAAAGGCCTCATACGCTCCCAAATATCCCATTGCAGATTCCACAATAGTGCTACCAAACTATTCAATAAAAAGAAAGGTTTATAACAATGAGATGAATTCACACATCAGAAAGCAGTTTCTTGAAAAGCTTCTTTCTAGTATTTATCTGATGATATTTCCTTTTTTCACTCTAGGCTTCATGCTCTCCAAATATCCCTTCACAGATTCCACAAAATCAGTGATTCCAAACTGCTCAATCAAAAGAAAAGTTTAACTCTATGAGATAAATACCCACTTCACAAAGCCGTTTCTCAGAAAGCTTCTTCCCAGTTTTCCTCTGAAGATATTTCCTTCTTCACCATAGGCTTCATTGTGCCCCCAAATGTGCATTCGCATATAAGTCAAAGACAGTTTTTCCAAACTGTGCAATGTAAAGAAAGGTTTAATTCTGTGAGATAAATGCAAATATCACAAAGCAGTTTCTCAGAAAGCTTCTTTCTAGTTTTCACCTAAAGATATTTCCTTTGGCAACTTAGACTTCAATGTGCTCCCAAATGTCCCTTTGTAGATTTTACACAAACAGTGCTTCTACACTGCTCAATGAAAAAAAAAAAACTATGACTCTGAGAGAGGAATGTGCACATCACAAAGCAGTTTCTCTGAAAGCTTCTCTCCAGTTTTTATCTTAAGATGTTTCCTTTTTCACCATAGGCCTCATTGTGCTCTCAAATATCCCTTTGCTGATTCCTTAATATCAGTGATTTGAAACTGCTCAATCAAAATAAATGTTTAACTCTATGAGATGAATGGACACATTACAAGGCAGTTTCTCAGAAATCTTCTTTCCACTTTTCATCTGAAAATATTTCCTTGTTCACCATAGGCCTCAATGCACCCCCAATGTCCCTTCGTGATTTGTCAGAAGACAGAGTTTCCAAAGTGAGCACTGTAAAGAAAGGTTTAACTCTGTGAGATGATTGCACATATCACAAAGCAGTTTCTCAGAAAGCTTCTCTCCGGTTTTTATCTGATGTTTCCTTTGTCAACTTAGGCCTCAATGCACTCCAAAATATCCCTTTGTAGATTGCACAAAAAAATGTGTTTCCATGCTGCTCAATGAAAAGAAAGGTGTAACTCTGTGAGAGGAATTCAAACGTCACAGAGCCATTTCTCAGAAAGTTCTCTCCAGTTTTTATCTAAAGATATTTCCTTTTTCACTATAGGCCTCAAAGCGCTCCAGAATATCCCTATGCAAATGACACAAAAACAATGTTACCAAACCGCTCAATGAGAAGAAACCTTTAACTGTGTCAGGTGAATTCACACATCACAAAGCAATATCTTGGAAAGCACCTTTCTAGTTGTTATCTGAGGATGTTTACTTTTTAACTACAGGCTTCAATTTGTTACCAAATATACCTTCTCAGATTCCAGAAAATCAGCAATTTAAAACTGCTCAATCAAAAGTAATGTTTAATGCTAGCAATGAATGCACAAATCACAAAGCCATTTCTCAGAAAGGATCTTTCTCATTTTCATCTGAAGATATTTCCCATTTCACCATAGACCTCAATGCGCCCCCAAATGTCCCCTTGCAATGTGTTCAAAGACAGTGTTTCCAAACTGCAAAATGTAAAGATAGGTTTACCTCTGAGAGATGAATGCACCCATCACAAAGCAGTTTCTCGGAAAGCTTCTTTCTAGATTTTATCTGAGGATATTTCCCTTTTCACCATAGGCTTCAACGTGCTCTGAAATGCCTCTTTGTAGATTTTACACAAACGGTGTTTCCAAACTGCTCAATGAAACGAGAGATATAGCACTGTGAGTGGAATACACACATCAAAAAGCACTTTCTCAGAAAGCTTCTCTTGAGTTTTCATGTGAGGATATTTCCCTTTTCACCATCGGCCTCAGTGAGATCCTGAATACCCCTTTGCAGATGCAACAACAAGAGTGTTACTACACTACTCATAGAAAGAAAGTGATCACTCTATGGCGTCAATTCACACCTCACAAAGCAGGTTCTCAGAAAGTTTCTTTCTAGTTTTTATCTGAGGATGTTTCCTTTATCACCATATTCTTCAAAGCATTCCCAAATACCCTTTCTTGTATTCCACAAAAGCAGTGATTCTTACCTGCTCAATCAAAAGAAAGGTTTAACTCTTTGAGATGAATGCACACATCACAAAGCAGTTTCCTGGAAAGTTTATTTCTAGTTTTTATCTGAGGATATATTCTTTTTCACCATAGGCTTCAATGTGTTCCCAAATATCACTTCTCAAGTTTTGAAAAATCAGTGATTCCAAACTGCTCAATCCAAAGGAAGGTTTATCTCTATGAGATGGATGCACACATCCCAAAGCATTTTCTCAGAAAGTTTCTTTCCAGTTTTCATCTGAAGATATTTCCTTGTTCACCATAGTCCTCAATATGCCCCCAAGTGTCACTTCATGAATTCGTCAAAGAGAGTGTTTCCAAATTACACAATGTAAAGGAAGGTTTAACTCTGTGTGATGAATGCACACTTCATGAAGCAGTTTCTCAGAAAGCTTGTTTCTAGTTTTATTCTGAAGATATTTCCTTCTTCACCCTAGGCTTCAATTCATTCCTAAATATCCCTTGTAGACTTTACACAAACAGTGTTTCCACACTGCTCAATGAAAATAAAGGTATAAATCTATGAGAGGAATGTACACTTCACAAAGCAGTTTCTCAGAAAGTTTTTCTCCAGTTTTTATCTGAAGATATTTCCTTTTCAACCACAGGATTCAAAGAGCTCCCGAATACCCCTTTGCAAATTCCACAATAACAGTGATTCCATACTGCTCAATCAAAATAAACATTTAACTCTGTGAGATGAATTCACACATCACAAAGCAGTCTCTCACAAAGCTTCCTTCTAGTTTTTATTTGAGGATATTTCCTTTTTCACCATAGGCTTCAACGTGCTCTCAAATATCCCTTCTTAGATTCCACAAACACAGTGATTCTGAACTGCTCAATCAAAGGAAATGGTTAAATCTACGTGATGAATGCACACATCATAACGCAGCTTCTTTGGAAAGTTTCTTTCTAGTTTTTATTGGAGGATATTTCCTTTTCCACCATAGACTTCTGCACTCCCAAATATCCCTTCTCAGATGCCACAAAAGCAGTGATTCCAAACTGCTCAATCAAAAGAAACGTTTACCTCTGTGAGATGAATACACACATCACAAAGCAGTTTCTCAGAAAGCTTCTTTCCAATTTTTGTCTGAAGATACTTCCTTCTTCAACATAGGCCTGAATTCATCCCAAAGTGTCCCTTCATGGGTTTCTGAAAGATAATGTTTGCAAACTGCAATGTAAAGAAATGTTTAACTCTGTGAAGTGAAAGCCCACATCACAAAGCAGTTTCTCAGAAAACTTCTTTCTAGATTTATCTGAAGGTACTTCCTACTTCACCTTACGCTTCAATGCATTCCTAAATATCATTTTGTAGAATTTACACAAAGAGTGTTTCCACACTGCTTAATTAAAAAAAAGGTATAACTCTGTGAGAGGAATGCACACTTCACAAAGTAATTTAATAGAAAGCTTATCTCCAGTATCTATCTGGAGATATTTCCTTTTTCTCTACAGGCCTCATTGCACTCCTGAAAATCCCTTCGCAGATTCCACAAAAACAGTGTTACCAAACTATATAATTACAAGAATGGTTAAACTCTGTGAGATGAATTCATATATGACAAAGAAGTTTCTCGGATGCTTCTTTCTACTTTTTATCAGAGGATATTTCCTTTTTTACCATACGCTGCAATGAGCTCCCAAATACCCCTTCTCAGATTCCAAAGAATCAGTTATTCCAAAATACTCAAACAAAAGAAAGGCTAAACCATATGAGGTGAATGCACACATAACAAAAATTTCTCAGAATTCTTCTTTACAGTTTTTATCTGAAGATATTTCTTTGTTCACCATAGAACTCAATGTTCCCAAAAGTGTCCCTTTGTGGATTTCTCAGAGACAGAGTTTCCCAACTGCCTGATATAAAGGGAGGTTTAACTCTAGAGATGAATGCACGTATTACAAAGCCATTTCTCAGAAAGCAACTTTTTACATTTTATCTGAAGGTATTTCCTTTGTTACCTTTTGCTTCAACGTACTCCAAAATATCCCTTTGTAGATTTTACACAAACAGGGTTTCCACACTGCTCAATAAAAAGAAAGGTTTAACTCTGTAAGATGAATTCACACATCACAAAACAGTATCTCGGAAAGCTTATTTCCAGTTTTTACCTGAGGATATTTCCTTTTTCACCAAAGGCTTCAATGCACTCCTAAATATTCCTTCTCAGATTCCACAGAAACAGCGATTCCAGACTACTCAATTAAAACGAAAGTTTAACCCTATGAGATGAATTCACACATCACAAAGAAGTTTCTCAGAAAGCTTATTTCCAGTTTTTACCTGAGGATATTTCCTTTTTCACCAAAGGCTTCAATGCACTCCCAAATATCCCTTCTCACATTTCACAAAAACAGTGATTCCAAACTGTTCAGTCAAAAGAAAGGTTTAACCCTATAAGATGAATGCACACATCACAGAGCCGTTTCTCAGAAAGCTTCTTTCCTGTTTTCATTTGAAGATATTTCATTTTTCACCATAGACCTCAATGCGTGCCCAAATGTCACTTCACGAATTTGTGAAAGACAGAGTTTCCAATCTCCACAATGTAAGTAGAAGCTTAACACTGTGAGATGAATGCACACATCACAAAGCAGTTGCTCACAAAGCTCTCTCAAGTTTTTATCTGAAGATATTTCCTACATCACCTTTGGATTCAATGCGCTCCAAAATATCCTTTTGTAGATTTCACAAAAACAGTGTTTCCTCACTGCTCAGTGGAAAGGAAGGTATAACTCTGTGAGAGGAATGCACACTTTCCAAAGCAGTTTCTCAGAAAACTTCTCCCCAGTTTTTATCTGAAGATATTTCCCTTTTCACTGTAGGCCTCAATGCACTCCCAAATACCCCTTTGCAGATTCCACAAAAACAGCATTACCAAACAGCTCAATGAAAAGAATGGTTTAACTCTGTGAGACGAATTTACACATCACAAAACAGTTTCTTGGAATGCTTCTTTCTAGTTTTTATCTGTGGATGTTTCCTTTTTCATCATAGTTTTCAATGAGCTCTGAAATATCCCCTCTCAGATTGTACAAAAACAGTGATTCTAAACTGCTCCATCAAAAAAAGGTATAAATCTACCAGATGAATGTGCACATCACAAAGCAGTTTCTCAGAAAGTTTCTTTCAAATTTTTATCTGAGGATATTTCCTGTTTCACCAAAGACTTCAATGTGCTCCCAAATGTCCCTTCTCAGATTCCACAAAAACAGTTATTCCAAACTGCTCAATCAAAAGAGAGGCTTAACTCTCTGAGATGAATGCACACATCACAAAGCAGTTTCTCAGAAAGTTTCTTTCCAATTTTTGTCTAAAGATATTTCCTGTTCACCTTGGGCTTCAATGTGACCTAAAATGTGCCTTTGTGAATTCATCAAAGACAGTGATTCCAAACTGTACAATGTAAAGAACAGTTTAGCTCTGTAAGATGAATACTCATATCACAAGCAGATTCACAGAAGGCTTCTTTCTAGTTTTTATGTGAAGATGCTTCCTTTCTTCACCTTAGGCTTCAATGAGGTCTGAAACATCCCTTTGTAGATTTTACACAAAGAGTATTTCCACACTGCTCAATGATAAGAAAGGCATACCTTGATGAGATAAATGCACACATCACAAAGCAGTTTTTCACAAAGTTTCCCTCTAGTTTTTATCTGAGGATATTTCCCTTTTCACTATAGGCTTCAATGCACTCTGACATATCCCTTTGTAGATTTTACACAAACAGTGTTTCCACACTGTTCAATGAAAAGACAGGTATAACTCCGTGAGTGGAATACACACGTCACAAAGCAGTTTCTTAGAAAGCTTCTTTCCAGTTTTTATCTGAAGATATTTCCTTTGTCACCATAGTCCACAATGCACTGCTGAATATCCGTTTGCAGATTCCACAAAAACAGTGTTACCAAAGTGCTCCATGAAAAGAAAGTTTTATCTCTGTGAGACGAATTCTTACATCACAGAACAGTTTCTCAGAAAGCTTCTGTTTACTTTGTACCTGATAATACTTCTTTTTTCACAATAAGCCTCAGTGCATTCCCAAATATCCCTTCTCAGATTCCACAATAACCGTGATTCAGCTGCTCAATCAAAAGAAACGTTTACCTCTGTGAGATTAATGCAAACATCACAAAACAATTTTTCAGAAAGCTTTTTCCAGTTTGCATCTGAAGATATTTCTGTGAACACCATAGGCCTCAACGCACCCCCAAATGTCCCATCATGGATTTGTCAAAGACAGATTCCAAACTGTGTAATGTAAAGAAAAGTTTAACATTGTTAGATGAATGCACACATCACAAAGCAGTTTCTTGGAATGCTTCTTTCTAGTTTTGATATGAGGATATTACCTTTTTCACAAAGGGCTTCAATGCACTCCAAAATGTCCTTTCTGATATTCCACAAAAACAGTGATTCCAATCTGCTCAATCAAAAGTAAAGGTTAACTCTATGAGATGAATGCACATACTGCAAAGCAGTTTCTAAGAAGGCTTCTTTCCAGTTTTCATCTGAAGATATTTCCTCTTTCACTGTGGGTCTCAGTTTGTCTGAAATCTAAAAAGAGATATTTTGGAGCACCATGAAGCCTGTGGAGAATAGGGAAATATCCTCAGATAAAAAATAGAAAATCTTTCCGAGAAACTGCTTTGGGATGTGTGCGTTCATCTCACAGAGGTAAACCTTTCTTTACATTGCGCAATATGGAGACTGTCTTTGAACAAATTGTGAAGGGATATTGGGGCCGCATTGAGGCATATGGTGAAAAAGGAAATATCTTCAGATAAAAACTGCAAAGAAGCTTTCTGAGAAACTGCTTTGTGATGTATGCATTCATCTTCTTGATTTAAACATTTCTTTTGATTGAGCAGTTTGAAATCACTGATTTTGTGGAGTCTGAGAAGGGATGTTTGGGAGTACATTGAAGGCTATGTTCAAAAAGGAAATATCCTCAGATAAGAACTAGAAAGCTTTCCTAGAAACTGCTTTTTGATGTCTGCCTTCATCTCATAGTGTTAAACATTACTTCTCATTGAGCAGTTTGGTAACACTGTTTCTGAGGAATCTGCAAAGGGATATTTTGGAGCGCACTGAGGCCTGTAGTAAAAAAGGAAACATCTTCAGATAAAAACTGGAGAGAAGCTTTCTGAGAAACTGCTTTGAGATGTGTGCATTCCACTCACAGATTTATACCTCCCTTTTCATTGAGCAGTGTGGAAACACTGTTTGTGTAAAATCTAATAAGGGATGTTTTGGAGCACCTGGAAGCCTGTGGTGAAAAGGGAAATATCCTCAGATAAAAAGTAGAAAGAAACTTTCTGAGAAACTGCTTTGTGCTGTGTCTATTCATCTCATAGAGTTAAACTCTTCTTTGCATAGAGCAGTTTTGAATCACTGTTTCTGTGCAATCTGGAAAGGGATATTTGGGAGTGCATTGAAACTTTTGGTGACAAAGGAAATATCCTCAGATAAAAATTAGAAAGAAGCTTTCTGAGAAACTGCTTTGTGATGGGTGAATTCATCTCACTGAGTTAAACCTTTCTTTTCATTGAGCAGTTTGGTAGCACTGTTTTTGTGGAATCTGCAAAAGGATATTTGGGAATGCATTGAGATCTATGGTGAAAAAGGAAATATCCACAGACAAAAACTGTAGAGAAGCTTTCTGCTTTCATAGAGTGAAGCCATTCTGTTGATTGAGTGGTGTGGAATCATTGTTTTTGTGGAATATGAGATGGGATGTTTTGGAGCACATTGAAGCCTATGGTGAATAAGGAAATATCTTCAGTTAAAAACTAGAAAGAAACTTTCCAGGAAACTGCTTTGTGATGTATGAATTCATCTCACAGAGTTAAACCTGTCTTTTCATTGAGCATTTTGGTAACTCTGATTTTGTGGAAGCTGCAGTGATATATTCGGTAGTGCCTTGAGGCCTGTGGTGAACAAGACAATATCATCAGATAAAAACTGGATAGATGCTTTCTGAGAAAATGCTTTCTGATGTGTGCATTCCTCTCAGAGAGTCATTCCTTGCTTTTCATTGAATAGTCTAGGAAAACTGTTTGTATAAAATCTACCAAGGGATATTTTTGAGCACATTGAAGTCTAAGGTGATGAAGGAAATATCTTCTGATAAAAACTAGAAAGAAATACTCTGAGATACTGCTTCGTGATGTGTGCATTCATCCCAGAGAGTTGAACCTTTCTTTACATTGAGCAGTTTGGGAACACTGTCATTGACGTATATGTAAATGGACATTTTGGGGCACATTGAGGCATACGGTGAAGAAGGAAATATCTTAAGATGACAACTGGAAAGAAACTCTCTGAGAATCTGCTTTGTGATGTGCACATTCATCTCCCAGTTAAACATTTCTTTTGATTGAGCAGTTTGGTATCACTGTTTTTTTTTGGAATATAAGAAGGGATATTTTGGAGTGCATTGAAGCCTATGGTGAAAAAGAAAATATCCTCAGATAAAAACAAGAAAGGAATTTTCCAAGAAACTTCTTTGTGATGCGTGAATTTGTCTCACAGAGTTAAACCTTTCTTTTCATTGAGCAGTTTGGTAGCACTGTTTTTGTGGAATCTGCAAAGGTATATTCAGGAACACTTTGAGGTCTATGGTGAAAAAGGAAACATCTTCAGATAAAAACTGGAGAGAAGCTTTCTGAGAGACTGCTTTGTGATGCGTGCATTCATCTCATAGAGTTAAATCTTTCTGTTGAAGGAACAGTTTGGAATCACTGTTTTTGTGGAATGTGAGAAGGGATATTTTGGAGCACATGGAAGCCTATGGTGAAAAAGGAAATATCCTCAGATAAAAACTAGAAAGAAGCTTTCCAGGAAACTGTGTTGTGGTGTGTGCATTCATCTCACAGAGTTAAACCTTTCCTTGGATTCAGCAGTGTGAAACACTGTATTTGTTTATTCTTCAACTGGACATTTGTTAGTTTTTTGAGGTCAAGGGCAAAAAAGTGAATATCTCAGGATAAAAACTAAAAAGAAGGTATCTGAGAAACAGCTTTGTCCATTCAGCAAAAGAACATTGGGGAGCTCATTGAGACTAATGACGAGATAGCGAATAACCCAGGAAAAACACTAGATCAAACTTATCTAATCTAACAAGTGTCCTGTGATTTGTGCATTCCTCTCACAGAGTTACATCTTTCTTTTCACTCAGCCTTTTGGAATCATTGTTTTCTTCCAATCTGCAAACAGACACTCTGTAACACATTGCGGTCTCCTGTGAAAAACAAATGTCTTCAGATAAATCTTAGAAAGAAGTTTTCTGAGAAACTGCTTTGTGAAATGTGTGTTCACCTCACAGACGTAAACACTGCATTGTATTCAGCAGTTTTGGTAACACTGTTGTCAAATCTGTGAATGGACGTTTTGGTGCTGTCTGAAGCCAATGGCGAAAAAGTGAATATCTCAGGGAAAAAACTAGAAGGAAATTATCTGACAAACTGATATGGGATTTGTACATTCTTCTCACAGAGTTAAACATTTCTTTTCATTCAGCAGCTTGTAACAGTGCTTTCTGGAATTCTCAGAAGAGATATTTGCAAGCTCTTTAAGGCCTATGGTGAAAAAGGAAATATCTTCAAATAAAAACTAGACAGAAGCATTCTGAGAAACTGCTTTCTGATGTGTGCATTCATCTCACAGATTTAAACCTATCTTTAGATTCAGCAGTTTGGGAACACTGTTGTCCATTCTGAGAATGGACACTTGGGAGATCTTTGAGACCAATGGGGAAAAAGGAAATACCCCAGCATAAAAACTAAAAGGAAGCTATCTGACCTACCCACCTGTGATGTCTCAATTCATCTCACTGAGTTAAAGCGGTCTTTTCATTCAACAGTTTGGAAACAGTGTTTCCTTAGAATCTATGAAGAGATATTTGGTAGCACTTTGAGGGCTCCTGTGAAAAAGAAAATGTTTTCAGATGAATAGTAGAAAAAAGCTTTCTGAGAAACTGCTTTGGAGGTGAGCATTCATCTCACACAGTTAAATGTTTCTCTGTATTCTGCAGTTTGGTAAACACTATTTTTGTCCATTCTGCAAGTGGATATTCGGGAGATCTTTGAGGTCAATGGTGAAAAAGCGAATGTCCCAGGAAAAAAAATAGAAGGAAGTTATCTGACAAATTGACTTGTGATTTGAGCATTCATCTCACAGAGTTAAAGAATTCTTTTTGGGGCACACACAAGATGGCTGAATAGGAACAGCTCCAGCCTCCAGCTCCCAGCGTGAGTGACACAGAAGATGGGTGATTTCGGCATTTTCAACTGAGGTACTTGGTTCATCTCACTGGGGAGTGCCAGACAATTGGTGCTGGTCCACAGGTGTAGCCCAACCAGCGAGAGCTGAAGCAGAGTGAGGCATTGCCTCACCTGGGAAGTGCAAGGGGGAAGGGAATCCCTTTTCCTAGCTAAGGAAAACTGGGACACACAACACCTGGAAAATCAGGTAAATCCCACCTTAATACTATGCTTTTCCAAGGGTCTTAGCAAATGGCACACCAGGAGATTATATCCCACACCTGGCTCGGAAGATCCCACGCCCATGGAGCCTCCCTCATTGCTAGCACAGCAGTCTGAGATCTAACTGCAAGGCAGCAGTGAGGTTGGGGGAGGGGTGCCCACCATAGCTGAGGCTTAAGTGGGTAAGAAAAGCCACCAGGCAGCTAGAATTGGGTGGAGCCTACTGCAGCTCAAGGAGGCTGACCAGCCTCTGTAGACTCCTCCTCTGGGGACAGGGCATAGCTAAACAAAAAACAGTAGAAACCTTGGCAGAGGTAAATGCCCCTGTCTGATAGCATTGAAGAGAACAGTGGATCTCCCAGGATGTAGGTTGAGAGCTGAGAATGGACAGACTGCCTGCTCAAGTGGGTCTCTGACCCCTGAGTAGGCTAACAGGGAGACATCCCCCACTAGGTGCAGACTGACACCTCACACCTCACACAGTGGGGTGCACCCCTGAGACAAAGCTTCCAGAGCAAGAATCAGACAGCAACACTTGCTGTTCAGCAATATTCTTTCTTCTGCAGCCTCCGTGGCTGATACCCAGGCAAAGAGGGTCTGGAGTGGACCTCAAACAAACTCCAACAGACCTACAGGTGAAGGTCCTGACATTAGAAGGAAAACTAACAAACAGAATGAACAGCCACACCAAAACTCCATCAGTATACCACCATCATCAAAGACCAAAGGCAGAAAAAACCACAAAGATGGGGAAAAAGCAGGGCAGAAAAGCTGGAAATTCAAAAAATCAGAGTGCATCTCCCACTCCAAAGGAAAGCAGCTCATCACCAGCAACGGAACAAAGCTGGACAGAGAATGACTTTGACGAGTTGAGAGAAGAAGGCTTCAGTTGATCAAACTTCCCAGAGCTAAAGGAGGAACAATGTAACCAGCACAGAGAATCTAAAAACCTTGAAAAAAGAATGGATGAATGAATAAGTAGAATAATCAATGCAAATGCAAAGAAGACCTTAAAAGAACTGATAGAGATGAAAACCATAACAAGAGAACTACATGCAAATGCACAAGTTTCAGTAACTGACTTGATCAATTGGAAGAAAGAGTATCAGCAATTGAAGATCAAATGAACGAAATGAAGTGAGAAGAGAAGTGTGGAGAAAAAAGAGTAAAAAGAAATGAACAAAGTCTGCAAGAAGTATGGGATTATGTGAAAAGACCAAATCTACGTCTGATTGGTGTGCCTGAAAGTGACGGGGAAAATGGAACCAAGTAGCAAAACGCTCTGCAGGATATCATCCAGGAGTACTGCTCCAGCCTAGTAAGGCAGGCCAACATTCATATTCAGGAAATACAGAGAACGCCACAAAGATACTCCTCGAGAAGAGCAACTCCAAGACATATAATTGTCAGATTCACCAAAGTTGAAATGAAGGAAAAAATGTTAAGGGCA
>NW_012101292.1:225131-233441 GCF_000951045.1 Mandrillus leucophaeus
GGATCAATTCATTAGGAAGAGCTAACTATCCTAAATATACATGCACCCAATGCAGGAGCACCCAGATTCATAAAGCAACTCCTTAGAGACTTACAAAGAGACTTAGACTCCCATACAATAATAATGGGAGACTTTAACACCCCTCTGTCAACCTTAGACAGATCAATAAGACAGGAAGTTAACAAGGATATCCAGGAATTGAACTCAACTCTGCACCAAGCGGACCTACTAGACATCTATAGAACTCTCCACCTCAAATTAACAGAGTATACATTCTTCTTGGCAACACATCGCACTTATTCCAAAATTGACCACATAGTTGGAAGTAAAGCACTTCTCAGCAAATGTACAAGAACAGAAATTATAACAAACTGTCTCTCAGACCACAGTGCAATTAAACTAGAACTCAGAACTAAGAAACTCAATCAAAACCGCTCAAATACATGGAAACTGAACAACCTGCTCCTGAATGACTACTGGGTACATAAGGAAATGAAGGTAAAAATAAAGACATTCTTTGAAACCAATGAGAACAAAGATAAAACGTATCAGAATCTCTGGGACACATTTAAAACAGTATGTAGAGGGAAAGTTATAGCACTAAATGCCCACAAGAGAAAGCAGGAAAGATCTAAAATCGACACCCTAACATCACAATTAAAAGAACTAGAGAAGCAAGAGCAAACAAATTCAAAGGCTAGCAGAAGGCAAGAAATAACTAAGATCAGAGCAGAACTGAAGGAGATAGGGACACAAAATCCCTCCAAAAAATCAATGAATCCAGGAGCTGGTTTTATGCAACAAAATTGATAGACTGCCAACAAGATTAATAAAGAAGAAAAGAGAGAAGAATCAAACAGATGCAATAAAAAATGATAAAGGGGATATCACCACTGACCCCACAGAAATACAAACTACCATCAGAGAATACCATAAACACCTTTATGCAAATAAACTAGAAAACCTAGTAGAAATGGATATTTTCCTGGACACTTACAGTCTCCCAAGACTAAACCAGGAAGAAATTGAATCCCTGAATAGACCAATTGTAGGCTCTGAAATTGAGGCAATAATTAATAGCCTACCAACCAAAAAAAAGTCCAGGACCAGATGGATTCACAGCCGAATTGTACCAGAGGTACAAGGAGGATTTGGTACCATTCTTTCTGAAAGTCTTCCAATCAAATGAAAAAGAGAGTATCCTCCCCAAGTCATTTTACGAGGCCAACATCATCCTGATACCAAAGCCTGACAGAGATACAACAAAAATAGAGAATTTTAAACCAATATCCCTGATGAACATCAATGCAAAAATCCTCAATAAAATACTGGTAAACTGAATCCAGCAGCACATCAAAAAGCTTATCCACCATCATCAAGTGGGCTTCATCCCTGGGATGCAAGGCTTGTTCAACATACACAAATCAATAAAGTATAATAATAATAATAACAAAAAGAATTCTTTTCATTTTGCAATTTGGAAATAGTGTTTTCTTGTGTTCTGTGAAGAGATATTTGGTAATGCTTTGAGGCCCATGGTGGAAACTGAAATATCTTGTGAGAAAAACTGGGGAGAATCTTTCTGAGAAACTGCTTTGTGATGTGTTCATTCAACTCACAGAGTTAAAAGTTTTTTGTATTCAGAAGTTTAGTAACACTGTTTTTGTCCATTCTGTGAATGGACATTTAGGAGACCTTTGAGGCCAACTGCGAAAAAGCAAATAACCCAGGAAAAAAAATAGAAGGAAGTTATCTCACAATCGACTTGTGATTTGCATTCATTTCACATAGTTAAATATTTCTTTTCATTTTGCAGTTTGGAAACTGTGTTTTCTTGTACTCTGCAAAGAGATATTTAGTAGTGCTTTGAGGTCTACAGTGAAAATGGAAATACCTTGTGAGAAAAACTAGAGAGAAGCTTTCTGAGAAACTGCTTTGTGATGTGTGGATTTGTCTCACAGAGATAAAAATTGTGCGAATTTGGTAGCTCTTCGAGGTCAAGAGCAAAAATGTGAATATCCCATTATGAAAACTAGAAGGAAGATAACTGAGAAACCCCTTTGTGATATGTGCATTCATATCGCAGAGGTATATCTTTCTTTGGATTCAGCAGTTTGGGAACAATGGTTTTGTGCATTCTCCAAATGGACATTTGGGAGATCCTTGAGTTCAATGGCATAAAATGGAATATTCCATGATAAAAACTAGAAGGACTTTATCTGACAAACCGGCCTGTGATGTGTGCATTCATCTCGGTAGAGTTTAAATTGTCTTTTCATTCAGCAGTTTGGAAACATTGTTTCCTTAGAATCTGTGAAGAGATATTCAGTGATGCTTTTACGCCTCCTGTGAAAAAGGAAATATCTTCAGATAAATAGTGGAAAGAAGCTTTCTGAGAAACTGCTTTGTGATGTGTGCATGCACCTCACAGAGTTAAAGGTTTCTTTGTATTCAGCAGTTTGGTAATACTGTGAATGGACCTTTGGGAGATCTTTGAGGTCAATTGTGAAAAAGCGAATATCCCAGGACAAAAACTAGAAGGAAGTTATCTGACAAATCGACTTGTGATTTCTGCATTTGTCTGACAGAGTTAAAGATTTCTTTATAAACCACTGTTTGGAAACAATATTTTCTTGTATTCTGCAAAGAGATATTTGGTAGCACTTTGAGGTCCACAGCGAAAACGGAAATATCTCGTGGGAAAAACTAGAGAGAAGCTTTCTGAGAAAATGTTTTGTGATGTGTGCATTCATCTCACAGAGTTAAACTTTTTCTTGGATTCAGCAGTGCAGAAACAATCTTTTCGTTTATTCTGTGAATGGACATTTGTTAGTTCTTTGTGGTCAAGGGCAAATAGTGAATATCCAAGGATAAAAACTAGAAAGAATCTTTCTGAGAAACTGTTCTGTGATGTGTGCATTCAACGCACAGAGTTACACCTCTATTTTGATGCAGTATTTTGGGAACAATGTTTTTGTCCATTCTGTGAAAGGACATTTGGGAGCTCATTGAGGCAAATGGAAAGATAGGGAATAACCCAGGACAAACCCTACAAGGAAGTTATCTGGCAAACTGACCTGTGATTCGTGCATTCCTCTCACAGAGTTACACCTTTCTTCTCACCAGGAGGTTGGAAACATTGTTCTCTTGCAATCTGCAAAGAGATACCCTGTAGCGCATTGAGGTCTCCTGTGGGAAAAAAGTCTTCAGATAAATCGAAGAGAGAAGCTTTCTGAGAAACTGCTTTGTCATGTGTGCGTTAACATCACAGAGTTAAACGTTGTTTTATATTCAGCAATTTGGGGGACACTGTTGTTGTCCAGTCTGTGAATGGACGTTTTGGTGCTCTTTGAGGCCAATGGCAAAAAAGAAAATATCCCAGGATGAAAACTAGAAGGAAGTTACGTGATAAATTGATTTGTCATTTATACATTCATCTCACAGGGTTAAACATTTCTCTTCATTCAGCAGTTTGGAAACAGTGCGTCTGGGATTCTCAGAAGAGATATTTGGTAGTGCTTTCAGGCCTATAGTGAAAAAGGAAATAACTTCAGATAAAAACTAGAAGGAAATTTTCTGAGAAACTGCTTCGTGATGTGTGCATTCATCTCACAAAGTTAAAACTTTCCTTGGATTCAGCAGTTTGGGAACAACATTTTTGCCCATTCTGTGAATGGACATTTGGGAGACCTTTGTGGTCATTGGTGAAAAAGCAAGTATTCCAGGATAAAATTAGAAGGAAGTTATCTGACATACCATCCTGTGATGTGTGCATTCATCTCACAGAGTTCAACCTGTCTTTTCATTCAGCAGTTTGGAAATACTATTTTCTTAGAATCTGTGAAGAGATCTTTGGTAGCGCTTTCATTCAGCAGTTTTGGTAACACTGTTGTTGTTCAATCTGTGAATGGCCATTTTGGTGCTCTTTGAGGCAATAGCAAAAAAGTGAACATTCCAGGATAAAAACTAGAAGGAGATTACCTCACAAACTGACTTGTGATTTGTACAATCACCTCACGGAGTTAAACATTTCTTTTCATTCAGCAGTTTGGAAACAGTGCTTTCTGGGATTCTCAGAGATTTTTGGGAGCGCTTTCAGACCCATGGTGAAAAAGGAAACATCTTCAGATAAAAACTAGAAAGAACCTTTTTCAGCAACTGCTTTGTGATGTGTGCATTCTTCCCTTGTCATTGAGCAGTGTGGAATCACTGTTTAAAATCTACAAAGGGATATTTCAGAGCTCCTGGAAGCCTGTGGTAAAAAGGGAAATATCCTCAGATATAAACTATATGTGCATTCATCTCACAGAGATAAACCTGGCTTTACAATGCACGTTTTGGAAACTCTGTCATTGCAAAAATCACAATGGGACATTCTGGGGTGCATTGAAGTCTATGGTGAAGCAGGAAATGTGTTCAGATGAAAAATGGAAAGAAGATTTCTGAGATACTGCTTTGTGATGTGTGATTCATCTGACAAAGGTAAACGTTTCTTCTTATTCAGCAGTTTGGTAACACTTTTTTTAGGAATCTGCAAAAGAGATATTTGGGAGCACATTGAAGCCTATGGTGAAAAAGCAAATATCTTCAGATAAAAACTGGAAAGAAGCTTTCTGTGAAACTGCTTTGTGATGTGTGCATTCATCTCAAAGAGTTATACCTTACTATTAATTGAGCAGTGTGGAAATGCTGTTTGTGTAAAATCTACAAATGGTCATTTGTGATTGTTTTGAAGCATAAGGTGAAGAAGGAAGTATCTTGAGATAAAAACTAGAAATAACTTTTCTGAGAAACTGCTTTGTGACGTATGCATTCATCTCAAAAAGTTAAACCTTTTTTTTAAATTGCACAGTTTGGAAACACTTCCTTTGACAAATCCGTGAAGGGACATTTGGGGGCTCATTGAGGCCTATGGTGAACAGGAAATATTTTCTGATGAAGACAGGACAGAAGATTTCAGAGAAACTGCTTTGAGATATGCACATTCATCTCACAGAGTTAAACATTTCTTTTGTTTGAGAAGTTTGGAATCACTGTTTTTGTGGAATCTGAGATAGGATATTTGGCAGCACATTGAAGCATATGGTGAAAAAGGAAATATCCTAAGAAAATATCTAGGAAGAGTTTTCCAAGAAACTGCTTTGTGATGTGAGCATTTATCTCATGAAATTAAGCCTTTGTTTTGGTTGAGCAGTTTGAAATCACTCTTTTTGTGGAATATGACAAGGGACATTTGGCAGCGCATTGAATCCTGTGGGAAAAAAAGAAAACATCCTCAGATAAAAACTAGAAAAAGCTATGCGTTTAACTGCTTTGTGATGTGTGAATTCATTGCACAGAGTTAAACCTTTCTTTTCATTGAGCAATTTGGTGACGTTGTTTTTGTTTAATCTGCAATGGGATATTTGGGAGCACATTGAGGCCTATGGTGACAAAGGAAATATCTTCAGATGAAAACTGGAGAGAAGGTTTCTAAGAAACTGCTTTGTGATGTGAGCATTCATCTCATAAAGCTAAACTTTTCTTTAGTTTGATCAGTTTGGGATCCGGGTTTTTGTGGAATCTGGGAAGTGATATTTTGGATTGCCTTGAAGACTAAGGTGAAAAAGGATATATCCTCTAATAAAAACTAGAAAGAAGCTTTATGAGAAACTGCTTTGTGATGTGAGCATTCATCTCATGAAGATAAAACTTTTTTTTGGTTGAACAGTTTGAATCACTGTTTATGTGGAATCTGAGAAGGGTATTAGGAAGCACATTGGAACCTATGGTGAAAATGGAACTATCCTCAGATAAAACTTAGAAAGAAGCTTTCTGAGAAGCTACTTTGTGGTGTGTTAATTCATCTCACAGAGTTAAAACTTTCTTTTCATTGAGTAATTTGGTAACACTGTTTTTGTGGGATCTGGGGAGGTTGTATACGGGAGCACATTGAGGTCTATGGTGAAAAAGGAAAATCTTCAGATAAAAACTGGAGAGAAGCTTTCTGAGAAAATGCTTTGTGAAGTGTCCATTCCTCTCATAGAGTTTTACATTTATTTTCATTGAACAGTGTGGAAACACCGTTTGTGTAAAATCTACAAAGGGAAACTTTGGAGCACATTGAAGCCTAAGGTGAAGAAGTAAGTATCTTCAGATAAAAACTAGAAAGAAGCTTTCTGAGAAACTTCTTTATCATGTGTGCATTCATCTCACATAGATAAAACCTTCCTTACATTGTGCCGTTTTGATGCACTGTTTGTAACAAATCCATGAAGGGACATTTGGGGGGGAAATGATGCCTATGATGAACAAGGAAATATCTCCCGAAAACTGTAAAGAAGCTTTCTGAGAAACTGCCCTGTGGTGTGTGCGTTCATCTCATATAGTTAAACCTTTCTTTTGATTCAGTAGTTTGGAATCACTGTCTGTGGCGTCTCAGAAGGGATATTTTGGTGTGTATTGAAGCCTATGCTGAAGAAGGAAATATCCTCAGATAAAAACTAGAAAGAATTTTCTGAGAAGCTGCTTTGTGATGTGTGCATTCATCTCATACAGTTAAAACTTTCTTTTCATTGAGCAGTTTGGTAACACTGTTTCTGTGGAATCTGCAGTGGGATATTTGGGAGTGCATTGAGGCCTACAATGAAAAATGAAATGTCCTCCGATGAAAACTGGAAAGAAGCCTTCTGAGAAACTGTTTGTGATTTGTGTATTTATCTCATAGGATTAAACCTTTCTCTTGATTGATGAGTTTAGAATCACTGTTTTTGTATAATATGGGAAGGGATATTTGGGAGTGCATTGAAGTCTAACGTGAAAAAGGAAATACTCTCAGATAGAAATGAGATAGCAGCTTTCTGAGAAACTGCTTTGTGAGGTGTTAATTCATCTCAAATAATTAAATGTTTCTTCTCTTTCAGCTGTTTGGTAACACTGTTTTGTGGAATCTACAAAGGGATATTCAGGAGCATATTGAGGCCTATGGTGAAAAAGGAAATATCCACAGATAAAGGATGGACAGCAGCTTTCTCACAAACTGCTTTCTGATGTGTACATTCCACTCACAGAGTTATACCTAACTTTTCATTGGCAGTGTGGAAACACTGTTTGTGTAAAATCTAAAAAGGGGTATTTTGGAGAGCCTTGAAGCCTCTGGTGAACAGGGAAATATCCTAAGTAAAAAGTAGAAAGAAGCTTTCCTAAGAACTACTTTGAGACGTGTGTATTCATCTCACATAATTAAACCGTTCTTTACGTTGTGCACTTTGGAATCTCTGTCTTTGAACAAATTGCAAAGGGATATTTGGGAGCGCTTTGAATTCTATTGAGAAAAACAAAATATCATCAGATAAAACTAGAAAGAAGATTTCTGAGAAACTGTATTGTGATGTGGGCTTTCATCTCATGAAATTAAAACCTTCCTTAGATTGAGCAGTTTAGAATCACTTCTTTTGTGGAATCTGAGAAAGATATTAGGGAGTGTGTTGAAAACTATGGTGAAAAATTGAAATATCCTCAGATAAAAAATATAAAAAAACATTCTGAGAAGCTGATTTGTAACGTGTTAATTCATCTCACAGAGTTAAAACTTTCCTTTCATTGAGCAGTTTGTTAACACTGCTTTTGTGGAATCTGCAAAAGGATGTTCGGGACCACATTGTGTCCTATGGTGAAAAGGAAATGTCTTCAGATAAAAACTGGAGGGAAGCTTTCTGAGAAACTGCTTTGTGAATTGTGCATTCCTCCCACAGAGTTATACTTTTCTTTTCATTGAACAGTGTGGAAACGCTGTTTGTGTAAAATCTACAAAGGGATATTTCAGAGCACATTGAAGTCTAAGGTGAAGGAGTATCTTCAGATAAAAACTAGAAAGAAGCTTTCTGAGAAAATACTTTGTGATGTGCACATTCACCTCACAGACTTAATCCTTTCTTTACATTGCACAGTTCTGAAACACTACCTTTAACAAATCTGTGAAGGGACATTTGGGGGTGAAATGAGGCCTATAGTGACAAGGATATATATTCACATGAAAACTGGAAAGAAGCTTTCTGAGAAACTGCTTTGTGATGTGTGCATTCATCTCATAGACTAAACGTTTCTTCTGATTGAGCAGTTTGGAATCACTATTTTTGTGGAACATGAGAAGGAATATTTTGGAGCGCATCGAAGCCTACAGTGAAAATGGAAATATCCTCAGATGAAAACGAGGAGGAAGCTTTCAGAGAAACTGCTTTGTGATGTGTGAATTCGTCTTACACAGTTAAACCTTTCTTTGCATTGAACAGTTTTCTAACACTGTTCTCATGGAATCTGCAATGGGATATT
>NW_012101292.1:233681-239463 GCF_000951045.1 Mandrillus leucophaeus
GCATTGAGGCTTTGGTGACAAATTAAATAACCTCATATTAAAACTTGAAAGAAACATTCTAAGAAACTGCTTTGTGATGTGTGAATTAATCTCACAGAGTTACACCATTCTTTTCATTGAGCAGCTTGGTAGCTCTGCCTTTGTGGAATCTGAGAAGGCATATTTTGGATCGCATTGAGGCTTTGGTGACAAATTAAATAACCTCATATTAAAACTTGAAAGAAGCATTCTAAGAAACTGCTTTGTAATGTGTCAATTCATCTCACAGAGTTATACCTTTCTTGTCATTGAAATGTTTGCTAACACTGTTTTCGCAGAATCTGCAATGTGATATTCAGGAGCACATTGAGGTTTTTGGTGAAAAAGGAAATATCCTCATTTTAAAACTGGAAAAAAATGATCTGAGAAACTGCTTTGTGACTTGTGAATTCATCTCACAGAGTTCCACCTTTCTTTTTATGGAGCAGCTTGATAGCACTGTTTTTGGGGAATCAGTGGAGGGATATTTTGGATTGCATTGAAGCCTACGTTGAAAAAGGAAATATCCTCAGATAATGACTAGAAAGAGTTTTTCTGATAAACTGCTTTGTGATGTGTGAATACATCTCACAGAGTTACACCTTTCTTTTAGTTAAGCAGTTTGTTATCACTGTATTCATGAAATCTGCAATGTGATATTCTGGAGTGCATTGAGGCCTATGTTGAAAAGGAAATATCCTCAGATAAAAACTACAGAGAAGCCTTCTCAGAAACTGTGTTGTGATGGGTGCATTCATCTGGTAGATTTAAACCATTCTCTTGAAGGAACAGTTTGGCATCAAAGTTTTTGTTGTATCTGAGAAGGAATATTTTGGATTGCACTGAAGCCTATGGTGACAAAGGAAATATCCCCACATTACAACAAGAAAGAAGTTTTCTGAGAAACCGCTTTGTGATGTGTGAGCTCATCACACAGAGTTATACCTTTCTTTCCATTGAGCAGTTTGCAAACACTGTTTTTATGGAATCTGTAATGGATATTCGGGAGCGCTTTGAGGCCTATGGAGAAGAAGGAAATATCCGCAGATAAAAACTGTAGAGAAGCCTTCTGAGAAACAGCTTTGTGATGTGTGCATTCACCACATAGATTTAAACCTTCCTCTTGAAGGAACAGTTTGGCATCAATGTTTTTGTGGAATCTGAGAAGGGATATTTTGGAACACATTGAAGCCTATGGAGAGAAGGGAAATATCCTCAGATTACAACTAGAAAGACACTTTCTGAGAAACTGCTTTGTGTTGTTTGAATAAATCTCACAGAGTTACACTTTTTTTCAATGGAGTAGTTTGCTAACCCTCTTTTTGTGTAATCTGCAATGGGATATTTGGGAGTGCTTTGAGGGCTATGGTTGAAAAAAGAAATATCTTCTGATGAAAACTGGAGAGAAGCCTTCTGAGAAACTGCTTTGTGATGTGGGAATTCATCTCACAGAGTTACACCATTCTTTTCATGGAGCAGTTTGGTAGTACTGTTTTTAGGGAATCTGAGTGGGATAATTTGGATTGCATTGAAGACTATGTTGAGAAAGGAAATATCCTCAGATGAAAACTGCAGAGAAGCCTTCTGAGAAACTGCTTTGTGATGTGTGCATTCATCTCATAGAGTTAAACCTTTCTCTTGAAGGAACAGTTTGTCATCAAGGTTTTTGTGAAATCTGAAAAGGGATATTTTCTAACACATTGAAGCCTATGGAGAGAAAAGAAATATCCTCAGATTACAACTAGAAAGATGCTTTCTGAAAAACTGCTTTGTGATGTTTGAATTCATCTCACAAAGTTACACCTTTCTTTCCATTGAACAGTTTGCTAACACTGTTTTCAAGGTTTCTGCAATGGGATAGTCTTGAGCGCATTGAGGCCTATGGTGAAAAAGGAAACATCCTCACATAAAAACTGCAGAGAAGACTTCGGAGAAACTGCTTAGTGATGGGTAGATTTAACTCATAGACTAAACCTTTCTGTTGAAGGAAGAATTTGGCATCAAACTTTCTGTGGAATCTGAGAAGAGACATTTTGGATCACATGTAAGACTATGGTGACAAAGGAAATAATCCTCAGATTAAAACTAGAAAGAGAAAGAGGCTTTCTGAGAAACTGTTTTGTGATGTGTACATTTATCTAACAGAATTACACCATTATTTTCTTTTTATTTATTTATTTATTTATTTATTTTTGACATAAAACACCATGGTACCTGTTTTCCAATGAGATGTAGACATCTGTTTAGGGAGATTAATAGCACACAGAGCTCTCTCCCCTCTCTTCTTGCTATCCTTCTCCTATTTAGTCACTGACTCCCATCCCATCAAGATTCATTTAACTAACTTCTGCAATAAATGACTCCTACTTGTCTATAGCAGTTATTTCAAAAACTCCTTTTCATAAGTGGATATTTTAAATGGTGTCACCTATTTTCTTTTCCCATATGCACAGATTTTGAATCTATAGTATAATTTAATAATTATTATGGTTTCATCTATAGATTTACTAAATAATCTATAGGTAGAAAGTATAATAAAAAAGAAAGTTTATCAATCTACACCATTATTTTCATTGAGAGGTTTGCTAACAGTGTTTTCATGGAATCTACAATGGGATATTCAGCAGTACATTGAGGTCTAAGGTGATAAAGGAAATATACTCAGATGAAAAGTAGAAAGAAGCTTTCTGAGAAACTGCTTTGTGATGTAAGAATTCATCTCACAGAGTTACAGCATTCTTTTCATGGAGCAGTTTGGTAGCACTGTTTTTGGGGAATCTAAGTGGGATAATTTGAATTGCATTGAAGACTATGTTGACAAAGGAAATATCCTCAGATGAAAACTAGAAAGAAGCTTTCTGTGAAATTGTTTTGTGTTGTATGAATTCATGTGACAGAGTTTCATGTTTCTTTTCATCGAGCAATTTGCTAACACTGTTTTCATGGAATCTGCAATGGGATATTCAGGAGCACAATGAGGCCTATAGTGAAAAAGGAAATATCCTCAGATAAAAACTGCAGAGAAGCCTTCTGAGAAACTCTTTTGTAATGAGTGCATTCATGTCATAGAGGTAAACCTTTCTGTTGAGCGAGCATTTTGGTAACAATGTTTTTGTGGAATCTCAGAAGGGATATTTTGGTTCACTTTCAAACTTATCATGACAAAGGAAATATCCTCAGATTAAAAGTAGAAAGAAGCTTTCCAATAAACTCCTTTATGATGTTTGAATTCATCTCAAAGTGTTAAAATGTTCTTTTCATTGAGCAGTTTGGTAACATTGCTTTTGTATAATCTGCAATGGGGTATTCAGGAGTGGATTGAGGACTATGGTGAGAAAGAAGATACTCTCAGATAAAAACTAGAAAGAAGTTTTCCGAGAAACTACTTTGTGATGTGTGCAATCACCTCACAGTGTTAAAACTTTCTTTTGATAGAGGAGTTTGTAATTACTGTTTTTCTGGAATATAAGAAGGGATATTTTGGAGCACGTTAGAGCCTATGGTGAAAAAGGAAATATCCTCAGATAAAAACTAGAAGGAAATTTCCCAAGAAACTGCTCTGTGACGTATGAATTCATCTCACAGAGTTAAAAGTTTCATTTAATTGAACAGTTTTCTAACACCGTTTTGTGCAATATGCAAATGGATATTAGGGAACGCACTGAGTCAATGGTGAAAAAGGAAAAATCTTCAGATAAAAGCTGGAGAGAAGCACTCTGAGAAACTGCTTTGTGATGTGTACGTTCCACTTATTCCACTCACAGAGTTAAACTTCCCTTTTCATTGAGCAGTGTGGAAACAATGTTTGTGAAAAATCTAAAAAGGGATATTTTGGAGCACCTTGAAGCCAGTGGTGATAAGGGAAATATCCTCAGATAAAAACTATAAAGAAGCTTTTCAAAAAACTGTATTGTGAGGTGAACATTCATCTCACAGAGTTAAATCTTTCCTTTCCTTAAATTGCACACTTTAGAAACTCTGTCATTGAACAAATCACCAAGGGACTCTAGGGGAAAATTGAGGACTGTGGGGAACAGGGAAATATGTTCAGATGAAACTGGAAAGAAGCTTTCTGTGAAACCGCTTTGTGATGTACGCATTTGTCTCATAGAGTTAAACATTTTTTTTTTTTTTGGATTGTAATCCAAACTTATTTGGATTACACATTCATTTTGTGTAATCTGGGAATAGATACTTGGGGGAGCATTGATGCCTAAGATGGAAAAGTAAATATCATTAGATGAAAACTAGAAAGAAGCTTTCTGCGAAATTGCTTTTTGATGTGCGAATTCATATCACAGAATTAAACATTTCTTATCATTGAGCAGTTTGGTAACACTGTTTTTGTGGAATCTGCAAAGGAATATTCAGTAGCTCATTGATTCCTATGGTGAAAAAGGAAATATCTTCCAATAAAAACTGGAGAGAAGCTTTCTAAAAAACTGCTTTGTGATGTGTGCCTTCCACTTACAGAGTAATGCCTCCCTCCTCATTAAGCATATGGAAACACTGTCTGTGTAAAATCTGCAAAAGGTATATCAGAGGGCCTTGAAACCTGTGTTGAAAAGGAAAATATCCTCAGATCAAAACTAGAAAGAAGCTTTCCACGAAATTGCCTTGTAATATGTGCATTCATCTCAGAGGATTAAACCTCCCTTTACATTGCATACTTTGGAAACTCTCTTTGAGCAAACCGCGAAGGGACGTTTGGGGACACATTGAGGCCTATGCTAAAAAAGGAGATATGTTCAGATGAAAACTGGAAAGAAGCTTTCTGAGAAACTGCATTGTAATGTGTGCATTCATCTCACAGAGTTAAAGCACTTATTTTCAATGAGCAGTTTGAAATCAGTGATTTTGTGAAACCTGAGAAGGGACATTTGGGAGCACACTGAAGCCTATGGTGAAAAAGGAAATATCCTCAGACAAAAACTGGAGAAAAGATTTCTGAGAAACTGCTTTTTGAATTATCCATTCCTCTCACAGAGTAATATCTTTCTTTTCATTGATCTGTGTGGAAACAATCACATTTTACACAATTTGTTTGTGTAAAATCAAAAAAGGGATATTTTGGAGTGTACTGAAGCCTAAGGTGAAGAAGGAAGTATCTTCAGATAAAAACTAGAAAGAAGCTTTCTGAGAAACTGCTTTGTGATGTGTGCATTCATCTCACAGAGTTAAACCTCGATTTACATTGCAGTTTTGGAACACTGTATTTAATGAATCTATGAAGCAACATTTGGGGGCGCACTGAGGCATACTGTGAAGAAGAAAATATCTGCAGATGGCAACTGGATAGAAGCTCCCTGCAAAATTGCTTTGTATTGTGCACATTCATCTCATAGAGTAAAACGTTTCTTTTGATTGAGTAGTGGAGAATCACTGTTTTTGTGGAATCTGAAAAGGGGCACTCGGGAGCACATTGAAGTCTTTGGTGAAAAAGGAAATATTCTCAGATAAAAACTAGAAAGAACTTTTCCGAGAGACAGCTTTACAATGTGTGAATTCATCTCACAGGGTTAAACCTTTCTTTTCATTGGGCAGTTTTGTAACACTGTTTTTGTGGAATCTGCAAAAGGATATTTGGGAGGGCTTTGAGGCCTATGGTGAAAAAAGAAATATCATAAGATGAAAAACTGGAGAGAAGCTTTCTGAGAAACTGCACTGTGATGTGCGCATTCCACTCACAGAGTTATATCTCACTTTTCATTGAGCAGTATGGAAACACTGTATGTGTAAAATCTACAAAGGGATGTTTCAGAGC
>NW_012101292.1:240703-242568 GCF_000951045.1 Mandrillus leucophaeus
GGTGAAGAAGTATCTTCAGATAAAATTTACAGACAAGCTTTCTGAGAAACAGCTTTGTGATATGTGTATTCATGTCACAGAGTTAAACCATTCTTTGCATTGCACAGTTTGGAAACACTGTCTTTGAAGAATCCGCAAAAGGTTTTTGGGGGGCGTATTGAGGTTTATGGTGAACAATTACTTATCTTCAGATGAAAAGTGGAAAGAAACTTTCTGAAAAACTGCTTTGTGATATGCACATTCATCTCATAGAGGTAAACGTATGTTTTGATCGAGCAGTTGGGGATCACTGTTTTTGTGGAATCTGAGAAGGGATAATTGGGAGAGCATTGAGGCTCAGGGTGAAAAAGGAAATATCCTCAGGTAAAACTATAAAGAAGCTTTCTGAGAAACTGCTTTGTGATGTCTGCTTTCATCTCATACAGTTAAACGTTCCTTTTGATTGAGTAGTTTAGAATCACTCTTTTTGTGGAATCTTAGAAGAGATATTTGGGAGCGCATTGAAGCCTACATTGAAAAAGGAATTATCCTCAGATAAAAAGTAGAAAGAAGCTTTCCGACAAATTGGTTTGTGATGTGTGAATTCATCCCACAGGGTTAAAACTTTGTTTTCATTGATTAGTTTGTTAATACTGTTTTTATATAACCTGTAAAGGGGTATTCTGTAGTGCATTGAGACCTGTGGTGAAAAAGGGAAAACTTCAGATAAAAACTGGAGAGAATCTTTCTGAGAAATTGCATTATGATGTGTGCATTCATTTCATAGAATTAAACCTTTATTTACATTGGGCTGTTTGAAAACTCTGTCTTTGACGAATATGGGACAATTGGGACATTTGGGGGTGCATTGATGCCTATGGTGAACAAGGAAATATCTTCAGATGAAAACTGGAAAGAAACTTTCCGAGAAACTGCTTTGTGATGTGTGCATATATCTCATAGGGTTAAACCTTTCTTTTCATTGAGCACTTTGGAATCACTGCTTTTGTGAAATCTGAGAAAAGATATTTAGGAGTGCCTTGAAGCCTTTGGTGAAAAAGGAAATGTCCTCAGATAAAAACTAGAAAGAAGCTTTCAAAAACCTGCTTTGTGATGTGTGAATTCTTCTGACAGAGTTAAACGTTTCTTCTCATTGACCAGTTTGGTAACAATGCTTCTGTGGAATCTGCAAAGGGATATTTCAGAGTGGACTGAGGCCTATGGTGAAAAAGGAAATATCTTCAGATAAAAACTGGAGATAAGCTCCCTGAGAAATTTCTTTGTGATGTGTGCTTTTATCTCACAGAGTTAAACCTTTCTTTACATGGTGCAGGTTGGAAACTCTGTCTTTGACGAATATGCCAAGGGACATTTGTTGGCACATTGAGGCATATAGTGAACAAGGAAATAGTTTCAGATGAAAACTGGAAAGAAACTTTCTGAGAAACTGCTTTCTGATGTGTGCATTCACCTCATAGGGTTAAAACTTTCTTTTGATTGAGCAGTTTGAAATCACTGTTTTTGTGGAATCTGATAAGGGATATTTAGGAGTTCATTGAAGCCTTTGGTGAAAAATGAATTTTCCTCAGGTAAAAATTGGAAAGAAGTTCTCCAGGAAACTGCTTTGTGATTTGTGCATTAATCGTGTAGAGTTAAAACTTTCTTTTGATTGAGTAGTTTATAGTCACTGTTTTTGTGGAATCTGAGATGGTATATTTGGGAGCACATTGAGGTCTGTGGGGAAAAAGGAAATATCTTCAGATAAAAACTAGAAACAAGCTTTCTGAGAAACTACTTTATGACGTGTGAATTAATCTCACAGACTGAAATATTTCCTTTCATTGAGCAGTTTGGTAACACTGTTTTTTGGGTTTTTTTTTTTTTTT
>NW_012101292.1:242618-244846 GCF_000951045.1 Mandrillus leucophaeus
ACTGTCTGTGTAAAATCTGCAAAAGGTATATCAGAGGGCCTTGAAACCTGTGTTGAAAAGGAAAATATCCTCAGATCAAAACTAGAAAGAAGCTTTCCACGAAATTGCCTTGTAATATGTGCATTCATCTCAGAGGATTAAACCTCCCTTTACATTGCATACTTTGGAAACTCTCTTTGAGCAAACCGCGAAGGGACGTTTGGGGACACATTGAGGCCTATGCTAAAAAAGGAGATATGTTCAGATGAAAACTGGAAAGAAGCTTTCTGAGAAACTGCATTGTAATGTGTGCATTCATCTCACAGAGTTAAAGCACTTATTTTCAATGAGCAGTTTGAAATCAGTGATTTTGTGAAACCTGAGAAGGGACATTTGGGAGCACACTGAAGCCTATGGTGAAAAAGGAAATATCCTCAGACAAAAACTGGAGAAAAGATTTCTGAGAAACTGCTTTTTGAATTATCCATTCCTCTCACAGAGTAATATCTTTCTTTTCATTGATCTGTGTGGAAACAATCACATTTTACACAATTTGTTTGTGTAAAATCAAAAAAGGGATATTTTGGAGTGTACTGAAGCCTAAGGTGAAGAAGGAAGTATCTTCAGATAAAAACTAGAAAGAAGCTTTCTGAGAAACTGCTTTGTGATGTGTGCATTCATCTCACAGAGTTAAACCTCGATTTACATTGCAGTTTTGGAACACTGTATTTAATGAATCTATGAAGCAACATTTGGGGGCGCACTGAGGCATACTGTGAAGAAGAAAATATCTGCAGATGGCAACTGGATAGAAGCTCCCTGCAAAATTGCTTTGTATTGTGCACATTCATCTCATAGAGTAAAACGTTTCTTTTGATTGAGTAGTGGAGAATCACTGTTTTTGTGGAATCTGAAAAGGGGCACTCGGGAGCACATTGAAGTCTTTGGTGAAAAAGGAAATATTCTCAGATAAAAACTAGAAAGAACTTTTCCGAGAGACAGCTTTACAATGTGTGAATTCATCTCACAGGGTTAAACCTTTCTTTTCATTGGGCAGTTTTGTAACACTGTTTTTGTGGAATCTGCAAAAGGATATTTGGGAGGGCTTTGAGGCCTATGGTGAAAAAAGAAATATCATAAGATGAAAAACTGGAGAGAAGCTTTCTGAGAAACTGCACTGTGATGTGCGCATTCCACTCACAGAGTTATATCTCACTTTTCATTGAGCAGTATGGAAACACTGTATGTGTAAAATCTACAAAGGGATGTTTCAGAGCATCTTCACACCTGTAGTGAAAAGGGAAATATCCTCAGATAGTAAGTAGAAAAAAGCGTTCCAAGAAACTGCTTTGTGACTTGTGAATTCATCTTACAGAGTTAAACCTTTCCTTACATTTCACATTTTGGAAACTCAGTCTTTGGACAAATCACTAGGGGTCATTGTGGGTGCATTTAGGCCTATGGTGAATAAGGAAATACGTTCAGAGGAAAACTGGAAAGAAGCTTTCTGAGAAACTCTGATTTTGAGGAATCTTCAAAGGGATATTTTGTAACATATTGAGGCCTACAGTGAAGAAGGAAATATTTTCACATAATAACTGGAGAGAAGCTTTCTGAGAAACTGCTTTTCATATTGTGCATTTCTTTCACAGAGTAATACCTTTCTTTTCTTTGAGCAGTGTGGAAACACTGTTTCTGTAAAATCTAGAAAGTGATATTTTAGAGTGCATTGAAGCCTAAGGTGAAGATGGAAGTATCTTCAGATAAAAACTGGAATGAAGCTTCTGAGAAACTGCTTTGTGATGTGTTCATTCATCTCACAGAGTTAAACTTCAATTTACATTGCCCAATTTGGAAACACTGTATTTGACAAATCCTCAAAGAGACATTTGGGGCTGCATCAAGGCCTATGTTGAACAAGGAAATATCTTGAGATGAAAAGTGGAAAGAAGTTTTCTGAGAAACTGCTTTGTGATGTGTGCATTCATTTCATATAGTCACAGGTTTCCTTTGATGGAGCAGTGGGGAATTGCTGTTTTTGTGGAATCTGAGAAGAAATACTGTGGAGGGCATTGAAGCCTATGGTGAAAAAGGAAATATCTTCAGATAAAAACTAAAAGAAAGCTTTCTGAGAAATTGCTTTGTGATGTGGGCATTCGTCTCATGATGCTAAATTTTCCTTTGATTGAGCAGTTTAGAATCACTGCTTTTGTGGAATCTGAGAAGGGATATTTCATAGTACATTGAAG
>NW_012101292.1:246936-248799 GCF_000951045.1 Mandrillus leucophaeus
CCTGCCACTGCACCTGGCTAGATTTTGTATTTTTTTAGTAGAAATGGGTTTTCACCGTGTTTGCCAGGATGGTCTCAATCTCCTGACCTCGTGATCCGCCCGTCTTGGCCTCCCAAAGTGCTGGGATTACAGGCTTGAGCCACCGCACCTGGCCTAGTAACACTGTTTTTGTGGAAACTGCTTATGGTAAAAACGGAAATATATACAGACAAAAACTGGAGAAATATTTTCTGAGAATCTGCTTTGTGAAGTGTGCATTCCTCTTACAGAGTTATACATCTCTTTTCATTGAACAGTGTGGAAACATTGTGTAAAATCTACAAAGGGACATTTCTGAGTGCATTGAAGTCAAAAGCAACAAAGGAAATACCTTCAGATAAAAACTAGAAGGAAGCTACCTGAGAAAATACTTCATGATGCATGCATTCATCTCACAGAGTTAAACCTCCCTTTACATCCTGCAGTTTGGAAACTCTGTCTCTGACAAATCCACGAAGTGGTATTTGGGGACACCTCTTCGCAAATGAGCAAGAAAACTTAGAAGAATTGGATAAATTCCTGGACATATCCACTCTCCCAAGACTAAAACAGGAAGAAGTTGAATCCCTGAATAGACCAATAGCAGGCTCTGAAATTGAGGCAACGATACCAACCAGAAAAAGTCCAGGACCAGATATATTCACAATTGAATTCTAGCAGCGGTACAAGGAACATCTGGTACCTTTCCTTCTGAAACTATTCCAATCAATAGAAAAAGAGAGAATCCTCCCTAATTCATTTTATGAGGCCAACATCATCCTGATATCAGAACCTAGCAGAGACACAACAAAAAAAAGAGAACTTTAGACCAATATCCCTGATGAACATCAACGCAAAAATCCTCAATAAAATACTGACAAACTGAATCCAGCAGCACATCATAAAGCTTATCCACCATGATCAAGTGGGCTTCATCCCTGGGATGCAAGATTGGTTCAACATATGCAAATCAGTAAACGTAATCCAGCATATAAACAGAACCAAAGACAAAAACCACTAAGACTATCTCAATAGATGCAGAAAAAGCCTTTGATAAAATTCCACAAGCCTTCATGCTAAAAATTCTCAATAAATTCGGTATTGATGGAACGTATCTCAAAATAATAAGAGCTATTTATGACAAACCCACAGTCAATATCATAATGAATGGGCAAAAACTGGAAGCATTCCCTTTGAAATCTGGCACAAGACAGGGCTGCCCTCCCTCACCACTCCTATTCAACATAGTGTTGGAAGTTCTGGCTAGGGCAATCAGGCAAGAGAAAGAAGTAAAGGGTATTCTATTAGGAAAAGAAGTCAAATTGTCCCTGTTTGCAGATGACATAATTGTGTATTTAGGAAACCCCATCATCTCAGCCCAAAATCTCCTTAAGCTGATACTCAACTTCAGCAAAGTCTCAGGATACAAAATCAATGTGTAAAATCACAAATATTCTTATACACTAGTAACAGACAAACACAGAGACAAATCGTGAATGAATTCCCATTCATAACTGCTTTAAAGAGAATACAATACTTAGGAATCCAACCTACAAGGGATGTGAAGGACCTCTTCAAGGAGAACTACAAACCACTGCTCAGTGTAATGAAAGAGGATACAAGCAAATGGAAGAACATACCATGCTCCTGGATAGGAAGAATCAATATCATCAAAACGGCTGTAGTGCCCAAGGTAATTTACAGATTCAAGGCCATCCCCATTAAGCTAAAAATGACTTTCTTCACAGAATTGGAAAAAACTGCTTTAATGTTCATATGGAAACAAAAAAGACCCCACATTGCCAAGACAATCCTAAGCCAAAAGAACAAAGCTGGAGGCATCAT
>NW_012101292.1:249779-255136 GCF_000951045.1 Mandrillus leucophaeus
ATGAGATACCATCTCACACCAGTTAGAATGGCAATCATTAAAAAGTCAGGAAACAACAGGTGCTGGAGAGGATGTGGAGAAATAGGAACACTTTTACAGTGATGGTGGGACAGTAAACTAGTTCAACCATTGTGGAAAACAGTATGGCAATTCCTCAAGAATCTAGAACTAGAAATACCATTTGACCCAGCCATCCCATTACTGGGTATATATTAAAGGATTTTAACTCATGTTGCTATAAAGACACATGCGCACGTGTGTTTATTGTGACACTATTCACAATAGCAAAGACTTGGAATCCACCCAAATGTCCATCAGTGACAGACTGGATTAAGAAAATGTGGCACATATACACCATGGAGTACTATGCAGCCATAAAAAAGGATGAGTTCGTGTCCTTTGTAGGGACATGGATGCAGCTGGAAACCATCATTCTCAGCAAACTATCTCAGGAACAGAAAACCAAACACTGCATGTTGTCACTCATAGATGGGAAATAAACAATGACATCTCTTGGACACGGGAAGGGGAATGTCACACACTGGGGCCTATTGTGGGGAGGGGGGAGGGAGAGCATTAGGAGATATATCTAATGTAAATGACGAGTTGATGGGTGCAGCCCACCAACATGGCACATGTATACATATATAACAAACCTGCAGGTTGTGCACATGTACCCTAGAACTTAAAGTACTATAAAAAAAAAAACTGGAGATAATCTTTCAATGAAATTGCTTTGTAAAGTGTGCATTCCTGTCACAGAGTTGCACCTTTCTTTTAATTGAGCAGTATATAAACACTCTTTTTGTAAAATCTTCAAAGTGATATTTCCAATTGCATTGAAGCATAAGGTGAAGTAGGAAGTATATTCAGATAAAAACCAGACAGAAATTTTCTGAGAAACGGCTTTGTGATGTGTCCATTCATCTCACAGTGTTAAACCCTCCTTTACATTGTGCAGTTTGCAAACACTATCTTCCAGGAATCCACAAATGGACATTTTGTTGTGCATTCAGGCATACGTTGAACAATGAAATATCTTCAGACAAAAACTGGAAAGAAGCTTTCTGAGAAACTGCTTTGCGCTGTGAGTATTCATCTCATAGAGTTAAATGCTTCTTTTGATTGAGTAGTTTGGAATCACTGTTTTTGTGGAATCTGAGAAGGGATATTCAGGAGCACTTTGAAGAATATGGTGAAAAAGGAAATATCCTCCGACCAAAACGAGAAAGAAGCTTTCTGATAAACTGGGTAATGATGTGTGCATTCTACATGTAGATTTAAACATTTCCTTTGATTGAGCAGTTCAGAATCACTGTTTTAGTGGACTCTGAGAAGGGATATTTGACAGCACTTTGAAGCCCATGGCGAAAAAGGAAATATCCTCACACAAAAACTAGAAAGAAGATTTCTGAGAGACTGCTTTGTGATGTGTGAATTCATCTCACAGAGCTAAACGTTTCTTTTTATTAAGCATCTTGGAATCACTATTTTTGTGGACTCTGCAAAGGGGTATTCTGGAGCTCACAGTATCCTATGGTGAAAATGGAAATATCTTCAGATAAAAACTGGAGAGATGCTTTCTGGGAAAATGCTTTGTGAAGTATGAATTCCTCTCACAGAGTCAAACTTTTTTTTTCATCGAGCAGTGTGGAAACTCTGTGTAAAATCTAGGAAGAAATATTTCGGACCTATCGTAGCCTAAGGTGATGAAGGAAATATCTTCAGAAAAATACTAGAAACAAGGTTTCTGAGAAACTGCTTTGTGATGTGTGCATTCATCTCACTGAGTTAAACCTTTCTTTACTTTGTGTAGTTTGAAAATACTCTCTTTGAGGAAACACCAGAGGGACATTTAGGGGTGCATTGAGTCCTTCAGTGAACAATGAAATTTCTTCAGATGAAAACTGGAAAGAAGCTCTCTGATAAAACCCTTTGCGATGTGTGCATCCACCTCAAGGTTCAACCTTTCTTTTGATTGAACAGTTTGGAATCGCTGATTTTGTGAAACCTGACAAGTGACATTTGGGAGCGCATTGAACCCTATGGTGTAAAGGAAATATTCTCAGATAAAAACTAGTAAGAAGCTTTCTGAGAACCTGCTTGTGATGTGTGCAATCATCTCATAGAGCTAAATCTTTCTTTTGATTGAGTAGTTAGGAACCACTCTTTTTGTGGAATATGAAAAGAGACATTTGGGAGCTTTTTGAAGACTATGGTGAGAAAGTAAACATCCTCAGATCAAAACGAGAAAGAAGCTTTCTGAGAACCTGTTTTGTGATGTGTGAAGTGAAGTCATAGAGTGAATTCTTTCTTTCTTTGAGCAGTGTAGTAACACTGTTTTCGTGGAATCTGTAAAGGGGTATTCAGGAGCGCATTGAGGCCTATGGTGAAAAAGAAAATATTCTCAGATAAAAACTGGAGAGGAGCCTTCTGAGAAACTGCTTTGTAATGTGTAAATTCATCTCATAAAGTTACACCTTTCTTTTCATGGAGCAGGTTGGTAGCACTGTTTCTGGGGAATCTGAGAAGAGATAATATGGGCCGCATTGAAGACTATTGTGACAATGGAAATATCCTCAGATTACAACTAGAAAGAAGCTTTCTGATAATCTACTTTGTGATGTGTGAATTCATCTCACAGACTTACACCTTTCTTTTCATTGAACAGTTTTCTAACACTGTTTTCATGGAATCTGCAATGGGATCCTCTGGAGTCGATTGAATCCTATGGTGAAAATGGAAATATCTTCAGATAAAAACTAGAAAGAAGCTTTCTGAAAAATTGCTTCCTGATGTGTCAACTCTTCTCATACAGTTACACCTTTCTTTTCATTCAGCAGTTTGCTAACACTGTTTTAGTGGAATCCACAATAGGATATTCGGGAGCACATTGAGGCCTATGATGAAAAAGGAAATGTTCTCAGATTGTAACTGTAGAGAATCCTTCTGAGAAACTGCTTTGTGATGGATGCGTTCAACTCATAGTGTTAAACCTTTCTGTTGAAAGAACAGTTTGGCATCAAAGTTTTTGTGGAATCTGAGGAGGTATATTTTGTATCGCATTGAAGACTTTAGTGACAAAGGAAATATCCTCAGATTACAGCTAGAAAGAAACTTTCTGAGAAACTGCTTTGTGATGTGCTAATTCATCTCACAGAGTTATACCTTTCTTTTCATTGAGCAGTTTGCTAACACTGTTTTTATGGAATCTACAATGGGCTATTCCGGAGCATATTGAGTCCTTTGATAAAAAGGAAATAAACTCTGATAAAAGCTAGAAAGAAGTGTTTTGAGAAATGGCTGTGTGATGGGTGAATTCGTATCTCAGAGGCACAACATTCTTTTCATGGAGCTGTTTGGTAGCCCTGTTTTTGAGGTATCTGTGAAGGAATATTTTGAATCGCATTGAAGCCTCTGGTGACAAAGGAAATATCCTCAGATAAAAATTAGAAAGTATCTTTCTGAGAAACTGCTTTGTGATGTGTGAATTCATCTCAAACAGTTACTGCTTTCTCTTCATGGAGTAGTTTGGTAGCACTGTTTTTGTGAAATCGGAGAAGGGATATTTTGGATCACATTGAAGACTATAGTGACAAAAGAAATATTGGCAGATTACAACTAGAAATAAGCTTTCTGAGAAACTGCTTTGTGATGTGTGAATTAATCTCACAGAGTTACGCCTTTCATTTCATTGGGCAGTTTGCTCACACTGTTTTCGTGGAATCTGCAATGGGATAGTCTGCAGACCATTGAGGAAATGGTGAAAAAGAATATTTCCTCAGATAAAAACTGGAGAGAAGCTTCTGAGAAATTGTTTTGTGATGTGTGAATTCATCTCACAGAGTTAAACCATTCCGTTGAAGAAACAGTTTGGTTTCAATGTTTTTTGGAATCTGAGAAGGTATATTTTAAATTGCATTGAAGCCTACGGTTACAATGGAGATATATCCTGAGATTACTATTAGAAAGAAACATTCTGAGAAACTGCTTTTTGATGGGGAAATTCATCATACAGGTTTACACCATTCTTTTCATAGAACAGTTTGCTTACACTGTTTTAGTGGAATCTAAAATGCGATATTCGGGAGCATATTGATTCCTATGGTGAAAAAGAAAATATCCTTCAATGAAAAATTGAAAGTAGCTTTCTGAGAAACTGCATTGTGGTGTGTGAATTCATCTCAAACAGATACACCATTCTCTTCAAGCAGTAGTTTGGTAACACTGTTTTTGTGAAATGTGAGAAGGGATAATTTGGATTGCAATGAAGAGTATGGAGATAAAGAAAATATCCTCAGATTACAACTAGAAATAAGCTTTCTGAGAAATGGCTTTATGATGTGTGAATTCATCTCACAGAGTTACACCATTCATTTCATTGTACAGTTTGCTAACAGTATTGTCCTGGAATCTGCAATGGGATATTCTGCGGTACATTGAGGCCTATGGTGAAAAAGGAATTATCCTCAGATAAAGACTGAACAAAAGCCTTCTGAGAAACTGCTTTGTGAAGTGTGAATTCATCTCACAGAGTTACACCATTCTTTCTTTGAACAGTTTGCTAACATTGCTTTCATGAAATCTGCAATTTAACATTCGGGATTTCATTGAGGCCAATGGTGAAAAAGGAAATATCCTCAGATAAAAACTAGAAGGAAGCTTTCTGGAAACTGCTTTGTGATATGTGAATTCATCGCACAGAGAAACACTATTCTTTTCATAGATCTATTTAGTAGCACTGCTTTTGTGGAATCTGAGAACTGCTCTCTTGGATCACAATGAAGCATATGGTGAAAAAGGAAATATCCTCAGATAAACACTAGTAAGAAAGTTTCTGAGAAACTGCTATCTGATGTGTGAATTCATCTCACGGAGATACACTTTCCTTTCATGGAGCATTGTGTTACCACTCTTTTTGTCGAATCTGTGAAGGGATATTTGGGATCGCTGTTAAGACTAAACGGACAAAGGAAATGCCCTCAGATAAAAATCAGAAAGAAGCTTCCTGAGAAACTACTTTGTGATATGTGAATTCATCTCACAGGGTAAACTGAGAAGGGATATTTTGGATCGCGTTGAAGACTAGGGAGACTAAGGAAAATCCTCAGACAAAAACTAGAAAGAATCTTTCTGAGAAAGTTATTTGTGATATGTGAATTCGTCCCACAGAGTTACACCTCTCTATTCATGGAGGAGTTTACTAACACTGTTTTCATGGAATCTAGAAAAGGATATTTGGGAGTGCCATGAGGCCTACAGTGAAAAAGGCAATATCTTCAGATAAAAATTAGAAAGAAGCTTTCTGAGAAATTGTTTTGTGATTTGTGAATTCTTCTCACAGAGTTACAAAACTC
>NW_012101292.1:257356-257661 GCF_000951045.1 Mandrillus leucophaeus
TACACAATTCATTTCATGGATCCCTTTGGTAGCACTGCTTTTGGGGAATATTAGAAGGGATATTTTGAATCACATTGAAGGCTATGGTGACTAAGGATATATTATCAGATAAAAACTAGAAAGAAGCTTTCTGATAAACTGCTTTGTGATGTGTGAATTCATGTCCCAGTGTTACACTATTTTTTTCATTGAGCAGTTTGCTAACACTGTTTTCTTGGAATCTACAGTGGCATATTTCGGAGTGCATTGAAGATTATTGTGAAAAAGGAAATATCCTCAGACAAAAACTAGAAAGAAACTTGCTC
>NW_012101293.1:0-13919 GCF_000951045.1 Mandrillus leucophaeus
CCACTGCTCTCTTCAAAGCTGTCAGACAGAGTCGTTTGCTTCTGCAGAGGTTTCTGCTGTTTTGTTGTTGTTGTTGTGGTGGTGGTGGTTGTTGTTTAGCTATGCCCTGTACCCAGAGGTGGAGTCTACAGAGACAGGCAGGTTTCCTTGAGCTGCTGTGAGCTCCACCCAGTTCGAGCTTCCCAGCGGCTTTTTTTACCTACTTAAGCCTCAGCAATGGCAGGTGCCCCTCCCTCAGCCTCGCTGCTGCCTTGCGGTTAGATCGCAGACTGCTGTGCTAGCAATGAGGGAGCTGTCTCTTATACACATCTAGATGTGTATAAGAGACAGCCATGAAATAGAGCTGTAACTCAGTGAATTGAACTCACACATCACAAAGCAGTTTCTCAGAAAGCTTCTTTCTACTTTTTATCTGGAGATACTTCCTTTTTCACCATAAATTTCGTTGGGCAAAGAAATATCCCATTGCAGTTTTGAAGAAAACTGTGTTAGCAAACTGATCAATGAACAGAAAAGTGTAACTCTGAGAGTTGCACTCACAGATCACAATGCAGTTTCTCACAACGCTTCCTTTCAGTTTTTATCGGAAGATATTTCCTTTTTCACTGTAGCCGAAAACCACTCCAAAATACACTCAGCAGTTTCCACGAGAAGAGTGTTAGCAAACAGCTACAAGAACAGAAAAGTGGAACTCAGTGAGAAAAACTCAGAGATCAAAAAGACATTTCTCAGAAATCTTCTTTCTCATTTTTCTCCCGGGATATTTCCATTGGCTGTATACTCCTCCAAGCAATCTGATATATCGGTTCTCACATTCAACTAAAACTGGACTAGCAAACAGCTCCATGAAATACAGCTGTAACTCAGTGAGTAAACTACACACATCACAAAGCAGGTTCTCGGAAAGATTCTTTCTACTTTTTAACTGAAGATATTTCCTTTGTCACCGTGATCATCATTGGGCAAAGAAATATCCCACTGCAGATTTCAAGAAAACTGTGTTAGCAAACTGATGAATGAACAGAAAAGTGTAACTCTGTGAGTGGCATTCACACGTCACAATGCAGTTTCTCAGAACGCTTCTTTTCAGTTTTTATCTGAAGATATTTCCTTTTTCACTGTAGCCATCAATGGACTCCAAAGTAACTCTTAGCAGATTCCACAAGAAGAGTGTTAGCAAACAGATACATGAACAGAAATGTGGAACTCTGTGAAGTGAATGCACAGCTCAGATAGAAGTTTCTCAGAATGCTTCCTTTCAGTTTTTATCTGAAGATATTTCCTTTTTCACAGTAGCCTTCAATGCGCTCCCAAATATCGCTTAGCAGATTCCACGAGAAGAGTGTTAGCAAACAGCTATATGAACTGAAAGGGGGAAATCTGTGAGATGAATGCACAGGTCTCATAGAAGTTACTCAGAACGCATCCTTACAGCTTTATCTGAAGATATTTCCTTTTTCATTGTAGCCCTCAATGGACTCCGAAATATCACTTAGCAGATTCCACGAGAAGAGTGTTAGGAAACAGCACATAAACAGAAAGGTAGAACTCTGTGAGATGAACTCAGAGATCAGAAAGACATTTCTCAGAAAACTTCTTTCTCGTTTTTATCTGGGGATATTTCCTTTCGCAGTATACTCCTCCTAGTGATCTGAAATATTGTTTGTCAGATTCTTCGACAAAAACTGGACAAGCAAACAGCTCCATGAAATAGAGCTGTAACTCAGTGAGTTGAACTCACACATCACAAAGCAGTTTCTGAGAAAGCTTCTTTCTGTATTTATCTAAAGGTATTTACTTTGTCACCATAAGCTTCATTTGGCAAAGAAATATTCCACTGCAGTTTTGAAGAAAACTGTGTTAGCAAACTGATCAATGAAGACAAAAGGATAACTCTGTGAGTTGCATTCACACATCACAATGCAGTTTCTCAGAACGCTTCTTTTCAGTTTTTATCTGAAGATATTTACTTTTTCACTGTAGCCATCAATGCGCTCCCAAACATAACTAAGCAGATTCCACGAGAAGAGTGTTAGCAAACAGCTACATGAACAAAAAAGTGGAACTCTTGGAGGTGAATGCACAGGTCACATAGAAGATTGTCAGAACGCTTCCTTTCAGTTTCTATCTGAAGAGAATTCCTTTTTCACTGAAGCCCTCAATGCGCTCCCAAATATCACTTTGCAGATTCCAAGAGAAGAGTGTTAGCAAACAGCTACATGAAGAGAAAGGGCGAACTCTGTGAGATGAATGCACAAGTCACATAGAAGTTTCTCAGAAAGCTTCCTTTCAATTTTTATCTGAAGATAAATCCTTTTCACTGTAACCGTCAATGGGCTCCCAAACATCACTTAGCAGATTCCACGAGAAGAGTGTTAGCAAACAGCTACATGAACAGAAAGGTGGAACTCTGTGAGATGAATGCATAGGTCACACAGACGTTTCTCAGGACGCTTCCTTTCGGTATTTACCTGAAGATATTTCCTTTTTCACTGTAGCCCTCAATGTGCTCCCAAATATCACTTTGCAGATTCCACGAGAAGAGTGTTAGCAAACAGCTACATGAACAGAAAGGTAGAATTCTGTGAGATGAACTCAGAGATCTGCAAGACATTTCTCAGAAATCTTCTTTCTCGTTTTTATCTGGGGATATTTCCTTAGGCTGTATACTCTTCCAAGTGATCTGAAATATCTATTCTCAGATTCAACAAAAACTGCACTAGCAAACAACTCCATGAAATACAGCTGTAACATAGTGAGTTGAACTCACACATCAAAAAGCAGTTTCTCAGAAAGCTTTTTTTCTAGTTTTTATCTGAAGATATTTCCTTTGTCACCATAAGCTTCATTGGGCAAAGAAATATCCCACTGCAGTTTTGAAGAAAAACTGTGTCAGCAAACTGATCAATGAACTGAAATGTGTAACTCTGTGAGTTGTATTCACAGGTCACAATGCATTTTTTCCGAACGCTTCTTTTCAGTTTTTTCTCAAGATATTTCCTTTTTCACTGTAGCAGTCAATCTGCACCCAAATATCACTTTACAGATTCCACGAGAAGAGTGTTAGGAAGCACCTACATGAACAGAAAGGTGGAACACTGTGAGATGAATGCACAGGTCACATAGAAGTTTCTCAGAAAGCTTCTTTTCAGTTTTTATCTGATGATAATTCCTTTTTCACTTTAACCCTCCATGCGCTCCCAAATATCACTTTGCAGATTAACTGAGAAGAGTGTTAGCAAAGAGCTACATGAACAGAAAGGTGGAACTATGTGAGATGAACTCAGAGATCAGAAAAACATTTCTCTGAAATCTACTTTCTCATTTTTATCTAGGGATATTTCCTTTGGCTGTATACTCCTCCAAGTGATCCGAAATATTGGACTCAGATTCACCAAAAACTGGACTAGCAAACAGCTTAATGAAATATAGGTGTAACTCAGTGAGTTGAATTCACACATCACAAAGCAGTTTCTCAGAAAACTTCTTTCTACTTTTTAATTGAAGATATTTCCTTTGTCACCATAAGCTTCATTGGGCAAACAAATATCCCACTGCAGATTTGAAGAAAACTGTGTTACCAAACTGATCAATGATCAGAAAAGTGTAACTCTGTGAGTTGCATTCACACGTCACAAAGCAGTTCTCAGAATGCTTCTTTTCAGTTTTTATCTGAAGATATTTCCTTTTTCACAGTAGCATTCAACGCGCTCCCAAATATCACATAGCAGATTCCATGAGAAGAGTATTAGCAAACAGCTACATGAACAGAAAGGTAGAATTCTGTGAGATGAACTCAGAGATCAGGAAGACATTTCTCAGAAATCTTCTTTCTCGTTTTTATCTGATATATTTCCTTTGGCTGTATACTCCTCCTAGTGATCTGAAATATCGTTTGCCAGATTCAACAGACACTGGACTAGCAAACACTTCCATGAAACAGAGCTGTAACTCGGTGAGCTGAACTCACACATCACAAAGCAGTTTCTCAGAAAGCTTTTTTCTAGTTTTATCTGAAGATATTTCCTTTGTCACCATAAGATTCATTGGGCAAAGAAAAATCCCACTGTAGTTTTGAAGAAAACTGTGTTAGCAAACTGATCAGTGAACAGAAAAGTGTAGCTCTGTGAGTTACATTCACACGTCACAATGCAGTTTCTCAGACGCTTCTTTTCAGTTTTTATCTGAAGATATTACCTTTTTCACAGTAGCCATCAACAGGCTCCCAAATATCACTTAGCAGATTCCACGAGAAGAGTGTTAGCAAACAGCTACAAGAATAAAAATGTGGAACTCTGTGAGGTGAATCCACAGGTCATAGAGAAGTTTCTCAGAACGCTTCCTTTCAGTTTTCATATGAAGATATTTCCTTTTTCACAGTAGCCCTCAATGCGCTCCCAAATATCATTTTGCAGATTCCACGAGAAGAGTGTTAGGAAACTGCTACACGAACAGAAAGGTGGAACTCTGTGAGATGAACTCAGAGATCAGAAAGACATTTCTCAGAAATCTTCTTTCTCGTTTTTATCTGGGGATATTTCCTTTGGCTGTATACTCCTCCAAGCGATCCGAAATATCGGTTCTCAGATTCAGCAAAAACTGGACTAGCCAACAGCTCCATGAAATACAGCCGTAACTCAGTGAATTCAATTGACACATCACAAAGCAGTTTCTCAGAAAGCTTCTTTCTACTTTTTATATGAAGATATTTCCTTTGTCACCAGAAGCTTCACTGGGCAAAGAAGTATTCCACTGCAGTTTTGAGGAAAACTGTGTTAGCAAACTGATCATGAACAGAAAAGGGTAACTCTGTGAGTTGCATGCACAAGTCACAATGCAGTTTCTCAGAACGCTTCTTTTCAGTTTTTACCTGAAGATATTTCCTTTTTCACTGTAGCCCTCAATATTCTCCCAAATATCACTTTGCAGATTCCAGGACAAGAGTGTTAGCAAACAGCTACAAGAACAGAAAGGTGGAACCCTGTGAGCTGAACTCAGAAATCAGAAAGATATTTCTCAGAAATCTTTTTTCTCATTATTATCTGGGGATGTTTCCTTTGGCTGTAAACCCCTCCAAGCGATCCGATATATCGGTTCTCAGATTCAACAAAAATTGGACTAGCAAACAACTCCATGAATACAGTTGTAATTCAGTGAATTGAATTCACTCATCACAAAGCAGTTTCTCAGAAAGCTTCTTTCTACTTTTTATCTGAAGATATTCCCTTGTCATCGTAAGCTTCATTTGGCAAACAAATATCGAACTGCAGATTTCAAGAAAACTGTGTTAGCAAACTGATCAATGAACAGAAAAGTGTAACTCTGTGCGTTGCATTCACAGGTCACAATGCAGTTTCTCAGAACGCTTCTTTTCAGTTTTTATCTGAAGATATTTCCTTTTTCACTGTAGTCGTCAATGGACTCCAAAATAACTCTTAGCAGATTCCACAAGAAGAGTGTTAGCAAACAGCTACATGAACAGAAACTGGAACTCTGTGAGGTGAATGTGCAGGTCACATAGAAGTTTCTCAGAACACTTCCTTTCAGTTTTTATCTGAAGATATTTCCTTTTTCACTTTAGCACTCAATGCCCTCCCATATATCACTTTGCAGATTAAATGAGAAGAGTGTTAGCAAAGAGCTACATGAACAGAAAGATGGATCTCTGTGAGATGAACTCAGAGATCAGAAAAACATTTCTGAGAAATCTTCTTTCTCGTTTTCCTCTGGGGATATTTCCTTTGGATGTATACTCCTCCATGTGATCGGAAATATCGGTTCTCAGATTCACTAAAAACTGGACTGGCAAACAGCTCAATGAAATACAGCTGTAACTCAGTGAGTTGAATTCACACATCACAAAGTAGTTTCTTAGAAAGCTTCTTTCTACTTTTTACCTGAAGATATTTCCTTTGTCACCATAAATGTCATTGCGCAAACAAATATCCCACTGCAGATTTGAAGAAAACTGTGTTGGCAAACTGATCAATGAACAGAAAAGTATAACTGTGATTTGCATTCACAAGTCACAATGCAGTTTCTCAAAACTCTTCTTTTCAGTTTATATCTCAAGAGATTTCCATTTTCAATGTAGCGGTCATTGTACTCCCAAATATTACTTTGCAGATTCCTCGAGAATAGTGTTAGCAAACAGCTACATGAACAGAAAGGTGGAGCTCTGTGAGATGAATGCACAAGTCACATAGAAGTTTCTCAGGACACTTCCGTTCAGTATTTATTGAAGATATTTCCTTTTTCACTGTAGCCCTCAATGTGCTCCCAAATATCACTCTGCAGATTCCACGAGAAGAGTGTTAGCAAACAGCTTCATGAACAGAAAGGTAGAACTCTGTCAGATGAACTCAGAGATCAGAAAGTCATTTCTCAGAAATCTTCTTTCTCATTTTTAATTGGGGATATTTCCTTTGGCTGTATACTCCTACCAGTGATCTGAAATATCTATTCTCAGATTCAACAAAAACTGGACTAGGAAACAGCTCCATGAAATAGAGCTGTAACTCAGTGAATTGAACTCACACATCACAAAGCAGTTTCTCAGAAAGCTTCTTTCTACTTTTTACTTGAAGATATATCCTTTGTCACCATAAGCTTCATTGAGCAAAGAAATATCCCACTGCAGTTCTGAGGAAAACTGTGTTAGCAAACTGATCAATGAACAGAAAAGTGTAACTCTGTGAGTTGCATTCACAGGTCACAATGCAGTTTCTCAGAACGCTTCTCTTCAGCTTATTTCTGAAGATATTTCCTTTTTCACTGTAGCGGTCAATGTGCTCCCAAATATCACTTAGGAGAGTCCATGAGAATAGTGTTAGGAAACAGCTACAAGAACAGAAAGGTGGAACTCTGTGAGATGAATGCACAGGTCACATAGAAGTTTCTCAGAATGATTCTTTTCAGTTTTTATCTGAAGATATTTCCTTTTTCACTGTAGCTCTCAATGTGCTCCCAAATATCACTTTGAAGTTTCCACGAGAAGAGTGTTAGCAAACAGCTAAATGAAAAGAAAGGTGGAACTCTGTGAGATGAATGCACAGGTCACATAGAAGTTTCTCAGAATGCTTCCTTTCAGTTTTTATCTGAAGATATTTCCTTTTTCACTGTTGTCCTCAATGCGCTCCCAAATATCACTTTGCAAATTCCACGAGAAGAGTGTTAACAAACAGCGACATATATAGAAAGGTGGAACGCAGGGAGATGTACTCAGAGATCAGAAAGGCATTTCTCAGAAATCTTCGTTTTCTTGTTTATCTGGGGATATGTCTCTTGGCTGTATATTCCTACGAGTGTTCTGAAATATCGTTTCTCAGATTCAACAAAAATAGGACTAGCAAACAGCTCCATGAAATACAGCTGTAACTCAGTAAGTTGAATTAACCTTTCACAAAGCAGTTTCTCAGAAACCTTCTTTCTACTTTTTATCTGAAGATATTTCCTTTGTCACTGTAAGCTTCATTGGGCAAAGAAATATCCCCCTGCAGTTTTGAAGAAAACTGTGTTAGCAAACTGATTAATGAACAGAAAAGTGTAACTCTGTGAGTTGCATTCACAGGTAACAATGCAGTTTCTCAGAACGCTTCTTTTCAGTTTTTATCTGAAGATATTTCCTTTTTCAAGCTAGCCCTCAATGCACTCCCAAATATCACTTTGCAGATTTCACAAGAAGGGTGATAGCAAACAGCTACATGAACAGAAAGGTGGAACTCTGTGAGATGAACTCATAGATCAGAAAGACAATTCTCACATCCTCTTTCTCGTTTTTATCGGGGATATTTCTTTCGGCTGTATACCCCTATGAGCTATCCGAAATATCGGTTCTCAGATTCAACAAAAATAGGACTAGCAAACAGCTACAAGAAATAGAGCTGTAACTCAGTGAGTTGAATTAACACATCGCAAAGCAGATACTCAGAAAGCTTCTGTGTACTTTTTATCTGAAGATATTTCCCTTGTCACTGTAAGCTTCATTGGGCAAAGAAATATCCCACTGCAGTTATGAAGAAAACTGTGTTAGCGAACTGATCAATGAAAAGAAAATGTCACTCTGTGAGTTGCATTCACATGTCACAATGCAGTTTCTCAGAACGCTTCTTTTCAGTTTTTCTCTGAAGATATTTCCTTTTTCACTGTAGCCGTCAATGTGCTCCCAAATATCACTTAACAGATTCCACGAGAAAAGTGTTAGCAAACAGCTATCTGAACACAAAGGTGGAACTCTGTGAGATGAATCCACAGGTCACATAGAAGTTTCTCAGAACGCTTCTTCTCAGTTTTTATCTGAAGATATTTCCTTGTTAACTGTAGCCCTCAATGCGCTCCCAAATATCACTCTGCAGATTCCACGAGAAGGGTGTTAGCAAACAGCTACATGAACAGAAAGGGCGAACTCTGTGAGATGAATTATCAGGTGATATAGATGTTTCTTAGAACGCTTCCTTTCAGTTATTATCTGAAGTTATTTCCTTTTTGACTGTATCCCTCAATGCGCTCCCCAATATCACTTAGCAGATTCCATGAGAAGAGTGTTATCAAACAGCTACATGAACACAATGGTGCAACTCTGTGAGATGAACTCAGAAATTACAAAGACATTTCTTAGAAATTATCTTTCTCCTTTTTACCTGGGGATATTTCCTTTGGCTGTATACTCCTCCAAGCAATCAGAAATATCGGTTCTCAGATTCATCAAAAACTGGACTAGCAAACAGCTCCTTGAAATTCAGCTGTAACTCAGTGAGGTGAATTCACACATCACAAAGCAGTTTCTCAGAAAGCTTCTTTCTACCTTTTATTTGAAGATATTTCCTTTGTCACCAAAAGCTTCACTGGGCAAAGAAATATCCCACTGCAGTTTTGAAGAAAACTGTGTTAGAAAACTGATCCATGAAAAGAAAAGTGTAACTCTGTGAGTTGCATTCACAGGTCACAATGCAGTTTCTCAGAACGCTTCTGTTCCGTTTTTATCTGAAGATACTTCCTTTTTCAATGTAGCGGCCAATGTGCTCCGAAATATCACTTTGCGGATTCCACGAGAAGAGTGTTAGGAAACAGCTACCAGAACAGAAATGTGGAACTCTGTGAGATGAATGAACAGGTCACGTAGAAGTTTCTCAGAATGCTTCTTTTCAGTTTTTATCTGAAGATATTTCCTTTTTAACTGTAGCTCTCAATGCGTTCCCAAACATCACTTTGCAGATTCCACGAGAAGAGTGTTAGCAAACAGCTACATGAACAGAAAGGTGGAACTCTGTGAGATGAATGCACAGGTCACATAGAAGTTTCTCAGAATGCTTCCTTTCAGTTTTTATCTGAAGATATTTCCTTTTTCACTGTAGCCCTCAATGCGATCCCAAATATCACTTTGTAAATTCCACGAGAAGAGTGTTAACAAACAGCTACATGAATAGAAAGGTGGAACTCTGTGAGATGAACTCAGAGATCTCAAAGACATTTCTCAGAAATCTTCTTTTTCGTGTTTATCTGGGGATATTTCTTTTGGCTGTATACTCCTACCAGTGATCTGAAATATCGTTTCTCAGATTCAACAAAAACAGGATTAGCAAACAGCTCCATGAAATTCAGCTGTAACTCAGTGATTTGAATTCACACATCACAAAGCAGTTTCTCAGAAATCTTTCTACTTTTTATCTGAAAATATTTCCTTTGTCACTGTAAGCTACATTGGGCAAAGAAATATCCCACTGCTGTTTTGAAGAAAACTGTATTAGCAAACTGATCAATGAACAGAAAAGTTTAACTCTGTGAGTTGCATTCACAGGTCAAAATGCAGTTTCTCAGAAAGCTTCTTTTCAGTTTTTATCTGAAGATATTACCTTTTTCACAGTAGCCATCAACAGGCTCCCAAATATCACTTAGCAGATTCCACGAGAAGAGTGTTAGCAAACAGCTGCATGGACAAAAAGGCGGAATTATATAAGATGAAGGCACAGGTCACATAGAAGTTTCTCAGAACGCTTCTTTTCAGCTTTTATCTGAAGATATTTCCTTTTAAACTGTAGCCCTCAATGCGCTCCCAAATATCACTCTGCAGATTCCACGAGAAGAGTTTTAGCAAACAGCTACATGAATAGAAAGGTGTACTCTGTGAGACGAATGATCAGGTGACATAGAAGTTTCTTAGAACGCTTCCTTTCAGTTATTATCTGAAGATATTTCCTTTTTCACTGTATCCCTCAAAGCGCTCCCAAATATCACTTAGAAGATTCCACGAGAAGAGTGTTATCAAACAGCTACATGAACAGAAAGGTGTAACGCTGTGAGATGAACTGAGAGATTACAAAGATATTTCTTAGAAATTATCTTTCTCCTTTTTACCTGGGGATATTTCCTTTGGCTGTATACTCCTCCAAGCAATCCAAATTATCGGTTCTCAGATTCATCAAAAACTGGACTAGCAAACAGCTCCATGAAATTCAGCTGTAACTCAGTGAGTTGAATTCACATATCACAAAGCAGTTTCTCAGAAAGCTTCTTTCTACCTTTTATTTGAAGATATTTCCTTTGTCGCCATAAGCTTCATTGGGCAAAGAAATATCCCACTGCAGTTTTGAAGAAAACTGTGTTAGAAAACTGATCAATGAAAAGGAAAGTGTAACTCTGTGAATTGCATTCATAGGTCACAATGCAGTTTCTCAGAACGCTTCTTTTCAGTTTTTATCTGAAGATATTACCTTTTTCACTGTAGCGGTCAATGTGCTACGAAATATCACTTTGCAGATTCCACGAGAAGAGTGTTAGGAAACAGCTACAAGAACAAAAAGGTGGAACTCTGTGAGATGAAGGCACAGATCACATAGAAGTTTCTCAGAACGCTTCTTTTCAGCTTTTATCTGAAGATATTTCCTTTTTCACTGTAGCCCTCAATGCGTTCCCAAATATCACTCTGCAGATTCCACGAGAAGAGTTTTAGCAAACAGCTACATGAACAGAAAGATGGAACTCTGTGAAATGAACTCAGAGATCAGAAAGACATTTCTCAGAAATCTTCTTTCGTGTTTTTATCTGGCGATTTTCCTTTGACTGTATATTCCTCCAAGCGATCTGAAATATCGGTCCTCAGATTCAACCAAAATTGGACTAACAAACAGCTCCATGAAATACTGCTGTAACTCAGTGATATGAATTCACACATCACAAAGCAGTTTCTCAGAAAGCTTCTTTGTACTTTTTATCTGAAGATATGTCCTTTGTCACCGTAAGCTTCATTGGGCAAAGAAATATCCCACTTCAGATTTCAAGAAAACGGTGTTAGCTAACTGATCAATGAACAGAAATGTGTAACTCTGTGAGTTACATTCTCACGACACAATGCAGTTTCTCACGACGCTTCTTTTCAGTTTTTATCTGAAGATATTTCCTTTTTCACTGTAGCAGTCAATGTGCTCCCAAATATCACTTAGCAGATTCCACGAGAAGAGTGTTAGCAAACAACTACATGAACAAAAAGGTGGAACTCTGTGAGATGAATGCACAGGTCACATAGAAGTTTCTCAGAACACTTCCTTTCAGTTTTTATCTGAAGATTTTTTTTTCACTGTAGCCCTCAATGCGCTCCCAAATATCACTATGCAGATTCCACGAGAAGAGTGTTAGCAAACAACTACAAGAACAGAAAGGTGGAACTCTGTGAGACGAATGCACAAATCACATAGAAGTTTCTGAAAATGCTTCCTTTCAGTTTTTATCTGAAGGTATTTGCTTTTTCACTGTAGCCCTCAATGCGCTCCCAAATATCACTTAGCAGATTCCACGAGAAGAGTGTTAGAAAACAGCTACATGAACAGAAATGTGAAACTCTGTGATACAAACTCAGGGATCAGGAAGGCATTTCTCAGAAATCTTCTTTCTCATTTTTATCTGGGGATATTTCCTTTGGCTGTATATTACTCCAAGCGATTCGAAATATCGGTTCTCAGATTCAACAAAAACTGGACTAGCAAACAGCTCCATGAAATACAGCTGTAACTCAGTGAGCTGAAGTCACACATCACAAAGCAGTTTTTCAGAAAGCTTCTTTGTACTTTTTATCTGAAGATAATTCCTTTGTCATCGTAAGCTTCATTGGGCAAAGAAACATTTCACTGTAGATTTCAAGAAAACTGTGTTAGCAAACTGAACAATGAACACAAACGCGTACCTCTGTGAGCTGCATTCACAGGTCACAATGCAGTTTCTCAGAACGCTTCTTTTCAGTTTTTATCTCAAGATATTTCCTTTTTCACTGTAGCAGTAAATGCACTCCCAAATATCACTTAGCAGATTCCCCGAGAATCGTGTTAGCAAACAGCTATATGAACAGAAAGGTGGAATTATGTGAGATGAATGCACAGGTCATTTAGAAGTTTATCAGAACACTTCCTTTCAGTTTTTATCGGAAGATATTTCCTTTTTCACTGTAGCCCTCAATGCGCTCCCAAATATCACTTTGCAGATTCCACGAGAAGAGTGTTAGTAAACAACTACATGAACAGAAAGGTGGAACTCTGTGAGATGAATGCACAAATGACATAGAAGGTTCTGAGAACGCTTCCTTTCAGTTTTTATCTGATGGTATTTGCTTTTTCACTGTAGCCCTCAAAGAGCTCCCAAATATCACTTTGCAGCTTCCACGAGAAGAGTGTTAGCAAACAGCTACATGAACAGCAAGGTGGAACTCTGTGAGATGGTCTCAGAGATCAGAAAGGCATTTCTCAGAAATCTTCTTTCTCCTTTTTAAGTGGGGATATTTCCTTTGGCTGTATACTCCTCCAAGCGATCTGAAATATCGCTTCCCAGATTCAACAAAAACAGGAGTAGCAAACAGTTCAAGGAAATACAGCTGTAACTCAGTGAGCTGAATTCACACATCAAAAGGCATTTTCTCAGAAAGCTTCTTTCTACTTTTTATCTGAAAACATTTCCTTTGTCACCGTAAGCGTCATTGGGCAAAGAAACATCCCACTGCAGATTTCAAGAAAACTGTGTTAGCAAACTGAACAATGAACACAAAAGCGTACCTCTGTGAGCTGCATTCACAAGTCACAATGCAGTTTCTCAGAACGCTTTTTTTCAGTTTTTATCTGAAGATATTTCCTTTTTCACTGTAGCAATCAATGCGCTCCCAAATATCACTTAGTAGATTCATCGAGAAACGTGTTAGCAAACAGCTACATGAAAAGAAAGGTGGAATTCTGTGAGATGAATGCACAGGGCATTTAGAAGTTTCTCAGAACACTTCCTTTCATTTTTTATCTGAATATATTTCCTTTTTCATGGTAGCCCTCAATGCGCTCCCAATTATCACTTTGCAGATTCCACGAGAAGAGCGTTAGTAAACAACTACATGAACAGAAAGGTGGAACACTGTGAGATGAATGCACGAATCACATAGAAGTTTCTGAGAACGCTTCCTTTCAGTTTTTATCTGAAAGTATTTGCTTTTTCACTGTAGCCCTCAATGCGCTCCCAAATATCACTTGGCCGCTTCCACGAAGAGAGTGTTAGAAAACAGCTACAGGAACTCTGTTAGATAAACTCAGAGATCAGAAAGACATTTGTCAGAAATCTTCTTTCTCATTTTTATCTGGGGATATTTCCTTTGGCTGTATACTCCTCCAAGCGATCTGAAATATCGGTTCTCAGATTCAACAAAAACTGGACTAGCAAAAAGCTCCATGAAATTCAGCTGTAACTCAGTGAGTTGAATTCACACATCACAAAGCAGTTTCTCAGAAAGCTTCTTTCTACTCTTTATCTGAATATATTTTCTTTGGCCTAGAAAGCTTCATCGGGCAAAGAAATATCCCACTGCAGATTTCAAGAACACTGTGTTAGCAAACTGATCAATGAACAGAAAACTGTACCTCTGTGAGTTGCATTCACACGTCACAATGCAGTTTCTC
>NW_012101293.1:13969-89043 GCF_000951045.1 Mandrillus leucophaeus
TCACACATCACAAAGCAGTTTTTCAGAAAGCTTCTTTGTACTTTTTATCTGAAGATAATTCCTTTGTCATCGTAAGCTTCATTGGGCAAAGAAACATTTCACTGTAGATTTCAAGAAAACTGTGTTAGCAAACTGAACAATGAACACAAACGCGTACCTCTGTGAGCTGCATTCACAGGTCACAATGCAGTTTCTCAGAACGCTTCTTTTCAGTTTTTATCTCAAGATATTTCCTTTTTCACTGTAGCAGTAAATGCACTCCCAAATATCACTTAGCAGATTCCCCGAGAATCGTGTTAGCAAACAGCTATATGAACAGAAAGGTGGAATTATGTGAGATGAATGCACAGGTCATTTAGAAGTTTATCAGAACACTTCCTTTCAGTTTTTATCGGAAGATATTTCCTTTTTCACTGTAGCCCTCAATGCGCTCCCAAATATCACTTTGCAGATTCCACGAGAAGAGTGTTAGTAAACAACTACATGAACAGAAAGGTGGAACTCTGTGAGATGAATGCACAAATGACATAGAAGGTTCTGAGAACGCTTCCTTTCAGTTTTTATCTGATGGTATTTGCTTTTTCACTGTAGCCCTCAAAGAGCTCCCAAATATCACTTTGCAGCTTCCACGAGAAGAGTGTTAGCAAACAGCTACATGAACAGCAAGGTGGAACTCTGTGAGATGGTCTCAGAGATCAGAAAGGCATTTCTCAGAAATCTTCTTTCTCCTTTTTAAGTGGGGATATTTCCTTTGGCTGTATACTCCTCCAAGCGATCTGAAATATCGCTTCCCAGATTCAACAAAAACAGGAGTAGCAAACAGTTCAAGGAAATACAGCTGTAACTCAGTGAGCTGAATTCACACATCAAAAGGCATTTTCTCAGAAAGCTTCTTTCTACTTTTTATCTGAAAACATTTCCTTTGTCACCGTAAGCGTCATTGGGCAAAGAAACATCCCACTGCAGATTTCAAGAAAACTGTGTTAGCAAACTGAACAATGAACACAAAAGCGTACCTCTGTGAGCTGCATTCACAAGTCACAATGCAGTTTCTCAGAACGCTTTTTTTCAGTTTTTATCTGAAGATATTTCCTTTTTCACTGTAGCAATCAATGCGCTCCCAAATATCACTTAGTAGATTCATCGAGAAACGTGTTAGCAAACAGCTACATGAAAAGAAAGGTGGAATTCTGTGAGATGAATGCACAGGGCATTTAGAAGTTTCTCAGAACACTTCCTTTCATTTTTTATCTGAATATATTTCCTTTTTCATGGTAGCCCTCAATGCGCTCCCAATTATCACTTTGCAGATTCCACGAGAAGAGCGTTAGTAAACAACTACATGAACAGAAAGGTGGAACACTGTGAGATGAATGCACGAATCACATAGAAGTTTCTGAGAACGCTTCCTTTCAGTTTTTATCTGAAAGTATTTGCTTTTTCACTGTAGCCCTCAATGCGCTCCCAAATATCACTTGGCCGCTTCCACGAAGAGAGTGTTAGAAAACAGCTACAGGAACTCTGTTAGATAAACTCAGAGATCAGAAAGACATTTGTCAGAAATCTTCTTTCTCATTTTTATCTGGGGATATTTCCTTTGGCTGTATACTCCTCCAAGCGATCTGAAATATCGGTTCTCAGATTCAACAAAAACTGGACTAGCAAAAAGCTCCATGAAATTCAGCTGTAACTCAGTGAGTTGAATTCACACATCACAAAGCAGTTTCTCAGAAAGCTTCTTTCTACTCTTTATCTGAATATATTTTCTTTGGCCTAGAAAGCTTCATCGGGCAAAGAAATATCCCACTGCAGATTTCAAGAACACTGTGTTAGCAAACTGATCAATGAACAGAAAACTGTACCTCTGTGAGTTGCATTCACACGTCACAATGCAGTTTCTCCGAATACTTCTTTTCAGTTTTTATCTGGAGATATTTCTTTTTTCACTGTAGCCGTCAATGCGCTCCCAAATTTCACTTAGCAAACTCCATGAGAAGAGTGTTAGTAAAGAGCTACATGAACAGAAAGGTTTAACTCTGTGAGATGAATGCACAGGTTACATTGAAGTTTCTGAAAACGCTTCTTTTCATTTTTTATCTGCAGACATTTCCTTTTTCACAGTAGCCCTCAATGCGCTACCAAATATCACTTAGCAGATTACACGAGCAGAGTGGTAGCAAACAACTACAGGAACAGAAAGGTGGAAATCTGTAAGATGAACTCAGAGATCAGAAAGACGTTTCTCAGAAATCTTCTTTCTCGTTTTTATCTGGAGATTTTTCCTGTGGTATATACTCCTCCAAGCGATAACAAATATTAGTTCTCAGTTTCAAGAAAAACTGGACTAGCAAACAGCTCCATGAAAAACAGCTGTAATTCAGTGAGTTGAATTCACACATCACAAAGCAGTTTCTCAGAAAGCTTCTTTCTACTTTTTATGTGAAGATATTTCCTTTGTCACCGTAAGCTTCACTGGGCAAAGAAATATCCCATTGCTGATTTCAAGAAAACTTTGCTAGCAAACTGATCAATGATCAGAAAGGTGTAACTCTATGAGTTGCATTCACACGTAACAGTGTAGTTTCTCAGAACGCTTCTTTTCACTCTTTATTTGAAAACATTTCCTTTTTCACTTTAGCCGTCAATGCGCTCCCAAATATCACTTAGCAGATTCCACGAAAAGAGTGTTAGCAAACAGCTGCATGAACAGAAAGGTGGAACTCTGTGAGATGAATGCAAAGGTCATACAGAAGTTTCTCAGAACGCTTCCTTTCAGTTTTTATCTGAAGATATTTCCTTTTTCACTGTAGCCCTCAATATTCTCCCAAATATCACTTTGCAGGTTCCATGGTAAGAGTGTTAGTAAACAGCTACGTGAACAGAAAGGTGGAACTCTGTGAGATGAACTCAGAGATCAGAAAGTCATTTCTTAGAAATCTTCTTTCTCGTTTTTCTCTGGGGATATTTCCTTTGGCTGTATATTCCTCCAAGCTATCCAAAATATCGGTTCTCAGATTCAACAAAAACTGGACTAGCAAACAGCTCCATGAAATACAGCTGTAATTCAGTGAGTTGAATTCACACATGAGAAGGAAGTTTCTCAGAAAGCTTCTGTTTACTTTTCACCTGAAGATATTTCCTTTGTCACCGTAAGCTTCCTTGGGCAAAGAAATATTCCACTGCAGATTTCAAGAAAACTGTGTGAGCAAACTGATCAATGAACAGAAAAGTGTAAATCTGTGAGTTGCATTCACAGGTCACAATGCAGTTTCTCAGAACGCTGCTTTTCAGTTTTTATCTGAAGATATTTCCTTTTTCACTGTAGCCGTCAATGGGCTCCCAAATAACACTTAGCAGATTCCACGACAAGAGAGTTAGCAAACAGCTACATGAACAGAAAGGTGGAACTCTGTGAGATGAATGCACAGATCACATACAAGTTTCTCAGAACGCTTCCTGTCAGTTTTTATCTGAAGATATTTCCTTTTTCACTGTAGCTATCTATGTGCTCCCTTATATCACTGTGCAGATTCCAAGAGAAGAGTGTTAGCCAACAGCTACAAGAACAGAAACGTGGAACTCTATGAGATGAACTCAAAGATCAGAAAGACATTTCTCAGAAATCTTCTTTCTCGTTTTTATCTGGGGATATTTCCTTTGGCTGTATACTCCTCCAAGTGATCCAAAATATCGGTTCTCAATTCAACAAAGCATGGACTAACAAACAGCTCCAAGAAATACAGCTGTAACTCAGTGAGTTGAATTCACACATCACAAAGCAGTTTCTCAGAAAGCTTCTTTCTACTTTTAATCTGAAGATATTTCCTTTGTCATCATAAGCTTCATTGGGCAAAGAAATATCCAACTGCAGATTTCAAGAAAACTGTGTTACCAAACTGATCAATGAACAGAAAAGTGTAAGTCTGTTGGTTGCATTCACAGGTCACAATGCAGTTTCTAGGAACGCTTCTTCTCAGTTTTTATCTCAAGATATTTACTTTTTCACAGTAGCGGTCAATGTGCTCCCAAATATCACTTTGCAGATCCCACGAGAAGAGTGTTAGCTAACAGCTACATGAACAGAAAGGTGGAACTTTGTGAAATGAACTTAGAAATCAGAAAGACATTTCTCAGAAATCTTCTTTCTGGTTTTTATCTGGGGATATTTCCTTTGGCTGTATACCCCTCCAAGCGATCCGAAATATCTGTTCTCAGATTCAACAAAAATTGGACTAGCAAACAGCTCCATGAAATACAGCTGTAACTGAGTCAGTTGAATTCACACATCATAAAGCAGTTTCCCAGAAAGCTTCTTTCTCCTTTTTACCTGAAGATATTTCCTTTGTCACCGTAAGCTTCATTGGGCAAACAAATATCCCACTGCTGATATGAAGAAAACTGTGTTAGCAAACTGACCTATGAATAGAAAAGTGTAACTCTGTGAGTTGCATTCACACGTCACAATGCATTTTCTCAGAATGCTTCTTCTCAGTTTTTATCTGAAGATATTTCCTTTTCCACTGTAGCCATCAATGGGCTCCCAAATATCACTTAGCAGATTCCACGAGAAGAGTGTTAGCAAACAGTTACATGAACAGAAAGGTGGAACTCTGTGACATGAATGCACAGGTCAGATAGAAGTTTCTCCGAACGCTTTCTTTCAGTTTTTATCTGAAAATATTTCCTTTTTCACAGTAGATTTCAATGCGCTGCCAAATATCAATCAGCAGAATCCAGGAGAAGAGTGTTTTTATCTGGGGATATTTTCTTTCTGTATACTCCTCCAAGTCATCCGAAATATCAGTTCTCAGATTCAACAAAAACTGGACTAGCACGGAGCTCCATGAAATACAGCTGTAAGTCAATTAGTTGAATTCACACATCAGAAAGCAGTTTCTCAGAAAGCTTCTTTGTACTTTTTATCTGAAGATATTTCCTTTGTCACCATAAGCTTCATTGGGCAAAGAAATATCCCGGTGCATATTTGAAGAAAATTGTGTTAGCAAACTGATCAATGAACAGAAAAGTGTAACTCTGTGAGTTGCATTCACACGTCACAATGCAGTTTCTCATAACTCTTCATCAGAATCGTTCTGATGAAGAAGATGTTTCTTCATCACACAGAGTTTCACCTTTTCCGACTTGTAGCAGTTTGCTAATACTGTGTTTGTGGTTTCTGCAGATTGATATTTGGGAGCTCATTGAGGGCTATGGTGTATAAGGAAATATCCTCAGATTTAAATGAATGGAAGCATTCTGAGAACCTGCACTGCGATATGTGAATGCAATTCACAGAGTTACACATTTCTCTTCAGGCATCAGTTTGCTAACACTGTTTTCTTGAAATCTGCAACGAGATGCTTCTTAGTGCAATGAAGCTGACCGTGACAAAGGAGATATCCTCAGATAAAAACCAGAAAGAAGCTTTCTTAGAAACTTCTTTGTGATGTGTGAATTCGTCTCACAGAGTTTCACTTACGTTTCGTGGGGCAGTCGATTAACACTGTCTTTGAGGAGCCTCAGAAAGGCTACTTTAGATCACATTGAGGCCTACGCTGATAAAGGAAATATCCTCAATTAAAAACATGAAAGAAGCTTTGAGAGAAACTTCTTTGTGATATGTGAATTCATCTCACAGAGTAACAACTTAGCCTTTATGAAGCAGTTTGCTAACATGGTTTTCGTGGAATCTGCAAAGTGTTATATGGGATCTCCTTGAGGCCTATGGTGAAAAAGGAAATATCCTCAGATAATAACGAGAAAGAAGCTTTCTCAGAAATTGCTTTCTGATGTGTGACTTCATCACACAGAGTTTCACCTTTCCCTTCTTGTAGCAGTTTGCTAACACTGTTTTCTTGGATTCTGCATACTGATATTTGGGCGCTCATTGAGGGCTATGGTGAAAAAGAAAATATCCTCAGATAAATACTGGAAAGAAGCGTTCTGAGAAACTGCATTGCCATGTGTGAATGCAACTCACAGAGTTACACATTTCTCTTAAGGCATCACTTTGCAAACACAGTTTTCTTGAAATCTGCAACGGGATACTTCTTAGCGCTGTGCAGCATACAGTGACCAATGGGATACTTCTTAGTGCAATGAAACTTACAGTGACAAAGGAGATATCCTGAGATAAAAACCTGAAAGAGGTTTTGTTAGAAACTTCTTTGTGATGTGTGAATTCATCTCACAGAGTTACGCTTACGTTTCATGGAGCAGTCGATTAACACTGCCTTTGAGGAAACTGAGAAGGGCTACTTTGGATCGCATAGAGGCCTAGGCTGATAAAGGAAATATTCTTTCACCAGTTTTCATGCGAAGACGTTTCCTTTCTCACTGGAAGTCACCAGGGGCCACTTAATATCGCTTCCCAGATTCCTCAAAGACAGAGTTTCCAAATTGGGCAACATAGTGTAAGCTTTAACTCTCTGAAATGAATGCACACCCCAAAGAACAGTTTCTTGGAAAGTTTCTTTCTGGTTTTAATTTCAGGATATTTCACTTTTTGCCATAGTCTTCAACGCATGCAAAGTATCACTTTTTCAGTTTTACAGGAACAGTCCTCAAACACTGTTATGAGAAAAAAAGGTATAACGCCCTGTGGAATGCACACATCACAACGCAGATTCTCAGAAAGCTTCTCTCCAGTTTTTATCTGAAGATACCTCCTAGTTAACGTCAAGCATGAATATGCTCCCGAATGTCCCTGCGCAAATCTGTCCATGACGCAGTTTCAAAACTGCGTAATAGAGAGTTTTACCTATGTGAGATGCATAGACATATCTATCACAAAGCAGTTTCACAGAAAGCTTCTTTCCAGTTTTTGCCTGAGGATACTTGCTTTTTCACCGTAGCTGTCCATATACTCACAAATGCCCCGTGGTAGCTTATTCTCCAAATGGGATTCCCTCGTCCTCTATGAGAAGAAAGGTACAATTCTGTGAGTGGAATGCACACGTAACAAGGCAGTTCCACGGAAATCTTCTCTCCAGTATCTATCTGAAGATTTTACCCTTTTCAGCGTAAGCCTCAAAGCGCTCCCGACTATCCGTTAGCTGACTCACTTAAAACAGTGTTAGAATACTGGTCAATGAAAACAGAAGCTTAAATGTGTGAGTGGAATGCAAGTGACTTAGAGCAGATTCACAGAAGATTTCCTTCTGGTGTTTATTGGAGGGTATTTTTGTTTCATCATATTCTTAAGAGTGTTCCCAAACGTCCTTTCTCAGTATCCACAGAAACAGTCATTTCAAACTGCTCTATACAAAGAATGTTTTAACTCTATGGGATGAAACACACATCACAAACCAGGTTCTCCGAACGCTTCTCTCCTGGTTTTAGTATAAGACGTTTCCTTTCTCACCACAAGCATCTGGGTGCCACTGAATATCCCTTCACAGATTAATCAGAGACAGATTTTCGAAACTGGGCAACACAGTGTCAACTTTTAGACTCTGAAATGAATGCACGTGCCAGAGAGAAGTTTCTTGGAACGTTGCTTTCTGGGTTTTATTTCCAGATATTTCACTTTTCGCCATATTCTTCAAAGCGCTGCAAATTATCCCTTTTTCAGTTTCGCAGGAACACTGTTCAAACACTGTCTGACGAGAAAAGGGGTATAACTCCCTGGGTGGAATGCACACATCACAAAAAGGTTTCTCCGATAGCTTCTCTCCAGTTTTTATCTGGTGATATTTCCTATTTCCCAATAAGCCTTAATGTGCTCCCGAATGTCCCTTTGGGAATCCGTCCATGATGCAGTTTCAAAACTGCGTAATAGAAAGAAAGATTTATCTAAGTGAGAAGAATGGATATATCTATTACAAAGCAGTGTGAGGTAACACTTCTTTCCAGTTTTTGTCTGAGGATAATTCCTTTTTCACCATAGCCGTCTGTGTACTCCCAAATGTCCCTGGTAGCGATTTCTGCAAATGGGATTCCCCAATCCTCTATGAGAAGAAAGGTTTCACTCTGTGAGTGGAATGTACAGGTCAAAACACCTCCGCGGAAATCTTCTCTCCAGTATCTATCTGAAGATATTTCCGTTTTCACCATAAGCCTCAAAGCGCTACCAAGTTTTCCTAAGCTGACTCACTTTAAACAGCGTTAAAATGCTGCCCAATGAAAACAGAAGCTTAACAGTGTGAGTGGACTTCACGTGACCTAGAGCAGTTTCACAGAAAGTTTCCTTATGGTTTTAATTGGGGTTTATGTCTTTTTCACCATATTCTTAAGGGCGTTCCCAAATGTTCTTTGTCAGGTTCAACAGAAACAGTGATTTCAAACTGCTCAATCCAAAGAATGATTCAAGTCTATGAGGTGAATACACAGAGCACAAAGCAGTTGATTCGAAAGGTTCTCACCAGTTTTCATGCGAAAACATTTCCTTTCTCAACAGAAGCCTCCGGGCGCCACTAAATATCCCTTCACAGATTTCTCAAAGACAGAGTTTCCAAACTGGGCAACGTAGTGGAAGCTTTCACTCTCTGAAATGAATACTCGTCAGAGATCAGTTTCTTGGAAAGCTTCTTTCTGGGTTTTATATCCAGATATTTCACTTTTCGCCATAGTCTTCAATGTCCCGCAAAATATCACCTTTTCAGTTTTACAGGAACATTGTTCGAGTGCTGCCTTATGAGAAAAGAGGTATAATTCCCTGAGTGGAATGCACATATCACAAAGCAGTCTCTCGGAAAACTTCACTCAAGTTTTTATCAGAAGATATTTCCTATTTCCCTACAGGCCTGAATGTGTCTCCAAATGTCCCTTCACGAATCCGTCCATGACGAGTATCAATCCATCTATGATGCAGTATCAACACTATGACGAATGGAATGTACACCTCACGAAGGAGCTCCTCGGAAATCTTCTCTCCAATGTCTATCTGAAGATATATCCATTTTCACCAAAACCTCAAAGCACTCCGAGTATTACTTAGCTGACTCACCTAAAACACGGTTAGAATACTGCTCAATGAAAACAGAAGCTTAACAGTGTGAATACAATTCACTTGATCGAGAGCAGTTTCACAGAAAGTTTCCTTCTGGTTTTTATCAGAGAGTATTACTTTTTCAGCATATGCTTAAGAGCGTTCCCAAATATCGTTTTTCAGGTTCCACAGAAACAGTGATTTCAAACTGCTCAATCCAAAGAATGATTTAACTCAATGAGATGAATACACACATCACAAAGCACTTGCTCCAAAAGCTTCTCTCCACTTCTCATCAGAAGACATTTCCTTTCTCACCACAATAAACCGAGCGCCACTTAATATCCCTTCAAAGATTCCTCAAAGACAGAGCTTCCAAACTGGGCAAAGTAGTGGAAGCTTTAACTCTCTGAAATGAATGCACACCCGAGAGAGCAGTTTCTTGTAACGTTACTTTCTGGTTTGTATTTCCGGATATTTCACTTTTTGCGATAGTCTTCAATGCATGCAAAATATCACTTTTTCAGATTTGCAGGAACAGTGCTCAAACACTGCTATGAGAAAAAAGGTAAAACTAGCTTCTCCCTAGTTTCTATCTGAAGATATCTCCTATTTAATGCCATGCACGAATGTTCTCCCTAATGTCCTTCTCAAATACGTCCATGACACAGTTTCAAAACTGCGTAATAGAAAGAAAGTTTTATTTATGTGAGATGCATAGACTTATCTATCACAAAGCAGTTTTACAGAGAGCTTCTTTCCAGTGTTTCTCTGAGGATACTTGCTTTTTCACCATAGCCATCTACATACTCCCAAATGTTCTGTGGCAGCTTATTCTCGAAATGGGATTCACCCATCCTCTATGAGAAGAAAGATATAACTCTGTGAGTGGAATGCACATGTAACAAAGCAGCTCCACGGAAATTTTCTCTCCAGTATCTATCTGAAGATATTGCCCTTTACACCGTAAGCCTCAAAGTGCTCCCGAGTATCCCTTAGCTGACCCACCTCAAACAGTGTTAGAATACTGGTCAATGAAAACAGAAGCTTACATGTGCGAGTGGAATGCACGTGACATAGAGCAGTTACACAGAAGGTTTCCTTCTGGTTTTCATTGGAGGGTATTTCTTTTTCAGCATATTCTTAAGAGTGTTTCCAAATGTCTTTTTCAGTTTCCACAAAAACAGTGATTTCAAACTGCTCAATACAAAGAATGATTTAATTCTATGAGATGGATACACACATCACAAACCAGGTTCTCCAAAATCTTCTCTCCAGTTTTCATTCTAAGACGTTTCCTTTCTCACCACAAGCATCTGGGTGCCACTTAATATCCCTTCACAGATTAATCAGAGACAGTTTCCAAACTGGGCGATGTAGTGTCAACTTTAACTCTCTGAAATGAATGCACACGCCAGAGAGAAGTTTCTTGCAACGTTGCTTTCTGGGTTTTATTCCCTATATTTCAATTTCACCATATTCTTCCAAGCACTACAAAATATCCCTTTTTCAGTTTTACAGGAACAGTGTTAAAACACTGTCTTACGAGAAAAGAAGTATAACTCCCTGGGTGGAATGCACACATCACAAAGCGATTTCTCCGAAAGCTTCTCTCCAGTTTTTATCTGGTGATATTTCCTATTTCCCCAGAAGCCTTAATGTGCTCCCAAATGTCCCTTTGGGAATCCATCCACGACGCAGTTTCAAAACTGTGTAATAAACAGAAAGATTTGTCTAAGTGAGATGAATAGACATATCTATTACAAAGCAGTGTGAGAGAACGCTTCTTTCCAGTTTTTGTCTGAGGATAATTCCTTCCTCACCATAGTCATTTGTATACTGCTGAATTTCCCCAGTAACGTTTTCTCCAAACGGGATTCCCCAATCCTCTATGAGAAGAAAGGTTTCACTCTGTGAGTGGAATGTACACGTCAGAGCACCACCTCGGAAATCTTCTCTCCAGTATCTATCTGAAGATATTTCCGTTTTAACCATAAGCCTCAAAGCACTCCCGAGTTTCCCTTAGCTGACTCACCTAAAACAGTGTTAGAATACTGCCCAATGAAAACAGAAGGAACAGTGCTCAAACGCTGTCTTACGAGAAAAGAGGTATAACTCCCTGGGTGGAATGCACACATCACAAAGCGGTGTCACCGAAAGTTTCTCTCCAGTTTTTATCTGGTGATATTTCCTATTTATCCATAAGCCTTAATGTGCTCCTGAATGTCCCTTCGGTAATTCATCCATGACGCAATTTCAAAACTGCATAATAGAAAGAAAGATTTATCCAAGTGAGAGGAATAGATATATCTATTACAAAGCAATGTGAGAGAACGCTTCTTTCGAGGTTTAGTCTGAGGATAATTCCTTTTTCACCATAGAGGTCTGTATACTCCCGAATGTCCACTTGTAGCGTTTTCTCCAAACGGGATTCCCCAATCCCCTATGAGAAGAAAGGTTTCACTCTGTGAGTGGAATGTACACGTCAAAACCACCTCCTTGGAAATCTTCTCTCCAGTATCTATCTGAAGATATTTCCGTTTTCAACAGAAGCCTCAAAGGGCTCCCGACTGTCCCTAAGCTGACTCACCTTAAACAGTGTTAGAATACTGCCCAATGAAAACAGAAGCTTAACAGTGCGAGTGGACTTCATGTGACCTAGAGCAGTTCCACAGAAAGTTTCCTTCTGGTTTTTATCGGAGGGTATTACTTTTCCAGCATATTCTCAAGAGCGTTCTCAAATGTCCTTTCTCAGGTTCCACAGAAACAGTGATTTCAAACTACTAAATCCAAAGAATGATTCAACTCTATGAGATGAATACACACAGCACAAAGCACTGGGTCCAAAAGCTTCTCACCAGTTTTCATGCGAAGACGTTTCCTTTCTCAAAGGAAGCCTCCGGCACCTCTGAATTTTCCTTCACAGATTCCTCAAACACATAGTTTCCAAACTGTGCAACATAGTGGAAGCTTTAACTCTCTGAAATGAATGCACTCGTCAGAGAGCAGTTTCTTGGAATGCTTCTTTCTGGGTTTTATTTCCATATATTTCACTTGTGGCCATAGTCTTCAATGCGCTGCAAAATATCACTTTTTCAGTTTTACAGGAACAGTGTTTGAACACTGCCGTATGAGAAAAGAGGTATAATTCCCTGAGTGGAATGCACACACACAAAGCAGTCTCTCAGAAAGCTTCACTCCAGTATTTATCAGAAGGTATTTCCTATTTCCACACAGGCCTGAATGTGTCTCCGAATGTCCCTTCGTGAATCCGTCTTAATGAGTATCAATCGGTCTATGACACAGTATCAACACTATGATGAATGGAATGCACACGTCAAAAAGGAGCTCCTCAGAAATCTTCTCTCCAGTATCTATCTGAAGATATTTCCTTTTCCACCATAAGCCTTAGGGTGCTCCCGAGTATCCCTTAGCTGACTCACCTAAAACAGTGTTAGAAGACAGCTCAATGAAAAGAGAAGCTTAAATGTGTGAATGCCATTCACGTGACCTAGAGCGGTTTCACAGAAAGATTCCTTGTGGTCTTTATTGGAGGGTATTGCTTTTTCAGCATATTCTTAAGAGCGTTCCCAAATATGCTTTCTCAGGTTTCACAGAAACAGTGATTTCAAATTGCTCAATCCAAAGAATGATTTAACTCTATGAGATGAACACACACATCACAAATCACTTGCTCCGAAAGCTTCTCTCCACTTCTCATCGGAAGACCTTTCCTTTCTCACCACAAGAATCCAGGTGCCACTTAATATCCCTTTCCAGATTCCTCAAAGACAGAGTTTTCAAACTGGGCAACGTAGTGGAAGCTCTAGCTCCTTGAAATCGATGAAAACCAAAGAGAACAGTTTCTTGTAACGTTTCTTTCTGGTTTTTATTTCTGGATATTTCACTTTTTGCCATCGTCTTCAACGCGCTGCAAAATATCACTCTTTCAGTTTTACAGGTACAGTTCTCAAACACTGCTATTAGAAAAAAGGTGTAACACGCTGTAGAATGCACACATCACAACGCAGTTTCTCAGATAGCTTCTCTACAGTTTTTATCTGAAGATATCTCCCATTTAACATTCAGCACGAATGTGCTCCTGAATGTCCCTTCGCAAATCCGTCCATGACTCAGTTTCAACACTGCATAAGAGAAAGAAAGTTTTATCTGTGTGAGATGCATAGACATACCTATCACAAAGGACTTTCACAGAAAGCTTCTTTCCAGTTTTTGTCTGAAGATACATGCTTTTACACCACAGCTGTCCATATGTTCCAAAATGTCCCATGGTAGCTTATTCTCCAAATGGGATTCCCCCATCCTCTATGAGAAGAAAGGTATAACTCTGTGAGTGGAATGCACACATAACAGCAGTTCCACGGAAATCTTCTCTCCAGTATGTATTTGAAGATATTTCCCTTTTCACCATAAGCCTCAAAGCGATCCGGTGTATCCCTTAGCTGACTCACCTAAAACAGTGTTAGAATACTGGTCAATGAAAACAGAAGCTTAAATGTTGGAGTGGAATGCACGTGACCTACAGCAGTTTCACAAAAGGCTTCCTTCTGGTTTTTATTGGAGGGTATTTCTTTTTCAGCATATTCTTAAGAGTGTTCACAAAAGTCCTGTCTCAGTTTCCACAGAAACAGTTATTTCAAATGCTCAATTCAATGAATGATTTAACTCTGTGAGATGGATACACACATCACAAACCAGGTTCTCCAAAAGCTTCTTTCCAGTTTTCATTCTAAGACGTTTCCTTTCTCACCACAAGCATCCGGGCACCACTTAATATCCCTTCACTGATTAATCAGAGACAGGGTTTCCAAACAGAGCAACGTAGTGGATGCATTAACTCTCTGAAATGAATGCACTCGTCAGAGAGCAGTTTCCTGGAACGCTTCTATATGAGTTTTATTTCCAGATATTTCCCTTTTTGCTATTGTCTTCAATGTGCTGCAAAATATCACTTTTTCAGTTTTACAGGAACAGTGCTCGAACACTGACTTATGATAAAAGAGGTATAATTACCTGAGTGGAATGCACACATCACAAAGCAGTCTCTCCGAAAGCTTAACTCAAGTATTTATTAGAAGATATATATTGTTTCACCAAGGGCCAGAATGTGTCTTCGAACGTCCATTCACGAATCTGTCTATGACGAGTATCAATCCGTCTATGATGCAGTATCAACACTATGACGAGTGGAATGCACACGTCACAAAAGAGCTCCTTGGAAATCTTCTCTCCAGTATCTATCGGAAGATATTTCCGTTTTCACCATAAGCCTCACGGCGCTCCCGAATATCCCGTAGCTGACACACCTAAAACAGTGTTAGAATACTGCTCATTGAATACAGAAGCTACATTGTGCGAATGCAATTCACGTGACCTAGAGCAGTTTCACAGAAAGTTTCCTTCTGATTTTAATCGGAGGGTGTTACTTTTTCAGCATATTCTTACGAGCGTTCTGAAATATCCTTTCTCAGGTTCCACAGAAACAGTGATTTCAAACTGCTCAATCCAATGAATGATTTAACTCTAGGAGATGAATACACACAACACAAAGCACTTGCTCCAAAAGCTTCCCTCCACTTCTCATCGAAAGACGTTTCCTTTCTCAACACAAGAATCCGGGCGCCACTTAATATCTCTTCCCAGATTCCTCAAAAACACAGTTTCCAAACTGGGCAACGTAGTGGAAGCTTTAACCCTCTGAAATGAATCCACACCCCAGAGAACAGTTTCTTGGAACTCCTCTTTCTGGTTTTGATTTCCGGATATTTCACTTTTTGCCATAGTCTTCAACGTGCTGCAAAACATCACTTTTTCAGTTTTACAGGAACAGGGCTCAAACACTGCTATGAGAAAAAATATATAACGCCCCGTGAAATGCACACATCACAACGCAGTTCCTCAGAAAGCTTCTCTCCAGTTTTTATCTGAAGATACATCCTATTTAACGTCAAGTGCGAATGCGCTCCCAAATATCCCTTCACAAATCAGTCCATGACGCAGTTTCAAATCTGCGTAATAGAAAGTAACTTTTATCTATGTGAGATGCATAGACATACCTATCACAAAGCAGTTTCAAAGAAAGCTTCTGTCCAGTTTTTGTTTGGGGATACTTGCTTTTTCACCATAGCCGTCCAATACTTCCAAATTCCTGTGGTAGCTTATTCTCCAAATGGGAATCCCCCATGCTCTATGAGAAGAAAGGTATAACTCTGTGAGTGGAATACACATGTAAGAAAGCAGCTGCATTGAAATACTCTCTCCAGTATTTATCTGAAGATATTTCCCTTTTCACCGTAAGCCTTGAAGCCCTCCCGATTATGCCTTGGCTGACTCACCTAAAACAGTGTTAGAATACAGGTCAATGAAAACAGAATGTTAAATGTGTGAGTGGAATACACGTGACCAAGAGCAGTTTCACAGATGGTTTCCTTCTGGTTTTTATTGGACAGTGTTTCTTTTTCAGCATATTCTTAAGAGTGTTCCCAAATGTCCTTTCTCAGTTTCCACAGAAACAGTGATTTCAGACTGCTCAATACAAAGAATGATTTAACTCTATGAGATGAATACACTCAACACAAACTGTTGCTCTGAAAGCTTCTCACCAGTTTTCATGTGAAGGCGTTTCCTTCTCAAGGGAAGCCTCTGGAAGCTACTTAATATCCCTTCCCAGATTCCTCAGGGACAGTGTTTTCAAACTGGGCAATGTAGTGGAAGCTTTAACTCTAAAAAATGAATGCTTCTTTCTGAGTTTTATTTCCAGATATTTCACTTTTTGCCGTAGTCTTCAATGCCCTGCAAAATATCACTTTTTCAGTTTTACAGGAACAGTGTTCGAACACTGCCTTATGAGTAAAGAGGTATAATTCCTTAGTGAAATACACACATCACAACGCAGTCTCGCGGAAAGCTTCACTCCAGTATTTATCAGAAGATATTTCCTATTTCCCCACAGGCCTGAATGTGTCTCCGAATGTACCTTCGTTAATTTGTCTATGACGAATATCAATCCATCTATGATGCAATATCAACACTATGACGAATGGAATGCACACGTCACAAAGGAGCTCCTCGGATATCTTCTCTCCAGTATCTATCAGAAGATAACGCCGTTTTCACCGTAAGCCTCAAAGTGCTCCTGAGTATCCCTTAGGTGACTCACCTAAAACATTGTTAGAAGACTGCTCAATGAAAACAGAAGCTTAGCTGTGCGAATGCAATGCACATGACCTAGAACAGTTTCACAGAAAGATTCCTTCTGGTTTTCTTCGGAGGGTATTACTTTTTCAGCATATTCTTAAGTGCGTTCCCAAATGTCCTTTCTCAGTTTCCACAGAAACTGTGATTTCAAACTGCTCAATACAAAGAATGATTTAACTGTATGAGATGGATACACACATCACAAACCAGGTTCTCCGAAAACTTCTCTCCAGTTTTCATTATAAGACATTACCTTTCTCATCGCAAGCATCCAGGCACCACTTAATATCCTTTCACAGATTAATCAGAGACATACTTTCTAAACTGGGCAACGTAGTGTCAACTTTAACAATCGGAAATGAATGCACATGCCAGAGAGAATTTTCTTGGAACGTTGCTTTCTGGGTTTTATTCCCGGATATTTTACTTTTTGCCATATTCTTCAAAGTGCTGCAAAATAACCCTTTTTCAGTTTTACAGGAACAGTGTTCGAACACTGCCTTATGAGAAAAGAGGTATAATTACCTCAGTGGAATGCACACATCACAAAGAGATTTCTCAGAAAGCTTCTCTCTGGTTTTTATCTGGTGATACTTCCTGTTTCCCCATAAGCCTTAAAGTGCTCCCTAATGTCCCTTCAGCAATCCGTCTATGATGCAGTTTCAAAACTGTGTAACAGAAAGAAAGATTTATCTAAGTGAGATGAATGGACATATCTGTTACGAAGCAGTGTGAGGCAGTGATTCTTTCCAGTTTTTGTCTGAGGATAATTCCTTTTGCACCATAGCCATCTGTATACTCTAGAATGTCCCCTGGTAGCCATTTCTCTAAACGAGATTGCTCAATCCTCTATGAGTAGAAAGGCTACACCCTGTGAGTGGAATGTACACGTGAAAAGCACCTCCTCGGAAATCTTCTCTCCAGTGTGTATCTGAAGATATTTCCGTTTTCACCATAAGCCTCAAAGCGATCCCGAGTGTCCCTTAGTTCACTCGTCTAAAACAGTGTTAGAATACTGCCAAATGACAAGAGAAACTTAACAGTGCGAGTGGACTTCATGTGACCTAGAGTGTTTCACAGAACGTCTCCTTCTGGTTTTTATCGGAGGGTATTACTTTTTCAGTATATTCTTAAGACCGTTCCCAAATATTCTTTGTCAGGTTCCACAAAAACAGTGATTTCAAACTGCTCAATCCAAAGAATAATTTAATTCTATGAGATGAATACACACATCACAAAGCACTTGCTCCAAAAGCTTCTCTTCACTTCTCATCGGAAGACGTTTCCTTTCTCCCACAAGAATCCGGGCGCCACTTGATATCCATTCCCAGATTCCTCAAAGGCAGAGTTTCCAAATGGGGCAACGTAGTGGAAGCTTTAACTCTCTGAAATGAATGCACACCCCAGAAAGCAGTTTCTTGGAACGTTTTGTTCTTTTTTATATTTCTGGATATTTCACTTTTTGCCATATTCTTCAACACGCTGCCAAATATCACTTTTTCAGTTTTACAAGAACAGTACTCAAACACTGCTATGAGAAAAAAGCTATAACGCCCTGTGGAATGCACACATCACAACGCAATTTCTGAGAAAACTTCTCTCAACTTTTTATCTGAATATATCTCCTATTTATTATCAAGCATAAATGTGCTTCCGAATGTCTTTTCACAAATCCATCCATGATGCAGTTTCAAAACTGTGTAATAGAAAGAAAGTTTTATCTATGTGAGATGCATAGACATATCTATCACAAAGCTGTTTCACAGAAAGCTTCTTTCCAGTTTTTGTCTGATGATACTTGGTTTTTCACCATAGCCGTCCATATACTCCCAAATGTCCCGTGGTTTCTTATTCTCCAAATGGGATTCCCCCGTCTGCTATGAGAAGAAAGGTATAACTCTGTGAGTGGAATGCACACGTAACAAAGCAGCTCCAAGGAAATCTTCTCTCCAGTATCTATCTGAAGATATTGCCCTTTTCGCCGTAAGCCTCAAAGCGCTCCCGAGTATCCCTTAGCTCACCCACCTAAAACAGTGTTACAATACCGGTCAATGAAAACAGAAGCTTCAATGTGCAAGTGGAATGCACGTGATGTAGAGCAGTTTCACAGAAGTTTTCCTTCAGGTTTTTTTGGAGTGTTTTTCTTTTTCAGCATATTCTTAGGAGTGTTCCCAAATGTTCTTCCTCAGTTTCCACAGAAACAATGATTTCAAAGTGCTCAAAACAAAGAACGATTTAACTCTATGATATGGATACACACATCACAAACCAGGTTCTCCAAAAGCTTCTCTCCAGTTTTCATTGGAAGATGATTCCTTTCTCACTGCAAGCATCCGGACGCCACTTAATATCCCTTCACAGATTAATCAGAGAGAGAGTTTCCAAACTGGGCAATGTAGTGTCAACTTTAACTCTCTGAAATGAATGCACCCACCAAGAGAAGTTTCTTGGAACGTTGCTTTCTGGGTTTTATTCCCGGATATTTCACTTTTCCCCATATTCTTCAAAGCGCTGCAAAATATCCCTTTTTCAGTTTTACAGGAACAGTGTTGAAACACTGTCTTACGAGAAAAGAGGTGTAACTCCATGGGTGGAATGCGCACATCACAAAGCGATTTCTCCGAAAGCTTCCCTCCAGTTTTCACCTGGTGATATTTCCTATTTCTCCATAAGCCTTAAAGTACTCTCGAATGGCCCTTCAGAATCCGTCCATGAAGCAGTTTCAAAACTGCGTAATAGAAAGAAAAATTTATCAAAGTGAGAAGAAGAGACATATCTATTACAAAGCAATGTTAGAGAACGCTTCTTACCAGTTTTAATCTGAGGATAATTTCTTTTTCACCATAGAATCTGTATACTCCTGAATGTCCCCTTGTAGCGTTTTCTCCAAACAGAATTCCCCGATCCTCTATGAGAAGAAAACTTTTACTCTGTGTGTGGAATGTACACGTGAAAAGCATCTACATGGAAATCTTCTCTCCAGAATCTACCTGAAGATATTTCTGTTTTCACCATAAGCCTCAATGCGCTCCTGTGTGTTCTTTAACAGATGTACCTAAAACAGTGTTAGAATACTGCCCATTGAAAACAGAAGCTTAACAGTGTGAGTGGACTTCAAGTGGCCTAGAGCAGTTTCACAGAAAGTTTTCTTCTGCTTTTTATTGGATGTTATGTCTTTTTCCGCATATTCTTAAGAGTGTTTCCAAATGTCCTTTCTTAGGTTCCACAGAAACAGTGATTTCAAACTGCTCAATCCAAAGTATGATTCAACTCTATGAGGTTAATACACGCAGCACAAAGCACGTGCTCCGAAAGCTTTTCACCAGTTTTCATGCGAAGACGTTTCCTTTCTTATCTTAAGCCTCCAGGTGCCACTTATATATCCCTTCACAGATTAATCAGAGACAGAGTTTCCAAACTGGGCAACGTAGCATCATCTTTAACTCTCTGAAATGCATGCACACGCCAGAAAGAAGTTTCTTTGAACGTTGCCTTCTGGGTTTTATTCCTGGATATTTCACTTTTTGCCATATTCTTCAAAGTGCTTCAAAATATCCCTTTTTCAGGTTTACAGGAACATTGTTCAAACACTGTCCTATGAGAAAAGAGGAATAACCCCTGGATGGAATGCACACATCACAAAGCGATTTCCCCGAAAGCTTCTCTCCAGTTTTTATCTGGTGATATTTCCTATTTCCTCATAAGCCATAATATGCTCCTGGATGTCCCTTCAGGAATCCGTCCATGACGCTGTTTCAAAACCGTGTAATAGAAATAAAGACTTATCTAAGTGAGATGAATAGACATATCTAATACAAAGCAGTGTGAGAGAATGCTTCTTTCCAGTTTTTGTCTGAGGATAATTCCTTTTTCACCATTGCCGTCTGTATACTCCCGAATGTCCCCTGGTAGCGTTTTCTCCAAAAGGGATTCCCCAATCCTCTAGGAGAAGAAAGGTTTCACTCTGTGAGTGGAATGTACACGTCAAATGCACCTCCTCGGAAATCTTCTCTCCAGTATCTCTGAAGATATTTCCGTGTTCACCATAAGCCTCAAATCGCTCCTGAGTGTCCCTTAGCTGACTCATCTAAAACAGTGTTAGAATACTACTCAATGAAATCAGAAGCTCAACAGTGCTAGTGGACTTCACGTGGCCCTGAGCAGTTTCACAGAAAGTTTCCTTCTCGTTTTTATTGGAGTTTATGTCTTTCTCAGCATATTCTTAAGAGTGTTCAAAAATGTCCTTTCTCAGGTTCCAGAGAAAACGTGATTTCAAACTGCTCAATACAAAGAATGATTCAACTCAATGAAATGAATACACACAGCTCAAAGCAGTTGCTCTGAAAGCTTCTCACCAGTTTTCATGCGAAGACGTTTCCTTCTCACCTGAAGCCTCCGCGCACCACTTAATATCCCTTCACAGATTCCCCAAAGGCAGAGTTTCCAAACTGGGCAACGTTGTGGAAGCTTTAACTCTCTTAAATGAATGCTCTCGTCAGAGAGTAGTTTCTTGGAATGCTTCTTTCTGAGTTGTATTTCCAGATATTTCCCTTTTTGCCATAGTCTTCAATGCCCTGCAAAATATCACTCTTTCAGTTTTACAGGAACAGTGTTCGAACAGTGCCTTAGGAGAAAAGAAGTATAATTCCCTGAGTGCAATGCACACATCACAAAGCAGTCTCTCGGAAAGCTGCACTCCAGTATTTATCAAAAGATATTTCCAATTTCCCCACAGACCTGAATGTGTCTCTGAATGTCCCTTTGCGAATCTGTCTATGACGAGTATCAATTCGTCTATGACACAGGATCAACACTCTGATGAGTGGAATGCAGACGTCACAAAGGAGCTCCTCGGAATTTTTCTCTCCAGTATGTATCTGAAGATATTTCCGTTTTCACCGTAAGCTTCGAGGCGATCATGAGTATCCCTTAGCTGACTCACCTAAAACAGTGTTAAAATACTGCTCAATGAAAATAGAAGCTTAACTGTGCGAATGCAATTCAAGTAACCTAGAGCAGTTTCACAAAAAGTTTCCTTCTAGTTTTTATTGGAGGGTATTACTTTTTAAGCATATTCTTAAAAGCATTCCCAAATATCCTTTTTTGGGTATCACAAAAACAGTGATTTCAAACTGCTCAATCCAAAGAATGATTTAAGTCTATGAGATGAAGACACACATCACAAAGCACTTGCTCTGAAAGCTTCTCTATACTTCTCACTGGAAGACGTTTCCTTTCTCACCACAAGAATCTGGGCGCCACTTAATATCCCTTCCCAGATTCCTCAAAGACGGAGCTTCCAAACAGGTCAACGTAGTGGAAGCTTTAACTCTCTGAAATGAATGCATGCCCCAGAGAACAGTTTCTTGGAACGTTTCTTTCTGGTTTTTATTTCCGTATATTTCACTTTTTGCCATACTCTTCAACATACCGCAAAATATCACTTTTTCGATTTTACAGGAACAGTGCTCAAACACTGCCATGTGAAAAAAAATATAACTCCATGTGGAATGCACACATCACAACGCAGTTTCTCAGAAATCTTCTCTCCAGTTTTTATCTGAAGATGCCTCCTATTTAACATCAACACGAATGTGCTCCCAAATATCCTATCGCAAATTCGTCCATGACGCAGTTTCAAATCTGCGTAATGGAAAGTATCTTTTATCTATGTGAGATGCATAGACATATCTATCACAAAGCAGTTTCACAGAAAGCTTTTTTCCAGTTTTTGTCTGAGGATACTTGCATTTTCAACATAGCCGTAAATATACTCCCAAATGTCCGGTGGTAACTTAGTCTCCACAAGAGGTTCCCCGGTCCTCATGAGAAGGAAAGTATAACTCTGTGAGTGGAATGCACACGTAACAAGGCAGCTCCAAGGAAATATTTCCCCTGGTATCTATCTGAAGATATTTCCCTTTTTACCATAAGCCTCAAAGCGGTCCCAAGTATCCCTTAGCTGACTCACCTAAAACAGTGTTAGAATACTGGACAATGAAAACAGAAGCTTCAATGTGCGAGTGCAATGCACGTGACCTAGAGCAGTTTAAAGAAGGTTTCCTTCTGGTTTTTCTTGTAGAGTATTTCTTTATCAGCGTATTCTTAAGAGTGTTCCCAAATGTCCTTTCTCAGTTTCCACAGAAACAGTGATTTCAAACCGCTCAATACAAAGAATAATTTAACTCTATGAGATTGATACACACATCACAAACCAGGTTGTCCGAAAACTTCTCTCCAGTTTCCATTGTAAGACGTTTCCTTTCTCACAGCAAGCCTCTGGGCGCCACTTAATATCCCTTCACAGATTCCTCAAAGACAGAGTTTCCAAACTGGGCAACGTAGTGGAAGCTTTCACTCTGAAAAGAATGCAATCGTCAGAGAGCAATTTGATGGAACGCTTTTTTCTGGGTTTCATTTCCAGAGATTTCACTTTTTGCCATAGTCTTCACTGCGCTGCAAAATATCACATTTTCAGTTTTACAGGAATGGTGTTCAAACACTGTCTTATGAGAAAAGAGGTATAATTCCCTGAGTGGAACGCAAACATCACAAAGCAGTCTCTCGGAAAGCTTCACTCCAGTATTTTCAGAAGATATTTCCTGTTTCCCCACAGGTCTGAATGTGTCTCTGAATGTCCCCTTGCAAATCCGTCTATGATGAGTATGAATCCATCTATGACGCAGTATCAACAATATGATGAGTGGAATGCACACGTCACAAAGGAGCTCCTCGGAAATCTTCTCTCCAGTATCTATTGGAAGATATTTCCGTTTTCACCAAAAGCCTCAAGGTGCTCCCGAGTATCCCTTAGCTGACTCACCTTAAAGAGTGTTAGAATACTGCTCAATGAAAACAGAAGCTTAACTGTGCGAATGCAATTCACGTGACCTAGAGTAGTTTCACAGAAAGTTTCCTTCTGGTTTTTATCAGAGAGTATTACTTTTTCAGCATATTCTTAAGAGTGTTCCCAAATATCCTTTCTCAGGTTTCACAGAAACAGTGATTTCAAACTGCTCAATCCAAAGAATGATTTAACTCTATGAGATGAATACACACATCACAAATCACTTGCTCCGAAAGCTTCTCTCCACTTCTCATCGGAAGACGTTTCCTTTCTCACCACAAGAACCCGGGTGCCGCTTGGAATCCCTTCCCAGATTCCTCAAAGACAGAGTTTCCAATCTGGGCAATGTAGTGGAAGCTTTAACTCTCTGAAATGAATGCACACCCCAGAGAACAGTTTCTTGGAACGTTTCTTTCTGGTTTGTATTTCCAGATATTTCACTTTTTGCCATATTCTTCAACACCCTGCCAAATATCACTTTTTCAGTTTTACAGGAAGAGTGCTCAAACACTGCTATGAGGAAAAAGGTATAACGCCCTCTGGAATGCACACATCAAAAAGCAGTTTCGCAGAAAGCTTCTTTCCAGTTTTTATCTGAAGATATCTCCTATTTAAGGTCAAGCGCGAATGTGCTCCCTAATGTCCCTTCGCAAATCCATCCACGACGCAGTTTCAAAACTATGTAATAGAAAGAAAGTTTTATCTATTGAGATGCATAGACATATCTATCACAAAGCAGTTTCACAGAAAGCTTCTTTCCTGTTTTTGTCTCAGGATATTTGATTTTTCACTATACCCATCCATATACTCCAAAATGTCCCGTGGTAGCTTATTCTCCAAGTGGAATTCCCCGGTCCTCTATGAGAAGAAAAGTATAATTCTGTGAGTGGAATGCACACTTAACAAAGCAACTCCACGGAAATCCTCTCTCCAGTATCTATCTAAAGACATTGCCCTTTTCACCGTAAGCCTGAAAGAGCTCCCCAATATCCCGTAGCTGACTCACCTAAAATCGGATACTTCACTTTTCGCCATATTTTTCAAAGCATTTCAAAATATCCCATTTTCAGTTTTACAGGCACAGTGTTCAAACACTGTCTTACGAGAAAAGACGTATAACTCCCTCGGTGGAATGCACACATCACAAAGTGGTTTCTCTGAAAGCTTCTCTCCAGTTTTTATCTGGTGATATTTCCTATTTCCTCATAAGCCTTAATGTGCTACCGAATGTCCCTTCAGGAATCCGTCCATGATGCAGTTTCAAAACTGCATAATGGAAAGAAACATTTATCTAAGTGAGATGAATAGACATATCTATGACAAAGCAGTGTGAGAGAACGCTTCTTTCCAGTTTTTGTCTGAGAATAATTCCTTTTTCACCATAGCCGTCTGTATACTCCTGAGTGTCCCCTTGTAGCATTTTCTCCAAACGGAATTCCCCGATCCTCTATGAGAAGAAAGGTTTCACTCTGTGTGTGGAATGTACACGTTAAAAGCATCTCCATGGAAATCATTTCTCCAGTATCTACCTGAAGATATTTCTGTTTTCACCATAAGCCTCAAAGTGCTCCCGAGTGTTCTTTAGCAGATGTGCCTAAAACAGTGTAGGAATACTGCCCAATGAAAACAGAAGCTTAAAGTGTGAGTGGATTTCAAGTGACCTTGAGCAGTTTCACAGAAAGTTTTCTTCTGCTTTTTATTGGATGTTATGTCTTTTACCGCATATTCTTAAGAGTGTTTCCAAATGTCCTTTCTTAGGTTCCACAGAAACAGTAATTTCAAACTGCTCAACCCAAAGTATGATTCAACTCTATGAGATTAATACACACAGCACAAAGCAGTTGCTCCGAAAGCTTTTCACCAGTTTTCATGCGAAGACGTTTCCTTTCTTACCTTAAGCCTCCAGGTGCCACTTAATATCCCTTCACAGATTAATCAGACAGAGATTTTCCAAACTGGGCAATGTAGCGTCATCTTTAACTCTCCGAAATGCATGCACACGCCAGAAAGAAGTTTCTTTGAACGTTGCCTTCTGGGTTTTATTCCTGGATATTTCACTTTTTGCCATATTCTTCAAAGTGCTTCAAAATATCCCTTTTTCAGGTTTACAGGAACATTGTTCAAACACTGTCCTATGAGAAAAGAGGAATAATTCCTGGATGGAAAGCACACATCACAAAGCGGTTTCTCCGAAAGCTTCTCTCCAGTTTATATCTGGTGATATTTCCTATTTCCTCATAAGCCATAATATGCTCCCGAATGTCCCTTCGGGAATCCGTCCATGATGCTGTTTCAAAACTGTGTAATACAAAGAAAGACTTATCTAAGTGAGATGAATAGACATATCTATTACAAAGCAGTGTGAGAGAACGCTTCTTTCCAGTTTTTGTCTGAGGATAATTCCTTTTTCACCATAGCCATCTTTATACTCCCGAATGTCCCCTGGTAGCGTTTTCTCCAAACGGGATTCCCCAATTCTCTAGGAGAAGAAAGGTTTCACTCTGTGAGTGGAATGCACACGTCAAATGCACCTCCTCGGAAATCTTCTCTCCAGTATCTCTGAAGATATTTCCATGTTCACCATAAGCCTCAAATCGCTCCTGAGTGTCCCTTAGCTGACTCATCTAAAACAGTGTTAGAATACTACCCAATGAAATCAGAAGCTCAACAGTGCTAGTGGACTTCACGTGGCCCTGAGCAGTTTCACAGAAAGTTTCCTTCTCGTTTTTATTGGAGTTTATGTCTTTTTCAGCATATTCTTAAGAGTGTTCAAAAATGTCCTTTCTCAGGTTCCAGAGAAAACGTGATTTCAAACTGCTCAATACAAAGAATGATTCAACTCAATGAAATGAATACACACAGCACAAAGCAGATGCTCTGAAAGCTTCTCACCAGTTTTCATGCGAAGATGTTTCCTTTCTCACCGGAAGCCTCCGTGTGCCACTTAATATCCCTTCACAGATTCCTCAAAGGCAGAATTTCCAAACTGGGCAACGTTGTGGAAGCTTTAACTCTCTTAAATGAATGCTCTCGTCAGAGAGCAGTTTCTTGGAACGCTTCCTTCTTGGTGATATTTCCATATATTTCACTTTTCGCCATAGTCTTCAAAGCGCTGCAAAATATCACTTATTCAGATTTACAGGAACAGTGTTCGTACACTGCCTCAGGAGAAAAGAGGTATAATTCCCTGAGTGGAATGCACATATCACAAAGCAGTCTCTTGGAAAGATTCACTCCAGTATTTATCAGGAGATATTTCTAATTTCCCCACACGCCTAAATGTGTCTCCGAATGTCCCTTTGCGAATCCGTCTATGACGAGTATCAATCCGTCAATGATGCAGGATCAACACTATGATGAGTGAAATGCACACGTCACAAAGGAGCTCTTCGCAAATCTTCTCTCCAGTATCTATCTGAAGATATTTCTGTTTTCATCATAAGCCTCAAGGCGCTCCTGAGTATCCCTTAGCTGACTCACCTAAAACAGTGTTAGAATGCTGCTCAATGAAAACAGAAGATTTACTGTGCGAATGCAATTCAAGTGACCTAGAGCAGTTTCACAGAAAGTTTCCTTCTGGTTTTAATTGGAGGGTATTACTTTTTCAGCATATTCTTAAGAGCGTTCCCAAATATCCTTTCTCAGGTTCCACAGAAACAGGGATATCAAATTGATCAATGCAAAGAATGATTTAACTCTATGAGATGAAAACAGACATCACAAAGCACATGCTCTGAAAACTTCTCTCCACTTACCGGAAGATGCTTCCTTTCTCACAACATGAATCCGGTCCCCACTTAATATCCCTTCCCAGATACCTCAAAGACAGAGATTCCAAAGTGAGCAACGTAGTGGAAGCTTTAACTCTCTGAAATGAATGCACACACCCCAGAGAGCAGTTTCTTGGAACGTTTCTTTCTGGTTTTTATATCCAGATATTTCACTTTTTCCATAGCCTTCAACGTGCTGCAAAATATCACTTTTTCCAATTTACAGAAACAGTGCTCAAACACTGCTATGAGAAAAAAGATATAACGACCTGTGGAATGCACACATCACAACGCAGTTTCTAGGAAAGCTCCTCTCCAATTTTTTTCTGAAGATATCTCCTATTTAACATCAAGCACAAATATGCTCCCGAATGTCCCTTCGCAAATACCTCCATGACGCAGTTTCAAAACTGCGTGTTAGAAAGAAATTTTTATCTATGTGAGATGCATAGACATATCTATCACAAAGCAGTTTCACAGAAAGCTTCTTTCCAGTTTTTGTCTGAGGATACTTGCTTTTTCACCATAGCCATCCATATACTCCCAAATATCCTGGGGTAGCTTATTCTCCAAATGGGATTACTCCATTCCCTATGAGAAGAAAGATATACCTCTGAGTGGAATGCACAGGTAACAAAGCAGCTCCACGGAAATCTTCTCTTCAGTATCTATCTGAAGATATTGCCCTTTTCACTGTAAGCCTCAAAGCGTTCCCGAGTATGCCTTAGCTGACTCACCAAAAACATTGTTAGAATACTGCTCAATGAAAACCGAAGCTTAAATGTGCGAGTGGAATGCACGTGACATAGAGCAGTTTCACAGAGGGTTTCCTTCTGTTTTTTATTGGAGGGTATTTATTTTTCAGCATATTCTTAACAGTGTTCCCAAATGTCCTTTTTCAGTTTCCACAGAAACAGTGATTTCAAACTGCTCAATACAAACAATGTTTTAACTCTATAAGATGGATACACACATCACAAAACAGGTTCTCCAAAAGTTTTTCTCCAGTTTTCATTCTAAGACGTTTCCTTTCTCACCCCAAGCATCCGGGCGCCACTTAATATCCCTTCACAGATTAATCAGTGACAGAATTTCCAAACTGAGCAAGGTAGTGTCAACTTTAACTCTCTGAAATGCATGCACACGTCAGAAAGAAGTTTCTTGGAACGTTGCTTTCTGGGTTTAATTCGCAGATATTTCACTTTTAGCCATATTCTTCAAAGCGTTGCAAAATATCCCCTTTCAGTTTTACAGAAACAGTTTTCAAACACTGTGTTACGAGAAAAGAGGTATAACTCTCTGAGTGGAATGCCCACATTGCAAAGCGGTTTCTCTGAAAGTTTCTCTCCAGTTTTTATCTGGTGATATTTCCTATTTCCCCATGAGCCTTAATGTGCTCCTTAATGTCCCTTTGGGAATCCGTCCACGAAACAGTTTCAATACAGCGTAAAAGAAAGATTTTTCTAAGTGAGATGAATAGATATATCTATTACAAAGCAGTGTGAGACAGTGCTTCTTTCCAGTTTTTGTCTGAGAATAATTCCTTTTTCACCACAGCCATCTGTATATACCAGAATGTCCCTGGGGAGCGATTTCTCCAAACGGGATTCCCCAATCTTCTATGAGAGGAAAGGTTTCACTCTGTGAGTGGAATGTACACGTGAAAAGCACCTCCTCAGAAATCTTCTCTCCAGTATCTATCTGAACGTATTTCCGTTTTCACCGTAAGCCTCAATGGGCTCCCGAGTGTGCCTTAGCTGACTCAACTATAAGAGTCTTAGAATACTGCTCAATGAAAACACAAGTTTCACAGTACGAGTAGACTTTAAGTGGCCTAGAGCAGTTTCACAGAAAGTTTCCTTCTGGTTTTTATTGGAGGTTACGTCTTTTTCGGCATATTCTTAAGAGCATTCCCAAATGTCCTTTCTGAGGTTCCACAGGAACAGTTATTTCATTCTGCTAAATCCAAATTGTGATTCAACGATTCAACTCTATGAGATGAATACATACAGCATGAAGCAGTTGCTCCAAAAACTTCTCACCAGTTTTCATGCGATGACGTTTCCTTTCTCAACAGAAGCCTCCGGGCGCCACTTAATTTCCTTCACAGATTCCTAAAAGACATAGTTTCCAAATTAGGCAACGTAGTGGAAGCTTTAACTCTCTGAAATGAATGTACTTGTCAGAGAGCAGTTTCTTGGAACGCTTCTTTCTGGGTTTTACTTCCAGATATTTCACTTTTTGCCATAGTCTTCAATGGGCTGCAAAATATCACTTTTTCAGTTTTACAGGAATAGTGCTCAAACACTGCTATGAGAAAAAAGGTATAACGCCCTGTGGAATGCACACATCACAACGTAATTTGTCAGAAAGATTCTCTCCTGTTTTTATATGAAGATATCTCCTATTTAACGTCAAGCGCAAATGTACTCCCGAATGTCCCTTCGGAAATCCTTCCATGATGCAGTTTCAAAACTGCGTAATAGAAAGAAAGTTTTATCTATGTGAGTTGCATAGACATATCCATCACAAAACTGTTTCACAGAAAGCTTCTTTCCAGTTTTTGTCTGAGGATACTTGCTTTTTCACCATAGCCATCAATATTCCCAAATGTCCCGTGGTACCTTATTCTCCAAATGGGATTCCTTCGTCCTCTATGAGAAGAAAAGTATAACTCTGTGAGTGGAATGCACACGTAACAAAGCAGCTCCACAGAAATCTTCTCTCCACTATCTTTCTGAAGATTGAAGATATTTCCCTTTTCATCATAAGCCTCAAAGCGCTCCCGAGTTTCCCTTAGCTGACACACCAAAAACAGTGTTAAAATACTGGTCAATGGAAACCGAAGCTTAAATGTGCAAGTGGAATGCACGTGACTTAGAGCAGTTTCACAGAAGGTTTCCTTCTGGTTTATCTTGGAGGGTATTTCTTTTTCAGCATATTCTTAAGAGTGTTCACAAATGTCCTGTCTCAGTTTCCACAGAAACAGTCATTTCAAAGTGGTCAATACAATGAATGATTTAACTCTATGAGATGGATACACACATTACAAACCAGTTTTCATGCGAAGACGTTTCCTTTCTCACCAGAAGTCACCAGGCGCCACTGACTATCCCTTCACAGATTCCTCAAAGACAGGGTTTACAAACTGGGCAACGTAGTGGAAGCATTAACTCTCTGAAATGAATGCACTCGTCTTAGAGGAGTTTCTTGGAACGCTTCTATCTAGCTTTATTTCCAGATATTTCACTTTTCACCATAGTCTTCAATGTGCTGCAAAATACCACTTTTTCAGTTTTACAGGAACAGTGCTCGAACACTGCCTTATGAGAAAAGAGGTATAATTCCCTGAGTGGAATGCACACATCACAATGCCGTCTCTCGGAAAGCTTAACTCAAGTATTTATCAGAAGATATATCCTGTTTCCCCACAGGTCTGAATGTGTCTCCGAACATCCATTCACGAATCTGTCGATGACGATTATGAATCCGACTATGATGCAGTATCAACACTATGACGAGTGGAATGCACACATCACAAAGGAGCTCCTCGGAAATCTTCTTTCCAGTATCTATTTGAAGATATTTCCATTTTCACCGTAAGCCTCAAGGTGCTCCCGAGTATCACTAAGCTGACTCACATAAAACAGTGTTAGAATACTGCTCAATGAAAACAGAAGCTTAACTCTGCGAATGCAATTCACGTGATCTAGAGTAGTTTCGCAGAAAGTTTCCTTCTGGTTTTAATTGGAGAGCATTACTTTTTCATCATATTCATTGGAGCATTCCCAAATATCCTTTCTCAGTTTCCACAGAAACAGTGATTTCAAACTGTACAATCCAAAGAATGATTAAACTCTATGAGATGAATACGCACATCACAAAGCACTTGCTCCAAAAGCTTCTCTCCACTTCTCATCGAAAGACGTTTCCTTTCTCACCACAAGAATCTGGGCACCATTTAATATCCCTTCCCAGATTCCTCAAAGACAGAGTTTCCAAATCTGGGCAATGTAATTTAACCTTTAACTCTCTGAAATAAGGCACACCCCATAGAGCAGTTTCTTGGAACGTTTGTTTCTGGTTTTTATTTCCAGATATTTCACTTTGTGCCATAGTCTTCAACGTGCTGCATAACATCACTTTTTCAGTTTTACAGGAACAGTGCTCAAACACTGCTATGAGAAAAAAGGTATAACGCCCTGGGGAATCCACACATCACAACGCAGTTTCTCAGAAAGCATCTTTCCACTTTTTATCTGAAGATACACCCTATTTTACGTCAAGCGCAAATGCGGTCCCAAATGTCCCTTCGCAAATCCATCCATGATACAGTTTCAAATCTGTGTAATAGAAAGTAAGTTTTATCTAAGTGAGATGCTTAGACATATCTATCACAAAGCAGTTTCACAGAAAGCTTCTTTCCAGGTTTTGTTTGGGGATACTTGCTTTTTCAACATAGCTGTCCAATACTTCCAAATTCCCATTGTAGCTTATTCTCCAAATGGAAATCCCTCGTCCTCTGTGAGAAGAAAGGTATAATTCTGTGAGTGGAATACACACGTAACAAAGCAGCTGCATTGAAATACTCTCCCCAGTATCTATCTGAAGATATTTCTCTTTTCGCCGTAAGCCTTGCAGCCCTCCTGATTATGCCTTAGCTGACTCACCTAAAAGAGTGTTAGAATACTAGTCAATGAAAACAGAAGCTTAACAGTGCGAGTGTAATGCATGTGACCTAGAGCAGTTTCACTGAAGGTTTCCTTCTGGATTGTATTGGAGGGTATTTCATTTTCAGCCTACTCTTAATAGTGTTTCCAAATGCCCTTTCTCAGTTGCCACAGAAACAGTGATTTCAAAGTGCTCAATACAAAGAATGATTTAAGTCTATGAGATTTATACACACATCACAAACCAGGTTCTCCTAAAGCTTCTCTTCAGTTTTCATTATAAGACATTTCCTTTCTCACCGCCAGCATCCGGGCGCCACTTGATATCCCTTCACAGATTAATCAGAGACAGAGTTTCCAAACTGGGCAACGTAATGTCAACTTTAACTCTCAGAAATGAATGCACACGCCAGAGAGAAGTTTCTTGGAACGTTGCTTTCTGGGTTTTATTCCCGGATATTTCACTTTTCCCAATATTCTTCAAAGCGCTGCAAAATCTCCCTTTTTCAGATTTACAGGAACAGTGTTCAAACACTGTCTTAAGAGAAAAGAGGCATAACTCCCTGGGTGGAATGCACACATCACAAAGCCGTTTCTCCGAAAGCTTCTCTCCAGTTTTTATCTGGTGATATTTCCTATTTCCCCAGAAGCCTTAAAGTGCTCCCGAATGGCCCTTTGATAAACCGTCCATGATGTAGTTTCAAAACTGCCTAATAGAAAGAAAAATTTGTCTAAGTGAGATGAATAGACATATCTATTACAAAGCAGTGTGAGAGAACGCTTCTTACTTGTTTTTGTCTGACGATAATTCCTTTTTCACCATAGCCGTCTGTATACTCCCAAATGTCCCCTGGAAGCGTTTTCTCCAAGCGGGATTCCCCAATCCTCTATGAGAAGAAAGGTTTCAATCTGTGAGTGGAATGTACACGTGAAAAGCACCTCTGCAGAAATCTTCTCTCCAGTATCTATCTGAGGATATTTTTGTTTTCACCATAAACCTCAAAAGGCTCCCGAATGTCCCTTAGTTGAGTAACCAAAAACAGTGTTAGAATTCTGCCCAATGAAAACAGAAGTTTACCAGTGCAAGGGGACTTCACGTATCCTAGAGCAGTTTCACAGAAAGTTTCCTTCTGGTTTGTATCGGAGGTTATGTCTTTTTCAGCATATTCTTAAGAGTGTTCCCAAATGTCCTTTCTCAGGAACAACAGAAACAGTGATTTTAAACTGCTCAACCCAAAGAACGATTCAAGTCTATGAGATGAATACACACAGCACAAAGCAGTAGCTCTGAAAGCTGCTCACCAGTTTTCATGGGAAGACGTTTTCTTTCACGCTGGAAGCCTCTGGGTGCCACTTAATATCCCTTCACAGATTAATCAGAGATAGAGTTTCCAAACTGGGTAACGTAGTGGAAGTTTTAACACTCTGAAATGAAAGCAAACGTCAGAGAGCAGTTTCTTGGACCCCTTATTTCTGGGGTTTATTTCCAGATATTTCACTATTCACTATAGTCTTCAATGCACTGCAAAATAACACATTTTCAGTTATACAGGAACAGTGTTCAAACACTGACACATGAGAAAAGAGGTATAATTACCTGAGTGGAATGCACACATAACAAAGCAGTCTCTCGGAAAGTTTCACTCCAGTATTTATCAGAAGATATTTCCTATTTCCCCACAGGCCTCAATGTGTCTCAGAATGTCCCTTCGTGAATCCGTCTATGACGAGAATCAATCCGTCTATGACGCAGTACAACACTATGTCGAGTGGAATGCACACGTCACAAAGGAGCTCCGTGGAAATCTTCTCTCCAGTATCGCTCTGAAGATATTTCCTTTTTCACCATAAGCCTCAAGGCGTTTCCGAGTATCCCTTAGCTGACTCACCTAAAACAGTGTTAGAATACTGCTCAATGAAAACAGAAGCTTAACTGTGCGAATGCCATTTACGTGCCTAGAGCCATTTCACGGAAAGTTTCCTTCTGGTTTTTATCAGTGGGTATTTTTTTTCAGCATATTCTTAAGAATGTTCCCAAATGTCCTTTCTAAGGTTTCACAGAAAAAGTGATTTCAAACTGCTCAATCCAAAGAATGATTCAACTCTATGTGATGAATACACACAGCACAAAGCAGTTGCTCTGAAAGCTTCCTCCAGTTTTCATACGAAGACCTTTCCTTTCTCACTGGAAGCCTCTGGCGAAATTTAATATCCCTTCACAGATTCCTCAAAGACAGAGTTTCCATACTGGTCAACGTTGTGGAAGCTTTAACTCTGTGAAATGAACGCACTTGTCAGACAGCAGTTTCTTGGAACGCTTCTACACGGGTTTTATTTCCACATATTTCACTTTTCACCATAATCTTCAATGCACTGGAAAGTATCACGTTTTCAGTTTTACAGGAACAGTGTTCGAATGCTGCCTTAGAGAAAAGAGGTATAATTCCCTGAGTGGAATGCACACAATACAAGAAGTCTCTCAGAAAGCTTCACTCCAGTATTTATCAGAAGATATTTCCTATTTCCCCACATGCCTGAATGTGTCTCGGAATATGCCTTCGGGAATCTGTCTATGACGAGTATCAATGCGTCTGTGACGCAGTATCAACACTATTATGAGTGGAATGCACACGTCACAAAGGAACTCCTTGGAAATCTTCTCTCCAGTATCTATAGGAAGATATTTCCGTGTTCACCATAAGCCTCAAGGCACTCAAAAGTAATCCTTAGATGACCCACCTAAAACAGTGTTAGAATACTGCTCAATGAAAACAAGATTAACTGGGCAAATGCAATTCGCGTGACCTAGAGCAGTTTCAGACAAAGTTTCCTTCCAGTTTTTATCGGCGGGTATTACTTTTTCAGCATATTCTTAAGAGCATTCCCAAATATCCTTCCTCAGGTTCCCCAGAAACAGTGATTTCAAACTCCTCAATCCAAAGAATGATTTAACTCTATGAGATGAACACACGCATCACAAAGCACTTGCTCCGAAAGCTTCTCTCCACTTCTCATCGGAAGATGATTCCTTTTTCACCACAAGAATCCGGGTGCCACTTAATAACCACTTAGTGCTCAAACACTGCTATGAGAAAAAAGATATAATGCCCTGTGGAATGCACACATCACAACGCAGTTTCTCAGAAAGCTTCTCTCCAGTTTTTATCTGAAGACACCTCCTATTTTGCATCAAGCGCGAATGTGCTCCCAAATGTCCCTTCACAAATCCGTCAATGACTCAGTTTCAAAACTGTGTAATAGAAAGAAAGTTTTATCTATGTGAGATGCATAGACATATCTATCTCAAAGCAGTTTCTCAGAAAGCTTCTTCCCAATTTTTGTCTAAGGATACTTGCTTTTTCACCATAGCCGTCCATATACTCTCAAATGTCCGGGGGTAGCTTATCCTCCAAAAGCGATTCCCCAGTCCTCATGAGTGGAAAGGTATAACTATTTGAGTGGAATGTACACGTAACAAGGCAGCTCCACGGAAATCTTCTCTCTAGTATCTATATGAAGATATTGCCCTTTTCATCGTAAGCCTTAAAGCGCTCCCGAGTATCCCTTAGCTGACTCACCTCAAACAGTGTTAGAATACTGGTCAATGAAAACAGAAGCTTAAATGTGCGAGTGGAATGCACGTGACCTAGAGAAGTTTCACAGAAGGTTTCCTTCTTGTTTTTATTGGAGAGTATTTCTTTTTCAGCATATTCTTAAGAGTGTTCCCTAAAGTACTTTCTCAGTTTCTACAGAAACAGTGATTTCAAACTGTTCAATACAAAGAATGATTTAACTCTATGAGATGGACACAAGCATCACAACCAGGTTCTCCAAAAGCTTCTCTCCAGTTTTCTTTATAAGATGTTTCCTTTCTAACTGCAAGCATCCGGACGCCACTTAATATCATGACGCAGTTTCAAAACTGCATCATAGAAATAAAGATTTATCTATGTGAAATGAATAGACATATCTATTACAAAGCGATGTGAGAGAATGCTTCTTTCCAGTTTTTGTCTGAGGATAATTCCTTTTTCAAATAGCCATCTGTACACTCCCGAATGTCCTCTGGGAGTGTTTTCTCCATACGGGATTCCCCAATCCTCTATGAGAAGAAAGGTTTCACTCTGTGAGTGGAATGCACACATCAAAGGCATTTTCTTGGAAATCTTCTGTCCAGTATCTATCTGAAGATATTTCCGTTTTCTCCATAAGCCTCAAAGTGCTCCCGAGTGTAACTTAGCTGACTCACCTAAAACAGTGTTAGAATACTGCCCAATGAAAACAGAAGATTAACAATGCGAGTGGACTTCACGTGGTGTAGAGCTGTTTCACAGAAAGATTCCTTCTGGTTTTTATTGGAGGCTATGTCTTTTTCAGCATATCCTTAAGAGCGTTCCCAAATGTCTTTTCTCAGGTTCCACGGAAACAGTGATTTCAAACTGCTCAATCCAAGAATGATTCAACTCTATGCGATAAATACACTGAGCACAAAGCAGTTGCTCTGAAAGCTTCTCAAGAGTTTTCTTGTGAAGACGTTTCCTTTCTCACCAGAAGCCTCCGGGCGCAACTCGATACCCCTTCACAGATTCCTCAAAGACAGAGTTTCCAATCTGGGCAATGTAGTGGAAGCTTTAACTCTCTGAAATGAATGCACACCCCAGAGAGCAGTTTCTTGGAACGTTTCTTTCTGGTTTGTATTTCCAGATATTTCACTTTTTGCCATAGTCTTCAATGCACTGCAAAATATCACTTTTTCAGTTTTAAAGAAACAGTGCTCAAACACTGCTATGAGAAAAAAGGTATAACGCCCTGTGGAATGCAAATTTCAAAACGTAGTTTCTTAGAAAGCTTCTTTCCAGTTTTTTTCTGAGGTATTTAAAATCAAGCGCGAATGTGCTCTCGAATGTCCCTTTGCAAATCCATCAACGATGCAGTTTCAAAACTACGTAATAGAAAGAAAGTTTTATCTATGTGAGATGCATAGACATATCTATCACAAAGCAGTTTCACAGAAAGCTTCTTTCTGGTTTTTGTCTGACCGTATTTGCTTTTTCACCATAGCCGTCCATATACTCCAAAATGTCCTGTGGTAGCTTACTCTCCAAGTGGAATTCCCCGGTCCTCTATGAGAAGAAAGGTATAACTTTGTGAGTGGAATGCACACTTAAGAAATCAGCTCCACGGAAATCCCCTCTCCAGTATCTTTCTGAAGATATTGCCCTTTACACCTTAAGCCTCAAATCGCTCCCCATTATCCCTTAGCTGACTCACCTAAAACCGGATATTTCACTTTTTGCCATAGACTTCAAAGTGCTGCAAAATATCACCTTTTCAGTTTTACAGGAACAGTGCTCAAACACTCCTATGAGAAAAAGGAATAACGCCCTGTGGAATGCACACATCACAACGCAGTTTGTCAAAAAGCTTCTCTCCAGTTTTTACCTGAAGATATCTCCCATTTAATGTCAAGCACGAATGTGCTCCCAAATATCCCTTCGCAAATCCCTCCATGACACAGTTTCAAAACTGCGTAATAGAAAGAAAGTTTTATCTACATGAGATACAAAGACATATCTATCACAAAGCAGTTTCACAGAAAGCTTCTTTCCAGTTTTTGTCTGAGGATACTATCCTTTTCACCACAGCCGTCCATATACTCCAAATGTCCGGTGATAGCTTATTCTCCAAATGGGATTCACCTGTCCTCTATGAGAATAAAGCTATAACTCTGTGAGTGGAATGCTCATATAACAAAGCAGGTCCACGGAAATCTTCCCTCCAGTATCTATCTGAAGATATTTCCTATTTCACCGTAAGCCTCAAAGCGCTCCCGAGTACTCCTTAGCTGACTCACCTAAAACAGTGTTAGAATACTGTTCAATGAAAAGAGAAGCTTAAATTTCCGAGTGGAATGCATGTGACCTAGAGCAGTTTCACAGAAGGTTTCCTTCCAGTTATTATTGGAGTAGATTTCTTTTTCAGCATATTCTTGAGACTGTTCCCAAATGTCCTTTCCCAGTTTCCACCAAAACAGTGATTTCAAATAGCTCAATACAAAGAATGATTTAACTCTATGAGTCGGATACACACATCACAAACCAGGTTCTCCAAAAGGTTCTCTCCAGTTTTCATTCTAAGACGTTTCCTTTCTCACCACAGGCATCCGGGCGCCACTTAATATCCCTTCACAGATTAATCAGAGACAGAGTTTCCAAACTGGGCAACATAGTGTCAACTTTAACTCTCTGAAATGAATGCACACGCCAGAGAGAAGTTTCTTGGAACGTTGGTTTCTGGCTTTTATTCCTGGATATTACACTTTTCGCCATATTCTTCACAGCGTAGCAAAATATCCCTTTTTCAGTTTTACAATTACAGTGTTCAAACACTGTCTTACGAGAAAAGAGGTATAGCTCCCTGGGTGGATAGCACACATCACAAAGCGATTTCTCCGAAAGCTTCTCTCCAGTTTTTATCTGGTGATACTTCCTATTTCCTCATAAGCCTTAATGTACTCTCAAATATCCCTTCGGGAATCTGTCCACGACACAGTTTCAGCAGTGTGTAATAGAAAGAAAGATTTATCTAAGTGAGATGAATAGACATATCCCTTACAAAGCAGTTTGAGAGAACGTTTCTTTCCAGTTTTTGTCTGAGGATAATGCCTTTTTCACCATAGCTGTCTGTATACTCCCGAATGTCCCCTGATAGCGTTTTCTCCAAACGGGATTCCCCAATCCTCTATGAGACGAAAGGTTTCACTCTCTGAGGGGAATGTGCACGTCAAAAGCACCTCCTCGGAAATCTTCTCTCCAGTATGTCTCTGAGGACATTTCCGTTTTCACCATAAGCCTCAAAGTGCTCCCGAGTGTCCCTTAGCTGACTCACCTAAAACAGTGTTAGAATACTGCCAAATGAAAACAGAAGATTAACAGTGTGAGTGGACTTCACCTGACCTAGAGCAGTTTCACAGAAAGATTCCTTCTGGTTTTTATTGGAGGTTACGTCTTTTTCACCATATATTTAAGAGCGTTCCCAAATGTCCTTTCTCAGGTTCCACGGAAACAGTGATTTCAAACTGCTAAATTCAAAGAATGATTCAACTCTATGAGGTGAATACACACAGCACAAAGCAGTTGCTCTGAAAGCTTCTCACCAGTGTTCATGTGAAGTCGTATTCTTTCTCAACGGAAGCCTCCAGACGCCACTTAATATCCCTTTCCAGATTCCTCAAAGACAGTGTTTCCCAACTGGGCAACGTAGTGGAAGCTTTAACTCTCTGAAATGAAAGCAAACCCCTGACAGCAGTTTCTTGGAATGTTTCTTTCTGGTTTGTATTTCCGAATATTTCACTTTTTGCCATAGTCTTCAACGTGCTACACAATATCTCTTTTTCAGTTTTACAGGAACAGTGCTCAAACACTGCCTTATGAGAAAAGAGGTATAATTCCCTGAGTGGAATGCGCACATCACAAAGTAGTCTCTCGAGAAGCTTCACTCCAGTATTTATCAGAAGATATTTTCTGTTTCCCCACAGGACTGAAGATGTCTCCGAATGTCCCTTCGCCAATCCGTCTATGATGAATACCAATCCGTCTGTGATGCAGTATCAACAGTATGACGAGTGGAATGCACACATCACAAAGGAGCTCCTCGTAAATCTTCTCTCCCGTATCCACAGAAACAGTGATTTCAAACTGCTCAATTCAAAGAATGATTCAACTCTATGATACGAATACACACAGCATAAAGCACTTGCTCCGAAAACTTCTCCCTGGTTTTCATGCGAAGACGTTTCCTTTCTCACCGGAAGCCTCCGGGTGCCACTTAATATCCCTTCACAGATTCCTCAAAGACAGAGATTCCAAAATGGGCAACGTAGTGAAAGCTTTAAATCTCTGAAATGAATGCACTCGTCAGAGAGCAGTTTCTTAGAATGCTTCTTTCTGGGTTTTATTTCCAGATATTTCACTTTTCACCATAGTCTTCAGTGCGCTACAAAATATCAGGTTTTCAGTTTTACAGGAAGTGTTCAAACACTGTCTTATGAGAAAAGAGGTATAACTCCCTGGGTGGAATGCACACATCACAAAGCGGATTCTCCCAAAACTTCTCTCCAGTTTTTATCTGGTGATATGTCCTATTTCCCCATAAGCCTTAATGTGCTACCGAATGACCCTTCGGGAGTCCGTCCATGATGCAGTTTCAAAACTGCATAGTAGAAAGAAAGATTTATCTAAAGGAGATGAATAGACATATCTATTACAAAGCTGTGTGAGAGAACGCTTCTTTTCTGTTTTTGTCTGAGGATAATTCCTTTTTCACCATAGCCATCTGTATACTCCCGAATGTCCCCTGGTAGCGTTTTATCCAAACTAGATACCCCAATCCTCTATGAGAAAAAAGTTTTCACTCTGTGAGTGGAATGTACACGTCAAATGCACCTCCTTGGAAATCTCTCCAGTATCTATCTGAAGATATTTCCGTTTTCACCATAAACATCAAAGCGCTCCCGAGTGTCCCTTAGTTGACTAATCTAAAACTGTGTTAGAATACTGCCCAATGAAAAGAGAAGCTTAACAGTGCGAGTAGACTTCATGCGAGCTAGAGCAGTTTCACAGAAAGTTTCCTTCTGGTTTTTACTTGAAGTTTTTTCCTTTTCAGCATATTCTTAAGAGCATTCCCAAATGTCCTTCCTCAGGTGCCACAGAGACACTGATTTCAAACTGCTCAATCTGAAGACTGATTCACCTCTATGAGATGAATACACACAGCACAAAGCAGTTGCTCTGAAAGCTTCTCACCAGTTTTCATGTGAAGGTTTTTCCTTTCTCGCGGGAAGCCTCTGGGCGCCACTTAATATCCCTTCCCAGATTCCTCAAAGACAGAGTTTCCAAACTGGGCAATGTAGTGGAAGCTTTAACTCTCTGAAATGAATGCACTCGTCAGAGAGGAGTTTCTTGGAACGCTTCTTTCTGGGTTTTATTTCCAGATATTTCACTTTTTGCCATAGTGCTTCAATGCACTGGAAAATATCACTTTTTCAGTTTTACATTAACAGTGTTCGAACACTGCCTTATGAGAAAAGAGGTATAATTCCCTCAGTGGATTGCACACATCACAAGGCAGTCTCTCGGTAAGCTTCACTCCAGTATTTATCAGAAGATATTTCCTATTTCCCAACAGGCCTGAATGTGTCTCTGAATGTTCCTTTGTGAATCCATCTATGACGAGTATCAATCCATGTATGATGAAATATCAACACTATGTCAAGTGGACTGCACACATCACAAAGGAGCTCCTCGGATATCTTCTCTCCAGCATTCATTGGAAGATATTGCCGTTTTCACCGTAAGCCTCAAGGTGCTCCCGAGTATCCCTTAGCTGACTCACCTAAAACAGTGTTAGAATACTGCTGAATGAAAACAGATGCTTAACTGTGCGAATGCATTTCACGTGACCTAGAGCAGTTTCACAGAATGTTTCCTTCTGGTTTTTATCGGAGGGTATTCCTTTTCCAGCATATTCTTCAGAGGGTTCCCAAATATACTTTCACCTGTTCCAGAGAAACAGGGATTTCTAACCGCTATATCCAAAGAATGATTTAACTCTATGAGATTAATACACACATCACAGAGCACATACTCCGAAAGCTTCTCTCCACTTCTCATCGGAAGACGTTTCCTTTCTCACCGCAAAAATCTGGGCGCAACTTAATATCCCTTCCCAGACTCCACAAAGACAGAGTTTCCAAACTGGGCAACGTAGTGGAAGCTTTAACTCTCTGAAATGAATGTACACCCCAAAAAGCAGTTTCTTGGAACCTTTCTTTCTGGTTTTGATTTCCGGATATTTCACTTTTTGCCATAGTCTTCAATGTGCTGCAAAATAAGACTTTTTCAGTTTTACAGGAACAGTGCCACTGCCATGAGGAAAAAAGGTATAACGCCCTGTGGAATGCACACATCACAACGCAGTTTCTCAGAAAGCTTCTTTCCAGTTTTATCTGAAGATACATTCTATTTAACGTGAAGCATGGACGTGCTCCTGGATGTCCCTTCACAAAACCTTCCATGATGCAGTTTCAAAACTGTGTAATAGAAAGAAAGTTTTTTCTATGTGAGATGTATAGACATATCTATCACAAATCAGTTTCACAGAAAGTCTCTTTCCAGTTTTTGTCTGAGGATAGTTGCTTTTTCACCATAGCCATCTGTATAGTCCCGTATGTCCCCTGGTAGCATTTTCTTCAAACGGGATTTGCCAATCCTCTATTAGAAGAAAGGTTTCACTCAGTGAGTTGAATGTTCAGGTCAAAAGCATGTGCTCGGTAATCTTCTCTCAAGTATCTATCTGAAGATATTTCCGTTTCCACCATAAGCCGCAAAGCGCTCCTGAGTGTCCCTTAGCTGACTCACCTAAAACAGTGTTGGAATAGTGCCAAATGAAAACAGAAGCTTAACAGTGCGAGTGGACTTCACGTGGCCTAGAAGAGTTTCACAGAAAGTTTCCTTCTTGTTTTTATTGGAGGTTATGTCTTTTTCAGCATATTCTTCAGAGCGTTCCCAAATATCCTTTCTCAGGTTCCAGAGAAACAGTGATTTCAAACTGTTCAATCCAAAGAATGATTCAATACCATGAGATGAATACACACAGCAGAAAGCAGTTGCTCCGATAGCTGCTCACCACTTCTCATGGGAAGAAGTTTCCTTTCTCACTGGAAGCCTCTGGGCGCCACTTAATATCCCTTCACAGATTACTCAAAGACAGAGTTTCCAACCTGGACAATGTAATGGAATCTTTCACTCTCTGAAATGATTGCACTCCTCAGAGAGCAGTTTCTCGGAATGCTTCCACCTGGGTTTTATTTCCTGATATTTCACTTTTCGCCATAGTCTTCAATGAGGTGCAAAATATCACTTTTCAGTTTCACAGGAACAGTGTTCGAGCACTGCCTTATGAGAAAAGAGGTAAAATTCCCTGAGTAGAATGCACATATCACAAAGCAGTCTCTCAGAAAGCTTCACTCCAGTATTTATCAGAAGATATTTCCTATTTTCCCACAGGCCTTAAAGTGTCTCTGAATGTCCCTTCGCATGTCCGTCTATGACGAGTATCAATCCGTCTATGACGCAGTATCAACACAATGATGAACGGAATGCACACGTCACAAAGGAACTCCACGGAAATCTTCTCTCCAGTATCTATCGGAAGATATTTCCGTTTTCACCGTAAGCCTCAAGGTGCTCCCGAGTATCCCTTAGCTGACTCACCTAAAACAGTGTTAGAATACTGCTCAATGAAAACAGAAGCTTAACTGTGTAAATACAATTCACGTGACCTTGAGCAGTTTCACAGAGTTTCCTTCTTGTTTTTAGTGGAGGGTGTTACTTTTTCAGCATTTTCTTATGAGTGTTCCCAAATATGCTTTCTCAGGTTCCACAGAAACAGTGATTTCAAGCTGCTCAATCCAAAGAATGATTTAACTCTATGAGATGAATACCCACATCACAAAGAACTTGCTCCGAAAGCTTCTCTCCAATTCTCATCGGAAGACGTTTCCTTTCTCACCACAGATACCCCGGCGCCACTTAATATCCCTTCCCAGATTCCTCAGAGACAGAGTTTCCAAACTGGGCAACGTCGTGGAATCTTTAACTCTCTGAAATGAAAGCACACCCCAGAGTGCAGTTTCTAGGAACGTTTTTTCTGGGTTTCTTTTCCGCATATTTCACTTTTTTCCATAGTCTTCAATGCGCTGTCAAATATCACTTTTTCAGCTTTACAAGAATAGTGGTCAAACACTGCTATGAGAAAAAAGGCACAACGCCCTGTGAAATGCATACATCACAACGCAGTTTCTCAGAAAGCTTCTCTCCAGTTTTTATCTGAAGATATCTCCTATTTAACGTCAAGCGCGAATGTGCTCCCGAATGTCCCTTCGCAAATCCGTCCATGACGCAGTCTCAAACTGCGTAATAGAAAGAAAGTGTTATCCATGTGAGATGCATAGACACATCTATCAGAAAGCAGTTTCACAGAAAGCTTCTTTCCAGTTTTTGTTTGAGGATATTGCTTTTCACCATAGCCGTCCATATATTCCAAAATGTCCCGTGGTAACTTATTCCCCAAATGGGATTCCTCCATCTTCTATGAGAAGAAATGTTTAACTCTGTGTGTGGAATGCACACGTAACAATGCAGCTTGACAGAAATCTTCTCTCCGGTATCTATCTGAAGATATTTCCCTTTTCACCGTAAGCCTCGAAGCGCTCCCGAGTATCCCTTAGCTGAATCACCTAAAACAGTGTTAGAATACTGCTCAGTGAAAACAGAAGCTTAATGTGCGAGTGCAATGCACATGACCTAGAGCAGTTTCACACAGGGTTTCTTTCTGGATTTTTTGGAGGGTATTTCATTTCCAGCATATTCTTAGAGTGTTCCCAAATGTCCTTTCTTAGGTTCTACAGAAACAGTGATTTCAAACTGCTCAATACAAAGAATGATTTAACTCGATGAGATGGATACACACATCACGAACCAGGTTCTCCAAAAGCTTCTCTCCAGTTTTCATTCTAAGACGTTTTCTTTCTCACAGCAAGCATCTGGGCACCACTTAATATTTCTTCACTGATTAATCAGAGACAGTTTCCAAACTTGGCAACATAGTGTCAACTTTCATTCTGTGAAATGCATGCACACACCAGAAAGAAGTTTCTTGGAACATTGCTTTCTGGGTTTTATTCCCGTATATTTCACCTTTCGCCATATTTTTCAAAGCACTTCAAAATATCCCTTTTTCAGTTTTACAGGAACAGTGTTCTACCACTGTCTTATGAGAAAAGAGGAATAACTCCCTGGGTGGAATGCACACATGACAAAGTGATTTCTCCGAAAGCTACTCTTCAGTTTTTATTTGGTGATATTTCCTATTTTCCCAGAAGCCTTAATGTGCTCCCGAATGTCTCTTCGGGAATCCATCCATGACACAGATTCAAAACTACGTAATACAAATAAAGATATAACTGAGATGAATAGACATATCTATTACAAAGCAGTGTGAGAGTACGCTTCTTTCCAGTTTTTGTCTGAGGATAATTCCTTTTTCACCGTAGCTGTCTGTATACTCCCGAATGTCCCCTGATAGCGTTTTTTCCAAACGGGATTTCCCAATCCTCTATGAGAAGAAAGGTTTCACTCTGTGAGTGGAATGTACACGTCAAAACCACCTCCTCGGAAACCTTCTCTCCAGTATCAATCTGAAGATATTTTCGTTTTCACCATAAGCCTCGAAGCGGTCCCGAGTGTCCCTTAGCTGACACACCTAAAACAGCGTTAGAATACTGCTCAATGAAAACGGAAGCTTAACAGTGCGAGTGGACTTCACGTGGCCTAGAGCAGTTTCACAGAAAGTTTCCTTCTGGCTTTTATTGAAGGTTATGTCTTTTTCAGCATACTCTTAAGAGCATTCCCAAATGTTCTTTCTCAGGTTCCACAGAAACAGTGATTTCAAACTGCTCAATCCAAGGATTGATTCAACACCATGAGATGAATACACACAGCACAAAGCAGTTGCTCCAAAAGCTTCTACCAGTTTTCATGCAAAGACGTTTCCTTTCTCACAAGAAGCCTCTGGGCGCCACTAATATCCCTTCCTAGATTCCTCAAAGACAGAGTTTCCAAACTGGGCAACGTAGTGGAAGATTTAACTCTCTGAAATGAATGCACTCATCAGAGAACAGTTTCTTGGAACGCTACTTTCTGGGTTTTATTTACAGAAATTTCACTTACCGTCATAGTCTTCAAAGAGCTGCAAAATATCACTTTTTCAATTTTACAGGAGCAGTGTTAGAACACTGCCATAAGAGAAAGGAGACATAATTCTCTGAGTGCAATGCACACATCACAAAGTAGCCTCTCAGAAATCTTCCCTCCATTATTTATCAGAAGATATCCTATTTCCCCAATGGCCTGAATGTGTCTCCGAATGTGCCTTCGTGTATCCGTCTATGATGAGTATCAATCCATGTATGATACAGTTTCCACTCTATGACGAGTGCATTGCACACGTTACAAAGGAGCTCCTTGGAAATCTTCTCTCCAGTATCTATCTGAAGATATTTCCATTTACACCGTATGCCTCAAGGAGCTCCCGAGTATCCGTTAGCTGACTCACCTAAAACAGTGTTAGAATACTGCTCAATGAAAACAGAAACTTAACTGTGTGAGTGCATTTCACGTGACCTAGGGCAGTTTAACAGGGAGATTCCTTCTGGTTTTTTTCGGAGGGTATTCCTTTTTCAGCATATTCTTAAGAGTGTTCCCAAATACCCTTTCTCAGGTTCCACAGAAACAGTGATTTAAAACTGCTCAATCCAAAGAAGGATTTAACTCAATGAAATGAATACACACATCAGAAAGCACATGCTCAGAAAGCTTCTCTCCACCTCTCATCGGAAGACGTTTCCTTTCTCACCACAAGAATCTGGGCGCCACTTAATATCCCTTCCCAGATTCCTCAAAGACAGAGATTCCAAAGTGAGCAACGTAGTGGAAGCTTTAACTCTCTGAAATGAAAGCACACCCCAGAGAGCAGTTTCTTGGAATATTTCTTTCTGGTTTTTATTTCCGGATATTTTGCTTTTTGCCATAGTCTTCATCACACTGCAAAATATCAGTTTTACAGGAACAGTGCTCAAACACTGCTATGAGAAAAAAGATATAACGCCCTGTGGAATGCAGACATCACAATGCAGTTTCTCAGAAAGCTTCTCTCCAATTTTTATCTGAAGATACCTCCTATTTAACGTCAAGCATGAATGTGCTGCCGAATATCCCTTCTCAAATCCGTCCATGACGCAGTTTCAAAACTGCGTAATAGAAAGAAAGTTTTATCTATGTGAGATGCATAGACATATCTATCACAAAGCACTTTCACAGAAAGCTTCTTTCCATTTTTTTCTAAGGATAATTGCTTTTTCACCATAGCCGTCCATATACTCCCAAATGTCCCGTGGTAGCTTATTCTCCAAATGGGATTCCCGCAATCTATATGAGAAGAAAGGTATAACTCTGAGTGGAATGCACATGTAACAAAACTGCTCCAAGGAAACCTTCTCTCCAGTATCTATCTGAAGATATTGCCCTTTTAACCATAAGACTCAAAGTGCTCTCGAGTATCCCTTAGCTGTCTCACTTCAAACAGTGTTAGAATACTGGTCAATGAAAACAGAAGCTTAAATGTGCAAGTGGAATGCAGGTGACCTAGAGCAGTTTCACAAAAGGTTTCCTTCTGGTTTGTGTTGAAGGGTATTATTTTTCATAATATTCATAAGAGTGTTCCCAAATGTCCTTTCTCAGTTTCCACAGAAACAGTGATTTCAAACTGCTCAATACAAAGAATGCTTTAACTCTATGAGTTGGATACACACCTCACAAACCAGGATCTCCGAAAGCTGGTTTCCAGTTTTCATTATGAGACGTCTCCTTTCTCACCGAAAGCATCCGGGCGCCACTTGATATCCCTTCACACATTAATCAGAGACAGAGTTTCCAAACTGGGCACTGTAGTGTCAACTTAACTATCTGAAATGAATGCACACGCCAGATAGAAGTTTCTTGGAACGTTACTTTCTGGGTTTTATTCCCGGATATTTCACTTTTTGCCATATTATTCAAAACGCTGCAAATAAGCCTTTTTCAGTTTTACAGGAACAGTGTTCAAACACTGTCTTATGAGAAAAGAGGTAGAACTCCCTCTGTGAAATGCACACATCACAAAGCGATTTCTCCATAAGCTTCTCTCAAGTTTTTATCTGGTAATATTTCCTATTTCCCCATAAGCCTTAATGTTCTCCCGAATGTCTCTTTGGGAATCCGTCCACGACACAGTTTCAAAACTGCGTAATAGAAAGAAAGATTTATCTAAGTGAGATGAATAGACATATCTATTACAAACCAGTGTGAGACAGTGCTTCTTTCCACTTTTAGTCTGAGAATAATTCCTTTTTCACCATAGCCATCTATATACTCCAGAATGTCCCCGGGGAGCGATTTCTCCAAACTTGATTCCCCAATCCTCTATTAGAAGAAAGGTTTCACTCTGTATGGAATGTACACGTCAAAAGCACCTCCTCAGAAATCTTTTCTCCAGTATCTATCTGAAGATATTTCCGTTTTCACCATAAGCCTCAAAGCGCTCCCGAGTGTGCCTTAGCTGACCCACCTAAAAGAGTCTTAGAATATTGCTTAACGAAAACACAAGCTTAACAATGCGAATGGACTTCATGTGGCCTAGAGCAGATTCACAGAAAGTTTCCTTCTGGTTTTTATTGGAGGTTACGTGTTTTTCGGCATATTCTTAAGAGCGTTCCCAAATGTCCTTTGTGAGGTTCCACAGAAACAGTTCTTTCATAATGCTAAATCCAAATAATGATTCAACTCTATGAGATGAATACACGCAGCACAAAGCAATTGCTCCAAAAGCTTCTCACCAGTTTTCATGTGAAGACGTTTCCTTTCTCGACAGAATCCTCCGGGCGCCACTTAATTTCCCTTCCCAGATTCCTAAAAGACAGTTTCCAAACTGGGCAGCTTAGTGGAAGCTTCAACTCTCTGAAAGGAGTGCGCTCATCAGACAGCAATTTTTGGAACGATTCTTTCTTGGTTTTATTTCCAGATATTTTACTTTTCGCCATAGTCTTCAATGCGCTGCAAAATATCACTTTTTCAGTTTTACAGGTACAGTTCTCAAACACTGCTATGAGAAAAAAGGCATAACGCCATGTGGAATGCACACATCACAACGCAGTTTCTCAGAAAGATTATCTCCAGTTTTTTCTGAAGATATCTCCTATTTAACGTCATGTGTGAATGTGCTCCCGAATGTCCCTTCGCAAATCCGTCTACGACAGTTTCAAAACTGCATACTAGAAAGAAAGTTTTATCTATGTGAGGTGCATAAACATATCTATCACAAAGCAGTGTTCGAATACTGGTCAATGAAAGCAGAAGCTGAAATGTGCGAGTGGAGTGCACGTGACCAAGAGCAGTTACACAGAAGGTTTTTTTCTGATTTTTATTTAAGGTTATATCCATATTCTTAAGACTCTTCCCAAATGTCCTTTCTCAGTTTCCACAGAAACAGTGATTTCAAACTGCTCAATACAAAGAATGATTTAACTCTATGAGATGGATACACACATCACAAACCAGGTTCTCCGAAAGCTTCTCTCCAGTTCTCATTATAAGATGTTTCCTTTCTCACCGCAAGCATCCAGGCGCCATTTAATATCCTTTCACAAAATAATCGGAGACAGAGTTTCCAAACTGGGCAACGTATTGTCAACTTTAACTCTCTGAAATGAATGCACACGCCAGAGAGAAGTTTCTTGGAACGTTGCTTTCAGGATTTTATTGCCGGATATTTCACTTTTCGCCATATTCTTCGAAGTGCTGCAAATTATCCCTTTTTCAGTTTTACAGGAACAGCGTTCAAACACAGTCTTAAGAGAAAAGTGGTATAACTACCTGGGTGGAATGCACACATCACAAAGTGGTTTCTCCGATAGCTTTTCTCTAGTTTTTATCTGGTGATATTTCCTATTCCCCGTTAGCCTTATGTGCTCCCGAATGTCCCATAGGGAATCCATCCATGATGCAGTTTCAAAACTACCTAATAGAAAGAAAGATGTATCTAAGTGAGATGAATAGACATATCTACTACAATGCAGTGTGAGAGAACGCTTCTTTCGAGTTTTTCTCTGAGGATAATTCCTTTTTCACCATAGCTGTATGTATACTTCCAAATGTCCCCTTGTAGCATTTTCTCCAAACGGGATTCCCTGATCCTCTATGAGAAGAAAGGTTTAACTCTTTGAGTGGAATGTACTCGTCAAATGCACCTCCTCGGAAATCTTCTCTCCAGTATCTACCTGAAGATATTTCCATTCTTGACAAAAGCCTCAAAGCGCTCCCGAGTGTTCCTTAGCAGGTGAACCTAAAACAGTGTTAGAATACTGCCCAATGAAAACAGAAACTTAACAGTGTGAGTGGACTTCAAGTGGCCTAGAGCAGTGTCACAGAAAGTTTCCTTCTGGTTTTTATTGGAGGTTATGTCTTTTTCCGCATATTCCTAAAAGCGTTTCCAAATGTCCTTTCTCAGGTCCCACAGAAACAGTGATTTCAAACTGCTCAATCAAAAGAATGATTCAACACATTGAGATGAATACACACAGCACAAAGCAGTTGCTCCGAAATCTTTTCACCAGTTTTCGTGCAAAGACGTTTCCTTTCTTACCTTAACCCTCCGGGTGCCACTTAATATCCCTTCACAGATTCCTCAAAGACATAGTTTCCAAACTGGGCATTGTAGAGGAAGCTTTAACTCTCTGAAATGAATGCACTCGTCAGAGAGTAGTTTCTTAGAACACTTCTTTCTGGGTTTTATTTCCAGATATTTCACTTTTCACCAAGTCTTCAATGCCCTGCAAAATATCACTTTTTGTGTTTTACAGGAACAGTGTTCAAACACTGCCTTATGAGAAAAGAGGTATAATTCCCTGAGTGGAATGCACACATCACAAACCAGTCTCTCGGAAAGTTTCACTTCAGTATTTATCAGAAGATATTTCCTATTGCCCTACAGGACTGAATGTGTCTCCGAATGTCCCTTTACTAATCCGTCTATGACTCGTATCAATCCATCTATGATGCAGTATCAACAATACGACGAGTGGAATGCACACGTCAAAAAGGAGCTCCTCGGAAACCTTCTCTCCAGTATCTATCAGAAGATATTTCCGTTTCCACCTACTGCCGCAAGGCTCTCCAGAGAATCCCTTAGTTGACATACCTAAAACAGTGTTAGAATACTGCTCAATGAAAACAGAAACTTAACTGTGTGAATGCAATTCACGTGACCTAGGAAAGCTTCCTTCTGGTTTTCATCTTAGGGTATTACTTTTTCAGTATATTCTTAAGAGCGTTCCCAAATATACCTTCTCAGGTCCCACAGAAACTGTGATTTCAAACTGCTCAATCCAAAGAATGATTTAACTCTATGAGATGAATACACACATCACAAAGCTCTTGCTCTAAAAGCTTCTCTCCACTTCTCATCGGAAGACGTTTCCTTTCTCACCACAGGAATCCAGGCGCCACCTGATATCCCTTCCCAGATTGCTCAAAGACAAAGTTTCCAAACTGGGCAACGTAGTGGAAGCTTCCACTCTCTGAAATGAATGCACACCCCAGGGAACAGTGTCTTGGAACGTTTCCTTCTGGTTTGTATTTCCATATATTTCACTTTTTGCCATAGTCTTCAACGCACTGCAAAATATCACTTTTCCAGTTTTACAGGAGCAGTGCTCAAACATTGCTATGAGAAAAAGGGTATAACGTCCTGTGGAATGCACACATCATAAAGCAGTTTCTCAAAAAGCTACTTTCCAGTTTTTATCTAAAGATACATCCTATTTCATGTCAACTGTGAATGTGCTCCCGAATATCCCTTCTCAAATCCGTCCATGACGCAGTTTCAAAAATGCGTAATAGAAAGAAATTTTTATCTGTGGGAGATGCATAGACATATCTATCACAAAGCAGTTTCACAGAAAGCTTCTTTCCAGTTTTTTTCTGAGGATACTTGCTTTTTCACCACAGCCGTCCATACACTCCAAAATGTCCCGTGGTAGCTTATTTTGCAAAAGGGATTCCCCTGTGTTCTATGAGAAGAAATGTATAACTCTGTGAGTGGAATACACAGGTAACAAAGCAGCTCCACGGAAATCTTCTCTCCAGTTTCTATCAGAACATATTGCCCTTTTCAACGTAAGCCTCAAAAACGCTCCCGAGTATCCCTTAGCTCACTCACTTAAAACAGTGTTAGAATACTGGTCAATGAAAACAGAAGCTTAAATGTGCGAGTGCAATGCACGTGACCTAGACCAGTCTCACAGATAGTTTCCTTCTGGTTTTTTTGGAGGGTATTTCTTTTTCAACATATTCTTAAGAGTGTTCCCAAATATTCTTTCTCAGTTTCCACAGAAACAGTGATTTCAAACTGCTCAATACAAACAATGATTTAACTCGATGAGATGGATATACACATCACAAACCAGGTTCTCTGAAAGCTTCTCTCCAGTTTTCATTATAAGACGTTTCCTTTCTACTGCAAGCATCTGGGAGTCACTTAATATCCCTTCACAGATTAATCAGAGATAGAGTTAACAAACTGGTCAACGTAGTGTCATCTTTAACTTTCTCCAACAAATGCACATGCCAGAGAGAAGTTTCTTGGAAGGTTGCTTTCCGGGTTTTATTCCTGGATATGTCACTTTTCGCATTATTCATCCAAGTGCTACAAAATATCCCTTTTTCAGTTTTACAGGAACAGTGTTCAAACAGTGTCTTACCAGAAAAGAGGTGTAACTCTCTGGGTGGAATGTACACAGCACAAAGTGGTTTCTCCGAAAACTTCTCTCCAGTATTTATCTGGTGATATTTCCTATTTCCCCACAAGCCTTAATGTGCTCCCGAATGTCCCTTCGGGAATCCGTCCAAGAAGCAGTTTCAAAACTGTGTAATAGAAAGAAAGATTTATCTAAGTGAGATGAAAAGACATATCTATTACAAAGCAGTGTGAGAGAACGCTTCTTTCAGGTTTTAGTCTGAGGATAATTCCTTTTTCACCATAGAAGTCTGTATACTCCCGAATGTGCCCTAGTAGCCTTTTCTCCAAATGAGATTCCCCAATCCTATATGAGAAGAAAGGTTTCACTCTGTGAGTGGAATGTACATTTCAAAAGCTCCTCCTAGGAAATCTTCTCTCCACTATCGTTCTGAAGATATTTCTGTTTTCACCAGAAGCCTCAAAGCACTCCCAAGTGTCCCTTAGCTGACTCACCTAAAACAGTGTTAGAATGCTGCCCAATGAAAAGAGAAGCTAACCAGTGCGAGTGGACTTCACAAGACCTAGAGAAGTTTCACAGAGAGTTTCCTTCTGGTTTTTATTGGTGGTTATGTCTTTTTCACTATATTCTTAAGGGCGTTCCCAAATGTGCATTCTCAGTTTCCACAGAAACAGTGATTTCAAACTGCTCAATCCAAAGAATGATTTAACTGTAAGAGGTGAATACACACAGCACAAAGCAGTTGCTCCAAAGGCTTCTCACCTGTTTTCACTGTTTTCATTTGAAGACGTTTAATTTCTCACCAGAAGCCTCCGGGCGCCACTTAATATCCCTTCACAGATTCCTCAAAGACAGAGTTTCCAAACTGGGCAACGTAGTGGAAACTTTCAGTCTCTGAAATGAATGCACTCGTCAGAGAGCAGTTTCTTGGAATGCTTCTTTCTGGATTTTATTTTAAGATATTTCACGTTTAGCCATAGTCTTCCACGCGTTGCCAGATATCACTTTTCATTTTTACATGAACAGTATTCGAACACTACCTTATGAGAAAAGAGGGATAATTCCCAGAGTGGAATGCACACGTCACAAAGCAGTCTCTCGGAAAGCTTCACTCCAGTATTATCAGAAAATATTTCCTATTTCCCCACAGGCCTGAATGTGTCTCCGAATGTCTCTTTGCTAATCCATCTATGACGAGTATCAATCCGTCTATGACGCAGTATCAACAATATGACGAGTGGAATGCACATGTCACAAAGGAGATCCTCGGAAATCTCTCCAGTATCTATCAGAATATATTTCCGTTTTCACCATAAGCCTCAAGGTGCTCCCGAGTATCCCTTAGCTGACACACCTAAAACAGTTTTAGAATACTGCTCAATGAAAACAGAAGCTTAACTGTGCGAATGCAATTCACGTGAACTAGAGCAGTTTCAGAAAAAGTTTCCTTCTGGTTTTTATCGGAGGGTATTACCTTTTCAGCATATTCTTAGGAACGTCCCTAAATATCCTTTCTCAGATTCCACAGAAACAGTGATTTCAAACTACTCAATCCAAAGAATGATTTAACTCTATAAGATGAATACACACATCACAAGGCACTTGCTCCGAAAGCTTCTCTCCACTTCTCATCAGAAGACGTTTCCTTTCTAATCACAAGAATCTGGGCGACTCTTAATATCTTTTGCCAGATTCCTGAAAGACACAGTTTCCAAACCGGGCAACGTATTGGAAGCTTTAACTCTCTGAAATGAATGCACACCCCAGAGAGCAGTTTCTTGGAACGTTTCTTTCTGGTTTTTATTTCCGCATATTTCACTGTTTGCCATAGTCTTCAACGTGCTACAAAATATCACTTTTTCAGTTTTCCAGGAACAGTGCTCAAACACTGCTATGAGAAAAAAGCTATAACGCCCTGTGGAATGCACACATCACAACGCAGTTTCTCCAAAAGCGCCTTTCCAGTTTTTATCTGAAAATACTACCTACTTAACGTCAAGCACGAATGTCCTCCCGAATGTCCCTTCGCAATTCCATACATGACGCAGTTTCAAAACTGCGCAATAGAAAGAAAGTTTTATCTATGTGAGTTGCATAGACATATCTATCACAAAGAAGTTTCACAGAAAGCTTCTTTACTGTTTTTCTCTGAGGATACTTGCTTTTTCACCATAGCCGTCCATATACTCCGAAATGTCCCGTAGTAGCTTATTCTCCAAAAGATATTCCCCAGTGTTCTATGAGAAGAAGGGTATAACTCTGTGAGTGGAATGCACACGTAACAGGGCAGCTCCACGGAAATCTTCTCTCCAATATCTATCTGAAGATATTCCCCTCTTCACCGTAAGCCTCAAAGCGCTCCCGAGTATCCCTTAGCTGACTCACCTAAAACAGTGTTAGAATACTGGTCTTGAAAACAGAAGCTTACATGTGCGAGTGGAATGCATGTGACCTAGAGCAGTTGAGGGTATTTCTTTTTCAGCATATTCTTTTTTTTTTTTTTTGAAACGGAGTCTCGCTCTGTCGCCCAGGCTGGAGTGCAGTGGCCGGATCTCAGCTCACTGCAAGCTCCGCCTCCCGGGTTCACGCCATTCTCCGGCCTCAGCCTCCCGAGTAGCTGGGACTACAGGCGCCCGCCACCTCGCCCGCCTAGTTTTTTGTATTTCTTAATAGAGACGGGGTTTCACCGTGTTAGCCAGGATGGTCTCAATCTCCTGACCTCGTGATCCGCCCGTCTCGGCCTCCCAAAGTGCTGGGATTACAGGCTTGAGCCACCGCGCCCGGCCTTTTTCAGCATATTCTTAAGAGTGTTCCCAAATGTCCTTTCTCAGTTTCGACAGAAACAACGATTTCGAACTGCTCAATAGAAAGAATGATTTAACTCTATGAGATGGATACACACATCACAAACCAGGTTCTCCGAAAGCTTCTTTCCAGTTTTCATTATAAGTCATTTCCTTTCTCACTGCAAGCATCCGGGCGACACTTAATATCCCCTCACAGATTAATCAGAGACAGAGTTTCCAAACTGGGCACCGTAGTGTCCACTTTAACTCTCTGAAATGAATGCAAACGCCATAGAGGAGTTTCTTGGAACATTGCTTTCTAGGTTTTATTCCCAGATATTTCACTTTTTGCCATATTCTTCAAAGCTCTGCAAAATATCCCTTTTTCAGTTTTACAGGAAGAGTGTTCAAACACTGTCTTAAGAGAAAAGAGGTATAACTCCCTGTGTGGAACGCACATTTCAAAAAGCGATTTTTCTGATAGGTTTTCTCCAGTTTTTATAGCATGATATTTTTATTTCCACATAATCCTCAATGTGCTCCCGAATGTCCCCTCGGGAATGTGTCCATGATGTAGTTTCAAAACTGTCTTATAGAAAGAATGATTTATCTACGTGAGATGAATAGATATATGTATTACAAAGCAGTTTGAGAGAACGCTACTTTCCAGTTTTTGTCTGAGGATAATTCCTTTTTCACCATAGCTGTCTGTATACTCCTGAATGTCCCCTGAATTTTCTCTAAACGGGATTCCCCAATCCTCTATGAGAAGGAAGGTTTCACTCTGTCAGTGGAATGTACACATCAAAAAGACCTCTTTAGAAATATTCTTACCAGTATCTATCGGAAGATATTTCCGTTTTCACCATAAGCCTCAAAGCGCTCCCGAGTGTCCCTTAGCTGACTCACCTAGAACAGTGTTAGGACACTCCCAATGAAAACAGAAGTTTAACAGTGCGAGTGGACTTCACGTGACCTAGAACAGTTTTACAGAAAGATTCCTTCTGGTTTTTATTGGAGGTTATGCCTTTTTCAACATATTCTTAAGGGCGTTACCCAATGTCCTTTCTCAGGTTCCACAGAAACAATGATTTCAAACTGCTAAATTCAAAGAATCATCCACTCTATGAGGTGAATACACACAGCACAAAGCTGTTGCTCCGAAAGCTTCTCACCAGTGTTCATGCAAAGTCGTTTCCTTTCTCACTGGAAGCCTCTGGGCGCCACTTAATATCCCTTCCCAGATTCCTCAAAAACAGAGTTTCCAAAATGGACACTGTAGTGGATCATTTAACTCTGTGAAATGAAAGTACACCCTAGAGAGCAGTTTCTTGGAACGTTTCTTTCTGGTTTGTATTTCCGAATATTTCACTTTTTGCCATAAACTTCAACGTGCTGCAAAATATCACTTTTTCAGTTTTACACGAACAGTGATCAAATACTGCCTAATGAGAAAAGAGGTATAATTCCCTGAGTGGAATACACACATCGCAAAGCAGTCTCTCAAAAACCTTCACTCCAGTATTTATCAGAAGATATTTCCTGTTTCTCCACAGGCCTGAATGTTTCTCCGCATGTCCCTTCGCGAATCTATCTATGAGGATTATCAATCCGTCTGTGACTCAGTATCAACACTATTACGAGTGGAATGCACAGGTCACTAGGAGCTCCTTGGAAAGCTTCTCTCCAGCATCTATCAGAAGATATTTCCGTTTACACTGTAAGCCTCAAGGCGCTCCCGAGTATCCCTTAGTTTACTCACATAAAACAGTGTCAGAATACTGCTCAATGAAAACGGAAGCTTAACTGTGTGAATGCAATTCATGTGACCTAGAGCAGTTTCACAGAAAGTTTCCTTCTGGTATTTATCGGAGGGTATTACCTTTCCAGCATATTCTTAAGAGCGTTCCCAAATATCCTTTCTCAGTTTCCAAAGAAACAGTGATTTCAAACTGCTCAATCCAAAGAATGCTTTAACTCTATGAGATGAAAACATACATCACAAAGCACATGCTCTGAAAGCTTCTCTCCACTTGTCATCGGAAGATGATTATTTCATCACAACAAGAATCCTGGCGTCACTTAACATACCTTCCCAGATTCCTCAAAGAAAGAGTTTCCAAACTGGGCAACGTAGTGGAAGCTTTAACTCTCTGAAATGAATGGACACCCCAGAGAACAACTTCTTGGAACGTTTCTTTCTGGTTTTTATTTCCGGATATTTCACTTTTCACCATAGTCTTCAACGTACTGCAAAATATCTTTTTCTCAGTTTTACAGGAACAGAGCTCAAACACTGCTATGATAAAAAATTTATAACGCCCTGTGGAACGCACACATCACAACGCAGTTTCTTGGAAAGCTTCTCTCCAGTTTTTATCTGAAGATATCTCCTCTTTAACCTCAAGGGCGAATGTGCTCTGGAAAGTCCCTTCACAAATCCTTCCATGACACAGTTTCAAAACTGCGTAATAGAAAGAAAGTTTTATCTATGTGAGATGCATAGACACATCTATCACAAAGCAGTTTCACAGAAAGCTTCTTTCCAGTTTTTGCCTAAGGATACTTGCTTTTTCACCATAGCCGTCCATATACTCCCAAATGTCCCGTGATAGATTATTCTCCAAATGGGAATCCCACGTCCTCTGTGAGAAGAAAGGTATAACTCTGTGAGTGGAATGCACACGTAACAAAGCAGCCCCACGGAAATCTTCTCTCCAGTATCTATCTGAAGATATTTCCTTTTTCACCGTAAGCCTCAACGTGCTCCCGAGTATCCCTTAGCTGACTCACCTTAAACAGTGTTAGAATACTGGTGAATGAAAACAGAAGCTTAAGTGTTAGAGTGGAATGCACACGACCTAGAGCAGTTTCACAGAAGGTTTGCTTCTGGTGTTCATTGGAAAGTATTACTTTTTCAGCATATTCTTAAGAGTGTTCCCAAATGTCCTTTCTCAGTTTCCACAGAAACAGTGATTTCAAACTGCTCAATACAAAGAATGGTTTAACTCTATGAGATGGATACATACATCACAAACCAGGCTCTCGGAATGCTTCTCTCCAGTTTTCATTATAAGATGTTTTCTTTCTCACCACAAGCATCCGGGCGCCATTTAATATCCCTTCACAGATTAATCAGAGACAGAGTATCGGAACTGGGCAACATAGTATCCACTTTAACTCTCTGAAATGAATGCATACGCCAGAGAGAAGTTTCTTGGAAAGTTGCTTTCTGGGTTTTATTCCCGGATATTTCACTTTTCACCGTATTCTTCAAAGCAGTGTAAAATATCCCTTTTTCAGTTTTACAGGAACAATATTCAAACACTGTCTTATGAGAAATGAGGTATAACTCCCTGCGTGTAATGCACACATCACAAAGCAGTTTCTCCAAAAGCTTCTCTCCAGTTTTTATGTGGTGATATTTCTTTTTTCAGCATAAGCCTCAAGTGCTCCCGAATGTCCCTTAGAGAATTTGTCCATGACGCAGTTTCAAAACTGCATAACAGAAAGAAAGATTTATCTAAGTGAGATGAATAGACATATCCATTACAAAACAGTGTGAGAGAACTTTTCCTCCTTTATCACCATAGCCCATAGCCGTCTGTGTAATCCCAGAAGTCCACTGGTAGCTTTTTCTCCAAACAGGATTCCCCAATCCTCTATGAGAAGAAAGGTTTCACACTGTGAGTGGAATGCACACATCAAATTCACATTTTCAGAAATCTTCTCTCCAGTATCTACCTGAAGATATTTCCGTTTTCACCATACTGCCCAATGAAAACAGATGCTTAACAGTGCGAGTGGACGTCACGTGGCTTAGAGCGGTTTCACTGAAAGTTTTCTTCTGGTTTTTATTGGAGGTTATGTCTTTTTCAGCATATTCTTAAAGCATTCCCAAATTTCCTTTCTCAGGTTACACAGAAACAGTGATTTCAAACTGCTAAATCCAGGAATGATTTAAATCTATGACATGAACACAAACATCACAAAGCACTTGATCCGAAAGTTTCTCTCCACTTTTCATTAGAAGACGTTTCCTTTCTCAACACAAGAATCCGGGCTCCACTTGATATCCCTTCCCAGATTCCTCAAAGACAGATTTTCCAATCTGGGCAACGTAGTGGAAGCTTTAACTCTCTGAAATGAATGCGCTGGTTAGAGAGTAGTTTCTTGGATCCTTTCTTTCTGGTTTCTATTTGCAGATATTTCACTTTTCCCCATACTCGTCAACGTGCTGCAAAATATCACTTTTTCGGTTTCACAGGAACAGTGTTCAAACACTGCTATGAGAAAAAAGATATAACGACCTATGGAATGCACACATCACAACGCAGTTTCTCCAAAAGCTACTTTCCAGTTTTTATCTGAAGATATCTCCTATTTAACGTCAAGCGTGAATGTGCTCCCGATTGTCCCTTCGCAAATCCGTCCATTACACATTTTCAAAATGCGTAATAGAAAGAAACTTTTATCTATGTGAGTTGCATAGACATTTCTCTCACAAAGCAGTTTCACAGAAAGCTTCTTTACTGTTTTTGTCTGAGGATACTTGCTTTTTCACCATAGCCATCCATATACTCCCAAATGTCCCATGGTAGCTTATTCTCCAAATGGGATTCCCCCATCCTCCATGAGAAGAAAGGTGTAACTCTGTGAGTGGAATGCACATGTAACAAGGCAGTTCCATGGAAATCTTCTCTCCAGTATCTATCTGAAGATATTTCCCTTTTCACCGTAAGCTTCCAAGCCCTCCCGAGTATCCATTAGCTGACTCACCTCAAACAGTGTTAGAATACTGGTCAATGAAAACAGAAGCTTAAGTGTGCACGTGGAATGCACACGACCTGGAGAAGTTTCACAGAAGGTTTCCTTCTGGTGTTTATTGGAGGGTATTTCCTTTTGAGCATATTCTTAAGAGTGTTCCCAAATGTTCTTTCCACAGAAAAAGTGATTTCAGACTGCTCAAAACACAGAATGATTTAACTCTATGAGATGGACACACACATCACAAACCAGCTTCTCTGAAAGCTTCTCTCCCGTTTTCATTATAAGACGTTTCCTTTCTCACCGCAAGCATCTGGACGCCACTTATATCCCTTCACAGGTTAATCAGAGACAGAGTTTTGAAAATTAGCAACATAGTGTGAACTTTAACTCTCTGAAATGAGTGCTCACGCCAGAGAGAAGTTTCTTGTAACTTTGCTTTCTGGGTTTTATTCCCAGATATTTCACTTTTCACCATATCCTTCAAAGCGCTGCAAAATATCCCTTTTTCAGTTTTACAGGAACAGTGTTCAAACACTGTCTTACGAGAAAAGAGGTATAACTCCCTGAGTGGAACGCACACATCACAAAGCAGATTCTCTGAAAAGTTATTTCCAGTTTTTATCTGGTGATATTTCCTATTTCCCCATCAGCATTTAGTTGATCCCGAATGTCCCTTCGGGAATCCATCCACGACGCAGTTTCAAAACTGCGTAATAGAAAGACTAATCTAAGTGAGATGAATAGACATAACTATTATGAAGCAGTGTGAAAGAACGCTTCTTTCCAATATTTGTCTGAGGATAATTCCTTTTACACCATTGCCATATGTATACTCACGAATGTCCCCTGCGAGCCGTTTCTCCAAATGAGATTTCCCAATCCTCTATGAGAAGAAAGATTTCACTCTGTGAGTGGAATGTACACGTCAAAAGCACCTCCTCGGAAATCTTCTCTCCAGTATGTATCTGAAGATATTTCCATTTTCACCATAAGCCTCATAGTGCTCCTGCGTGACCCTTAGCTGACCCACCTAAAACAGTGTTAGAATACTGCTCAATGAAAATAGAAGCATTACAGTGTAAGTGGATTTCAGGTGACCTAGAGCAGTTTCACAAAAAGTTTCCTTCTGGTTTTTATTGGAAGTTATGTTTTTATCCGCATATTCTTAAGAACATTCCCAAACGTTCTTTTCAGGTTCCATAGAAACAGTGATTTCAAACTGCTCAATCCAAAGAATGACTCAACTCTATGAGATTAATACACATAGCACAAAGCCGTTTCTCCGAAAACTTCTCACCAGTTTTCATGCGAAGACGTTTCCTTTCTCACTGGAACCCTCAGGGCGAAACTTAATTTCACTTCACAGATTCCTCAAAGACATAGTTTCCAAACTGGTCAACGTTGTGGAAGCTTTAACTCTCTGAAATGAATGCACTCATCAGAAAGCAGTTTCTTGGAACGCTTCTATCTGGGGTTTATTTCCAGATATTTCACTTTTCGCCATAGTCTTCAACAAGCTGCAAAATATCACTTTTTCAGTTTTACAGGAACAGTGTTCGAACACTGCTTTATGAGAAAAGAGGAATAATTCCCTGAGTGGAATGCACACATCACAAAGCAGTCTCTCGGACATCTTAACTCCAGTATTTGTCAGAAGATATTTCCTAATTTCCCACATGCCTGAATGTGTCTCCGAACATCTATCTGAAGATATTGCCCTGTTCACCATAAGCCTCAAAGCGCTCCCGAGTATTCCTTAGCTGACTCACCTAAAACAGTGTTAGAATACTGGTCAATGGAAACAGAAGCTTAAATGTGTGAGTGGAACGTGCGTAATCTAGAGCAGTTTCACAGAAGGTTTCCTTCTGGTTTTTATTGGAGGGTATTTCTTTTTCAGCATATTCTTAAGAGTGTTCCCAAATATCCTTTCACAGTTTCCACAGAAACAGTGATTTCAAACTGCTCAATACAAAGAATGATTTAACTCTATGAGATGGGTACACTCATCACAAACCAGATTCTCCGAAAGCTTCTCTCCAGTTTTTATTATAAGACGTTTCCTTTCTCACCGCAGGCCTCCAGGCGCCACTTAATATCCCTTTACAGATTAGTCAGAGACAGAGTTTCCAAAATGAGCAACGTAGTGTCAACTTTAACTCTCTGAAATGAATGCACATGCTAGAGACAAGTTTCTTGGAACGTTGCTTTCTGGGTTTTATTCCCGGATATTTCATTTTTCGCCATATTCTCCAAAGCACTGCCAAATATCACTTTTTCAGTTTTACAGGAATAGTGCTCAAACACTGCTATGAGAAAAAAGGTATAATGCTTTGTTGAAAGCACATATCACAAAGCAGTTTCTCAGAAAGCTTCTCTCCAGTTTTTATCAGAAGATATCTCCTCTTTAACATCATGCGCGTACGTGCTCCCGAATGTCACTTCACAAATCCGTCCATGACGCAGTTTCAAAACTGCGTAATCATAAGAAAGTTTTATCTATGTGAGATGCATAGACATATCTGTCACAAAGCAGTTTCACAGAAAGCTTTTTCCAGTTTTTGTCTGAGGATACTTGCTTTTTCACCATAGCCATCCATATACTCCCAAATGTCCCGTGGTAGCTTATTCTCCAAATGGGATTCCCCTGTCCTCTATGAGAAGAAAGGTATAACTCTGTGAGTGGAATGCACACATAAGAAACCAGCTCCATGGAAATCTTCTCTCCAGTATCTATCTGAAGATATTGCCCTTTTCACCATAAGCCTCAAAGCGCTCCTGAGTATCCCTTAGCTGACTCACCTCAAACAGTGTTAGTATACTGCTCACTGAAAACAGAAGCTAAAATGTGCGAGTGGAATGCACGTGACCCAGAGCAGCTTCACAGAATGTTTTCTTCTGGTTTTTATTGGAGGGTATTTCTTTTTCAGCATATTCTTAAGAGTGTTCAGAAATGTTCTTTCTCAGTTTCCATAGAAACAGTGATTTCGATCTGCTCAACGCAAAGAGTGATTTAACTCTATGAGATGGATACACACATCACAAACCAGGTTCTCCGAAAGCTTCTCTCCAGTTTTCATTCTAAGACGTTTCCTTTCTCACCACAAGCATCCGGGCGCCGCTTAATATCCCTTCACAGATTAATCAGAGACAGAGTTTCCAAACTGGGCAATGTACTGTCAACTTTAACTCTGAAACGAATGGACACACCAGAGAGAAGTTTCTTGGAAGGTTGCTTTCTTGGTTTTATTCCCGGATATTTCACTTTTCGTCCTATTCTTCAAAGCGCTGCAAAATATCCCTTTTTCAGTTTTACCAGAACAGTGTTCAAACACTGTTTTATTAGAAAAGAGGTATAACTCCCTGGGTGGAATGCACACATCACAAGGTGGTTTCTCCGAAAGCTTCTCTCCAGTGTTTATCTTGTCATATATCCCATTTTCCCAGAAGCCTTAATGTGCTCCCGAATATCCCTTCGGAAATACGTCCATGACGCAGTTTCAAAACTGCATAATAGGAAGAAAGATTTATCTAAGTGAGATGAATAGACATATCTATTACAAGGCAGTGTGAGAGAATGCTTCTTTCCAGTTTTTGTGTGAGGATAATGCCTTTTACATCATAGCCATCTGTACACTCCGGAATGTCCCTTGGTAGTGTTTTCTCCAAACGGGATCCCCCAATCCTCTATGAAAAGAAAGGTTTCACCGTGTGAGTGGAATGTACACGTCAAAAGCACCTCCTTGGAAATCTTCTCTGCAGTATGTATCTGAAGATATTTCCGTTTTCACCATAAGCCTCAAGGCGCTCCCGAATGTCCCTTAGCTGACTCACCTAAAACAGTGTTAGAATACTGCCCAATGAAAACGGAAGCTTAACAGTGCGAGTGGACTTCACATGGCCTAGAGCAGTTTCACAGAAAGTTTCTTTCTGGTTTTTAATTGGAGGTTATGTCTTTTTCAGCATATTCTTAAGAGCGTTCACAAATGTCCTTTCTCAGGATCCACAGAAACAGTGATTTCAAACTGGTCAATCAAAAGAATGATTCAAATCTCTGACATGAATACACAAAGCACAAAGCACTTGCTCCGAAAGCTCCTCTCCACTTCTCATCGGAAAACGTTTCCTTTCTCACAAGAAGCCTCCGGGCACCACTGTATATCCCTTCCCAGATTCCTAAAAGACAGAGATTCCAAACTGAGCAACGTAGTGGAAGCTTTAACTTTCTGAAATGAATGCACACCCCAGAGATCAGTTTCTTGGAACGTTTATTTCTGGTTTTTAATTCTGAATATTTCACTTTTTGCCATAGTCTTCAAGGTACTGCAAAATATCACTTTTTCAGTTATACAGGAACAGTGCTCAAGCTCTGCTCTGAGAAAAAAGTTATAACGCCCTGTGGAATGCACTCAAAACAACGCAGTTTCTCAGAAAGCTTCTCTCCAGTTTTTATCTAAAGATACCTCCTATTAAACGTCAAGCGTGAATGTGCTCCTGAATGTCCTTTCGCAAATCCATCCATGATGCAGTTTCAAAACTGCGTAATAGAAAGATAGTTTTATCTATGTGAGATGCATAGACATATCTATCACAAAGCAGTTTCACAGAAAGCTTCTTTCCAGTTTTTGTCTGAGGATAATTCCTTTTTCACCATAGCGGTCTGTATACACCCAAATGTCCCCTGGTAGCGTGTGCTCCAAACGGGATTCCCCAATCCTCTATGAGAAGAAAGTTTTCACCCTGTCAGTGGAATTTACACATCAAAAGCACATCCCCAGAAATCTTCTCTCCAGTATCTATCTGAAGATATTTCCGTTTTCACCATAAGCCTCAACGCCCTCCCGAGTGTCCCTTAGCTGACTCACCTAAAACAGTGTTAGAATACTACCCAATGAAAACAGAATCTTAACAGTGCGAGTGGACTTCACGTGGCCTACAGTAGTTTCCCTGAAAGTTTCCTTCTGGTTTTTATTGGAGGTTATGTCTCTTTCAGCATATTCTTAAGAGCGTTCCCAAATGTTCTTTCTGAGGTTCCACAGAAACAGTGATTTCAAACTGCTCAATCCAAAGAATGATTCAAATCTATGAGATGGATACACAAAGCACAAAGCAGTTGCTCTGAAAGCTTCTCACCAGTTTTCATGCGAAGACGTTTCCTTTCTCACTGGAAGCCTACGGGCCACACTTAACATCCCTTCACAGATTCCTCAAAGACAGAGTTTCCAAACTGGGCAATGTACTGGAAGCTTTAACTCTCTGAAATGAATGCACTCGTCAGAGAGCAGTTTCTTGGAACGCTTCTTTCTGGGTTTTATTTCCAGATATTTCACTTTTTGCCAAGTCTTCAATGCCCTGCAAAATATCACTTTTTGTGTTTTACAGGAAAAGTGTTCGAACACTGCCTTATGTGAAAAGAGGTATCATTCCCTGAGTGGAATGCACACATCACAAAGCAGTCTCTCAGAAAGCTTTACTCCAGTATTTATCAGAAGATATTTCTTATTTCCCCACAGGCCTGAATGTGTCTCCGAATGTCACTTGGCCAATCTTTCTATGACGGGTATCAATACGTCTATGATGCAGTGCCAACACTATGACGAGTGGAATGCACACGTCAAAATGAGCTTCTCGGAAATCTTCTCTCCAGTATCTATTTGAAGATATTTCCATTTTCACCGACAGCCTCAAGGCTCTCCAGAGTATCCCTTAGCTGATTCACCTAAAACAGTGTTAGAATACTACACAATTAAAACAGCAGCTTAACTGTGCGAATGTAATTCACGTGACCTAGAGCAGTTTCACAGAAAGCTTCCTTCTGGTTTTTATCAGAGGGTATTACTTTTTCAGCATATTCTTAAGAGCGTTCCCAAATATACTTTCTCAGGTTCCACAGAAACTGTGATTTCAAACTACTCAATCCTAAGAATGATTTAACTTTATGAGATGAATACACACATCACAAAGCTCTTGCTACGAAAACTTCTTTCCACTTCTCATCAGAAGACGTTTCCTTTCTCAGCACAGGATTCTGGACGCCACCTGATATCCCTTCCCAGATTCCTCAAAGACAAAGTTTCCAAACTGGGCAACTTAGTGTTAACTTTAACTCTCTGAAATGAATGCACTCGCCAGAGAGATGTTTCTTGGAACGTTGCTTTCTAGGTTTTATTCTCGGATATTTCACTTTTTGCCATATTCTTTAAAGCACTGCAAAATATCACTTTCTAAGTTTTACAGGAACAGTGTTCAAACACTGTCTTAAGAGAAAAGAGGTGTAACTCCCTGGGTGGAATGCACACATCACAAAGCGGTTTCTCCCAAAGCTTCTATCCAGTTTTTATCTGGTGATATTTCCTCTTTCCTCATAAGCCTTAATGTGCTCCCGAATGTCCCTTCAAGAATCCGTCCACGACGCAGGTTCAAAACAGCGTATTAGAAAGAAAGATTTATCTAAGTGAGAAGAATAGACATATCTATTACAAAGCAGTGTGAGAGAATGCTTCTTTCCACTTTTTTTCTGAGGATAATTCCTTTTTCACCATAGCCGTCTGTATGCTCCCGAATGTCCCCTGGTAGCGTTTTCTCCAAACGGGATTCCCCAATCCTCTATGAGAAGAAAGGTTTCACTCTGTGAGTGGAATGTACAGGTCAAATGCACCTCTTTGGAAATCTTCTCTCCAGTATCTATCCGAATATATTTCCCTTTTCACCATAAGCATCAAAGCGCTGCCGAGTGTCCCTTAGGTGCCTTACCTAAAACAGTGTTAGAATACTGCCCAATGAAAACAGAAGCTTAGCAGTGCGAATGGACTTCACGTGGCCTAGAGCAGTTTCACAGAAAGTTTCCTTCTGGATTATATTGCAGGTTATGTCTTTTTCAGCATATTCTTAAGGACGTTCCCAAATGTCCTTTCTAAGTTTCAAAAAAACAGTGATTTCAAACTGCTCAATCCAAAGAATGATTCAACTCTATGAGATGAATACACACAGAACAAAGCAGTTGCTCCGAAAGCTTCTCATAGCTTTCATGTGAGGACGTTTCCTTTCTCACCTGCAGGCTCCGGGTGCCACTTAATATCCCTTCACAGATTCCTCAAAGACAGAATTTCCGAATTGCGCAATGTAGAGGAAGCTTTCACTCTCTGAAATGCATGCACTTGTCTGAGAGCAGTTTCTTGGAAAGCTTCTTTCTGGGTTTTATTTCCAGATATTTCACGTCTGGCCATAGTCTTCAATGAGCTGCAAAATATCACTTTTTCAGTTTTACAGGAACAGTGTTCGAACACTGCCTTATGAAAAAAGAGGTATAATTCCCTGAGTGGAATGCACACATCACAAAGCAGCCTCTCAGAAAGCTTCACTCCAGTATTTATCAGAAGATATTTCCTATTTCCCCACAGGCCTGAATGTGTCTCTGAATGTCCCTTCACGAATCCGTCTATGACGAGTATCAATCCATCTATGACGCAGTATCAACACTATGATGAGCAGAATGCACATGTCACAAAGGAGCTCCTCGGAAATCTCTCCAGTATCTATCTGACGATATTTCCGTTTTCACTGTAAGCCTCAAGTCGCTCCCGAGTATCCCTTAGCTGATTCACCTAAAACAGTGTTAGAATACTGCACAATGAAAACAGATGTTTAACTGCGAGAATGATATTAAGGTGATCTAGAGTAGTTTCGCAGAAGGCTTCCTTCTGGTTTTTATCAGTGGGTATTTGTTTTTCAGCATATTCTTAAGAGCATTCACAAATGTCCTTCCTCAGGGTCCACAGAAATATTGATCTCAAACTGCTCAATCCAAAGAATGATTTAACTCTATGAGAAGAATACACACATCAAAAAGCACTTGCTCTGAAATCTTCTCACCAGTTTTCATGCGAAGACGTTTCCTTTCTCACCGAATGCCACGGGCACCACTTAATATCCCTTCCCAGATTCCTCAAAGATAGGGTTTCCAAACTGGGTGACGTAGTGGAAGGTTTAACTCTCTGAAATGAATGCACTCGTCAGAGAGCAGTTTCTTGGAATGCTTCTATCTGAGTTTTATTTCCAGATATTTCAACGTAGTGGAAGATTTATCTCTCTGAAAAATATCACTTTTACAGGTTTAGAAGAACAGTGTTCAAACACTGCTATCAGAAAAAAGGTAAAACGCCCTGCGGAATGCACACATCACAATACAGTTTCTCAGAAAGATTCTCTCCAGTTTTTATCTGAAGATATCTCCTATTTAACGTCATGCACCAATGTGCTCCCGAATGTCCCTTCACAAATCCATCCATGACGCAGTTTCAAAACTGTGTAACAGAAAGAAAGTTTTATTTATGTGAGATGCATAGACATATCTATCACAAAGCAGTGTAACAGAAAGTTTCTTTCCAGTTTTTGACTGAGGATGCTTGCTTTTTAGCATAGCAGTCCATATACTCCCAAATGTCCCATCATAGCTTATTCTCCAAATCGGATTCCCCCCTGTTCTATGAGAAGAAAGGTATAATTCTGTGAGTGGAATGAACATGTAACAGGGCAGCTCCATGGAAATCTTCTCTCCAGTATCTATATGAAGATATTGTCCTTTTCACCGTAAGCCTCAACACGCTCCCAAGTATCCCTTAGCTGACTCACCTAAAACAGTGTTAGAATACTGGTCAATGAAAACTGAAGCTTAACTGTGTGAATGCAATTCACATGACCTAAAGCAGATTCACAGAAAGCTTCCTTCTTGTTTTTATCGGAGGGTGTCACTTTTTCAGCATATAATTAAGAGCGTTCCCAAATATCCTTTCTCAGGTTCCACAGAAACAGTGATTTCAAACTGCTCAATCCAAAGAAAGATTTAACTCTATGAGATGAACACACATTTCACAAAGCACTTGCTCCGAAAGCTTCTCTCCACTTCTCATCGGAAGATGTTTCCTTCTTCACCACAAGAATCCGGGTGCCAGTTAATATCCCTTCCCAGATTCCCCAAAGACAGAACTTCCAATCTGGGCAATGTAGTGGAAGCTTTAACTCTCTGAAATGAATACACACCCCAGAGAACAGTTCCTTGGAACGTTTCTTTCTGGTTTGTATTTCCGGATATTTCACTGTTTGCCACAGTCTTCAATGCCCTGCAAAATATTACTTTTTCAGTTTCACAGGAACAGTGCTCAAACACTCCTATGAGAAAAAACGTATAAAGCCCTGTGGAATGCACCTACCACAAAGCAGTTTCTCAGAAGGCTTCTCTCCAATTTCTATCTGAAGATATCTCCTGTTTAACCTCAAGCACAAATGTGCTCCCGAATTTCCCTTCGCAAATCCGTCCATGACGCAGTTCAAAATTGCGTAATAGAAAGAAAGTTTTATCTATCTGAGATGCATAGACATATCTATCACAAAGCAGCTTCACAGAAAGCTTCTTTCCACTTTTTGTCTGAGGATAGTTGCTTTTTCACCATAGCCGTCCATATAGTCCCAAATGTTCCCTGGTAGCTTATTCTCCAAAAGAGATTCCCCGGTACTCTATGAGAGGAAAGGTGTAACTCTGTGGGTGGAATGCACACATAACAAGACAGCTCCACGGAAACCTTCTTTCCACTATCTGTCTGAAGATATTGCCCTTTTCACCGTAAGCCTCAAAGCGCTCCCTAGTATCCCTGAGCTGGCTCACCTAAAACAGTGTTAGAATACTGGTCAATGAAAACAGAAACTTAAATGTGCGAGTGCAATGCACGTGACCTAGAGCAGTTTAACAGACGGTTTCCTTCTGGTTTTTATTGGAGGTTATTTCTTTCTCAGCATATTCTTAAGAGTGTTCCCAAATGTCCATTCTCAGTTTCCACAGAAACAGTGATTTCAAACCGCTCAATACAAAGAATGATTTAACACGATGAGATGGATACACACATCACAAACCAGATTTTCTGGAAGCTTCTCTCCAGTTTTCATTCTAAGACATTTCGTTTCTCACCACAAGCATCCAGGCGCCACTTAATATCCCTTCACAGATTAATCAGAGAGAGAGTTTCCAAACTGGGCAACGTAGAGTCAACTTTAACTCTCTGAAATGAATGCACACGCCAGAGAGAAGTTTCTTGCAACGCTGCTTTCTGGGTTTTATTCCCAGATATTTCACTTTTCACCATATTCTTCAAAGCGCTGCAAACTATCCCTTTTTCAGTTTTACAGGAACAGTGTTCAAATACAGTCTTACGAGAAAAGAGGTATAACTCCCTGGGTGGAATGCACACATTACCAAGTGGTTTCTCCGGAAGCTTCTCTGCAGTTTTTATCTGATGATATTCCCTATTTCCCCAGAAGCCTTAATGTGCAACCAAACGTCCCTTCAGAAATCCGTCAATGAGGCAGTTTCAAAACTACGTAATATAAAGAAACATTTATTTAAGAGAGATGAATAGAGATATCTATGACAAAGTAGTGTGAGAGAACGCTTCTTTCCAGTTTTTGTCTGAGGATAATTACTTTTTCACCATAGCCGTCTGTATACTCCCGAATGTCCCCTGGTAGCATTTTCTCTAAACGGAATTCCCAATCCTCTATGAGAAGAAAGGTTTCACTCTGTGAGTGGAATGTACATGTCAAAAGCACCTCCTCGGAAATCTCTCCAGTATCTCCCTGAAGATATTTCCGTTTTCACCATAAGCCTCAATGCGCTCATGAGTGTCCCTTAGCTGACTCACCTAAAACAGTGTTAGAACAGTGCCCAATGAAAACAGAAGCTTAGCAGTGCAAGTGGATATCACGTGGCCTAGAGTAGTTTCACAGAAAGTTTCCTTCTTGTTTTTATTGGAGGTTATGCCTTTTTTTGCGCATATTCTTAAGAGCATTCCCAAATGTCCATTTTGATGTTCCACAGAAACAGTAATTTCAAACTGCTCAATCCAAAGAATGCTTCAACTCTATGAGATGAATACACACAGCACAAAGCAGTTGCTCCGAAATCTTCTCACCAGTTTACATGCGAGGACATTTCCTTTCTCACCAGAAGCCTCCGGGTGCCACTTAATATCGTTCACAGATTCCTCAAAGACAGAGTTTCCAAACTAAGCAACGTAGTGGATGCATTCACTCTCTGAAAAGTATGCACTCGTCAGAGAGCAGTTTCTTGGAACGTTTCTTTCTGGGTTTTATTTCCAGATATTTCACTTTACTCCATGGTCTTCAATGCGCTGCAAAATATCACTTTTTCAGTTTTACAGGAACAGTATTCGAGCACTGCCTTAGGAGAAAAGAGGTATAATTCCCTCAGTGGAATGCACACATCACAAAGCAGTCTCTTGAAAACTTCACTCCAGTATTTATCAGAAGATACTTCCTATTTCCCACAGGCCTGAATATGTCTCCAAATGTCCGTTCGTGAACCCGTCTATGATGAGTATCAATACGACTATGACCAGTATCAACACTATGACGAGTGAAATGCCCACGTCACAAAGGAGCTCCTCGGAAATCTTCTCTCCAGTATCTACCGGAAGATATTTCCATTTTCACCGTAATCTTCAAGGTGCTCCCGGGTATCCCATAACTGACTCACCTAAAACAGTGTTAGAATACTGCTCAATGAAAACGGAAGCTTAACTGTGTAAATGCTATTCACGTCACCTAGAACAGTTTCACAGAAATATTCCTTCTGTTTTTTATCAGAGGGTATTACTTTTTCAGCATATTCTTAAGAGCATTCCCAAATATCCTTTGTCAGGTTCCACAGAAACAGTGATTTCAAACTGATCCATCCAAAGAATGATTTAACTCTATGAGATGAACGCACACATCACAAAGCACTTGCTCCAAAAGCTTCTCTCCACTTCTCATTGGAAGACGTTTCCTTTCTCACCACAGATATCCAGGGCCACTTAATATCCCTTCCCAGATTCCTCAAAGACAGATTTTCCAAACTGGGCAACGTAGTGGAACCTTTAACTCTCTGAAACGAATGCACACCCCAGAGAGCAGTTTCTTGGAACGTTTCTTTCTGGTTTTTATTTCTGGATATTTCACTCTTGCCATAGTCTGCAATGTGCTGCCAAATATCACTTTTTCAGTGTTACAGGAATTGTGCTCTAACACTTTTCTGATAAAAAAGCTATAACGCCCTGTGGAATGCACACATCACAATGCAGTTTCTCAGAAAGCTTCTCTCCAGGATTTATATGGAGATATTTCCTATTTCCCCACAGACCTGAATGTGCTCTCGAATGTCCCTTTGTTAATTTGTCCATGATGCAGTTTCAAAACTGCGTAATGGAAAGTTTCAGCTATGTGAGTTGAATAGACATATCTATCACAAAGCAGTTTCATAGAAAGATTCTTTTTACTTTTTCTCTGAGAAAACTTCCTTTTTCACCATAGCTGTCCATATACTTCCAAATGACCCTGATAGCGTTTTATCCAAACGGGGTTCCCCAATCCTTTAGGAGAAGAAAGGTACATGTCTGTGAGTGGAATGCACACGTCACTAAGAAGCTCCTCAGAAATCTTCTCTCCAGTATCTATCTGCAGATAATTCCGTTCTCACAGTAAGCCTGAAAGCGCTCCCAAGTATCCATTAGCTGACTAACGTAAAACAGTGTTAGAGTGCCGCTCAATTAAAACAGAATCTTAACTGTGCGAGTGGACTTCACGTGATGTAGTATATTTTAACAGAAATTTTCCTTCTGGTTTTTATCGGAGGGTATTGCTTTTTCAGCATATTCTTAAGAGCGTTCCCAAATATCCTTACTGAGGATCCAGAGAAACAGTGATTTCAAACTGCTCAATCCAAAGAATGATTTAACTCAATGAGATGAATACACACACCACAAAGAACTAGCTCCGAAAGCTTCTCTCCAGTTTTCATCAGAAGACGTTTCCTTTCATACCACAAGCCTTCGTGCGCCACTTAATATCGCTTCAGAGATTCCTCAAAGACAGTTTCCAAACAGAGCAACTTGGTGTCAGCTTTAACTCTCTGAAATGAACGCACACATCAGAGAGCAGTTTCTTGGAACGCTTCTTTCTGGGTTTTATATCAGCATATTTCACTTTTCACCATACTCTTCCGGGCACTGCAAATTATCACTTTCTCAGTTTTACAGAAACAGTGTTAAAACACTGCCTTATGTGAAAAAGGTATAACTCCCTGAAGGGAACGCACACATCACAACGCTGTTTCTCAGAAAGCTTCTCTCCAGTTTTTATCTGAAGATATCTCCGATTTAACGTCAAGCGCAAATGTGCTCCCGAATGTCCCTTCACAAATCCGTCCATGAGGTAGTTTCAAAACTGCATAATAGAAAGAAAGTGTTATCTATGTGACATGCTTAGACATATCTATCAAAAAGCAGTTTCACAGATAGCTTCTTTCCAGTTTTTGTCTGAGGATACTTGCTTTTTCACCATAGCTGTCCATATACTCCCAAATGTCCCGTGGTAGCTTATTCTCCAAATGGGATTCCCCCATCCTCTATGAGAAGAAAGGTATAACTCTGTGAGTGGATTGCACACGTAACAAAGCAGCTCCACGGAAATCTTCTCTCCAGTATCTATCTGAAGATATTGCCCTTTTCACCGTAAGCATCAAAGCGCTCCCGATTATCCCTTAGCTGACTCACCTAAAACAATGTTAGAACAATAGTCAATGAAAACGCAAGCTTAAATGTGCGAGTGGAATGCATGTGACCTACAGCAGTTTCACAGAAGGTTTCCTTCTGGTTTTTATTGGAGGGTATTTCCTTTTCAGCATATTCATAAGAGTGTTCCCAAATGTCCTTTCTCAGTTTCCACAGAAACAGTGATTTCAAACTGCTCACTACAAAGAATGACTTAACTCTATGGAATGGATACACACATCACAAATCAGGTTCTCCGCAAGCTCCTCTCCAGTTTTCTTTATATGACGTTTCCTTTCTCACTACAAGCCTCCGGGTGCCACTTAATATCCCTTCACAGATTAATCAGAGACAGAGTTTCCAAACTGGGCAACGTAGTGACAACTTTAACTCTCTGAAATGAATGCACATGCCAGAGAGAAGTTTACTGGAAAGTTGCTTTCTTGGTTTTATTCCCGGATATTTCACTTTTTGCTACATTCTTCAAACCTCTGCAAAACATCCGTTTTTCAGTTTTATAGGAACAGTGTTCAAACCCTGTGTTACCCGAAAAGAGGTATAACTCCCTGGGTGGAATGCACACATCACAAAGTGGTTTCTCCGAAAGCTGCCCTCCAGTTTTTATCTGGTGATATTTCCTATTTCCCCGTAAGCCATAATGGGCTCCAGAATTACCCTTCGGGAAACCGTGAACAACGCAGCTTCAAAACTGCTTAATAGAAAGAAAGATTATCTGAGTGAGATGAATAGATATATCTATTACAAAGCTGTGTGAGAGAACACTTCTTTCCAGTTTTTGTCTGAGGATAATTCCTTTTTCACCATAGCCATCTGTATACTCCCGTATTTCCCTGGGAGCGATTTCTCCATACGGCATTCCCCAATCCTCTATGAGAAGAAAGGTTTCACTCTGTGAGTGGAATGTACACGTCAAAAAGACCTCCTCAGAAATCTTCTTACTAGTATCTACATGAAGATATTTCCATTTTCCCATAAACCACAAAGCGCTCCTTAGTGTCCCTTAGCTGACTAACCTAAAACTGTTAGAATACTGCCAAATGAAAACAGAAGCTTAACAGTGCGAATGGACTTCACGTGGCCTAGAGCAGTTTCACGGAAAGTTTTCTTCTAGTTTTTATTGGAGTTTATGTCTTTTTCATCATATTCTTAAGAGTGTTCCCAAATGTCCTTTCTCAGGTCCCACAGAAACAGTGATTTCAAACTGCTCAATACAAAGGATGTTGCAACTCTATGAGATGAATACACACAGCACAAAGCAGTTGCTCCGAAAGCTGCTCACCAGTTTTCATGCGAAGACGTTTCTTTTCTCACCGTAAGACTCTGGGCGCCACTTAATATCCCTTCACTGATTCCTCAAAGACAGAATTTTCAAACTAGGCAATGTAGTGGAAGATTTCACTCTCTGAAATGAAGGCACTTGTCAGAGAGCAGATTCTTGGAACACTTCTTTCTGGGTTTTATTTCAAGATATTTCACTTTTCGCCATAGTCTTCAATGTGCTGCAAAATATCACTTGTTCAGTTTTACAGAAACAGTGTTCAAACACTGTCTAAAGGCAAAAGAGGTATACCTTCCTGGGTGGAATGCACACATCACAAAGCGGTTTCTCCGATTGCTTCTCTCCAGTTTTTATCTGGGGATATTTCCTGGTCCCCATAGCCTTTATGTGCTCCCCAATGTCCCATCGGTAATCTGTCCATAATGCAGTTTCACAACTGCGCAATAGAAAGATTTATCTAAGTGAGATGAATAGATATATCTATTACAAAGCAGTGTGAGAGAACGCTTCTTTCCAGTTTTTGTCTGAGGATAATTCCTTTTCCAACACAGCCGTCTGTATACTCCCGAATGTCCCCTAGTAGCGTTTTCTCCAAACTGGATTCCCCAATCCTCTATGAGAAGAAACGTTTCACTCTGTGAGTGGAATGTACACGTCAAAAGCACCTCCTCAGAAATCTTCTCTCCAGTATGTATCTGAAGATATTTCCGTTTTTGCCATAGGCCTCAAAGCGCTCCTGAGTGCTCCTTAGCTGACTCCCCTAAAACAGTGTTAGAATG